>NC_133619.1:272662140-273004640 GCF_048593235.1 Sminthopsis crassicaudata | reverse complement strand
CTTTATACATATAGTGATGTCCCCACACCACTTCCCACCTTACAGCCAAATAAGGAAAATACATTTTTTTTGGTATTCTTAGAACAACAGTGCTTGGTACATGGTAAGCACTTAGAGGCTTGTTTCCTTCCTTTCTTGCTTTGTTTAGATTTCAAAATGTATATTTAAATGAATAACCATTTTGACACTTTAATATGTCTGGGGAATTGGCTGTTAATCCAATTTACAAAATTGCATGGCCTTTGGTCTATGTGAGTCAGCTTACTCAACAACAATGTGGACAATGACAAAAGTAACAAAACCAGTGACCTTACAGCATAGAGCTTAATTTTTTTTTTGTTTTAAAAAATGAATGGACTGAAAAAATTAAATTCGTTTCAATAATATTTGAGCACATTTCCTTTTTCCCTAACTATAATATGAGCAAGCTTTACCTAAAAGAGAAAGCTTCCCCTCAATGTGTTGGCTCCCTTCCAGCCCCTCACATGGGACAAATTCAGGCCCCTCCTTCTTCCCTAATCTTTGAGGATCAGCTATCTCTAAAGTGATAATAAAAGCTAGCATTTACATGGCATTTTGTTTGGAAAGCACTTTACAAATATTATCTCATTATCTTCTCAATAACCTTGTGTCTTGGATGCGATTATTAATCCCCATTAAAGAGTTGAATTAAGTCTGTAAACATTTACTAAACCCTGATTATATGCCAGAAACTCTGGTAATGTTGAGGTATCAGGAATGTCTCATGGTGTCATCTCGGAAAGAATTCTGGTTCATATAGTCTCCAATTCAACCAAAAGTGTTTTAAATGGTATTTACCCACTCAGTGCATGGGACAAGTTTCATGAAGGAGTCAGAAGCCCAGCAAAGCAAGACAAGGATTTTTATAGAGTAAATGGTGCTGATTACATCATAAGATATGTAAAGTTTGAAGATATAGGAATTTGCTAACATGGGGAGATCCCAAACCTTGGAGGAACTGCACAAGGGCTTACTTAGAATGCATACATTCAAAGGGGTATTACTGAATGTTAATGATATATAACTAGTATAGGATCACCCAAAGATAGCAAAGAAGGGGAACTGCCCAGGTGCCATGTTGTGAGAAAGATTTATTGAAATTTGGGGTCCAATTTCCTTTTCTGTATCCTGTTGGTGCTACTTTCTTATTTCTAGATTATGTTTTGTGGTGATTATCACATGGTAACCTGGTGATGTGGTTACAGAACATGCTGGCCTGCTTACTGTTCTAGTGAGTTCCATGATTAATTATTTCTGTGGGGCTCTGTGTTAGGGGCAGGTTTGAGCTGGAGTTAGCTTAGGGCAACAGTCAGAATCCCATCAGTCAGGAAAAGAAGTACAAAAAAACAGCCCTCATTCTCAAAGAATTCACAGCTTAATGGGGGGAGAAAATAGTCAAATCATGTGCAAAAAAGTTATATCCAGGATATATTAGAAATAATCAAGAGAGGGAAAATGCTAGAATTAAAGGGAAATCAGGAAAGAATTTTTTGTAGAATGTCAGATTTGACTTAGGATTAATACAAATTAGGGAAGCAAGGGGGCAGAGATGAGGAGAGAACACTCTAGGTTAAATGACTTGGCCAGAGTCACACAGTTTAAGTATCTGAAGCTGGATTTTAACCCATGTCTTCATGCCTCTCTCTATCTACAGTACCATGCTACCTCTTCTAAAAAAGGGGAAAATGTGCTTGAAATTTGATTGACTTCAACTTTTCTGATGCAGCTTCTTGGTCATATAATGGCATTTAAAAGTCCTAGTCACCAGAATCCAATTTGTCAGACTTCAGACTGTAGATGATATGTGTTACCTACCATGTTCTTTACCCTATCTTGTTTGCATGACCAGATGATATAAATTGTGTCTCCTTTAACCTTTGGGAGGGCCTGAAACTGTGCCCTCTTTAATCTGTGGGAGAAGGGTGATTCAGGGTCTCAAGCTTTTCCCTGGGAGGGGCACACCTTTCCCAGACAACATTCTTTCCAACTTAAGTGGTCTCATTCAATTAGAGATCTGGGCCAAGGACATAATCACCACCCTCTATTGAATTGGAGATTAGTCCCTTAAACTGCTCCCAGCTCAGGGGCCTGGGTAAACCCCAATAAAGCCTGAGAAGGCTAAATAAAAGGTGATTCTGAACCCCAAGTCTTTGCAGACATCTAACAGGATTTTGTCTGCTAAGAAAGCTGTCTTAGCATATTGTTTTCTTAACCCATCTTTGCCAAAATCCTAATCAGGAAGGCCCACTAAGAAAACTGTCTTCTTAGTAAGCTGTCTTCTAAGTGTAAATAAATCCCATTCTTTGCCACAAAACTTGTGCTTATATTCACTGGGATTTGTGAATTCTTTTGCAAAGCTTGCCACTGGCCAAGGGGATCCCATTGCTGTTAGAGGATCTCAATTCTTCCACTTCATCACAGATACTTTTCATTGTGGAGGCAGGAGAATCACATACAGAGAAGCTGGGTACTACTGCATTCATATAAAATTTCCTTATTGTATTAGGGCAAAGTAAATCTCCTTTTGTTAATTCTTCAATGACTTCTCATATCTTCTACTTCCCAAAATTGTACCTGAACTAAGAGAGTGCTGTTGTTAGAACTACCTCCAACTGTCACCAACCAAAAGTATTTTCTCCATAAGTTTGTCACAATACTTGAAATTCTGTTTATTAGCTTCTTTTATATTATATTCTTTTGTGACTCTTAAAGGGCCTTATTACTTTGGTACAGAAGCTCAACAAATCCAATTCCAATAACTCAATTAATATTGAGAGCAATGATTATTAATTATTAATCTATTAATATAATATGATATTAATATAATAATAATAAATAATATAATCTATTAATAATTAATAAGGAGGGAAATCCAGGTTTGTTTGTTTTTTTTTCCTTTCTATTGTTTGATTCAAAAACCAGTCTCTAAAGGACAGTGGTATTAGATGAAATAACCTCACCTCTTATTATAATATTCATTCTTTCATTTTTAACTATCAGAGTTGATGTCCATCTATCACAGGAGTTCTCAAACTACAACCCGGGGACCACATGCAGCCTGATGAGGACCTTTATACGGCCCACCTGATTATGGCAAATGGGCTGAGGGGCGGAGACAGAGTGTGAGTTTTTGTTTTTACTATAGTCAGGCCCTTCAACAGTCTGAGGGACAGTGAACTGGCCCCCTATTTAAAAAGTTTGAGGACCACTGATATCAGTTATACTCACTCTTCCAAGGGCATATACATGTTGACTGCCTTCCATGATTCATTCTGGTTTATAAGAGAAAGTCAAATGATCATCCTTTTATTAATTATTTGCTAGTCACAATTAATAAAATTATTATTAATTACCCAGAAATTATGTCTTTCAGACGATTCATATCTCACAATATTCCTTAAATTTCTATTATGTTTAGAGACTTGTGCTGGTTTCTAGGAAAAGTTTAAAAAAGTAAAATAAGTTTTCATGTTTTGCTCTGTTTCCTATAGCTTCTATTTTAAATCTTTCCCACTTTCCTGAAAGCACTCAACACCACCAACATCCCCTTCTTTTGGCAAATGACCTGATTTTTACCTTATAGTGAAAATTTAGGCCACATAAAGAGATTCTCTTTATTCCCTTACTCCAAATCCACTCTATAACTTTATCCATTTTCTATTCCTTTGCTACAGTCTCAGATAATGAAGTGTTCTTTTGTCTTATCAAGGCTAATTCCTTTATTCAGCCTCTCATCCCTTCTCATTTTCTTTGGGAGCTTTTTTCATTGACCATTCTCTCTCCTTCATATTCATTCCCTTCTTACTAACTACTTCCTACAGTTTTTTTTTTCCTGCTACCTACAGACATATTCATACATCTTCTATGCTTATGAGGTCTTTTGCTTGCCTTTTCTCCAACCCCTTTTAAGAAATCTCTGGTGTCATTCTTGGTAATTTTAAAAAAAGTCTCAAGGAGAGTAGCCTCCAGCCGTGTATAATTTAGCAGTTGTAAAGGTGGTTGCTAAATTGAAAGAACTGAACATTCAGGAGTTGTTTTAAAAGAGGAAACAAGTTCTGGCTAGTTTCTCTTTTGGCTTCAACTTCTCGAGTGACAAGATAACATTTTAATAAGGGTTCAGAAAGAATGCTTCTTCTCTCCCTTAATGAAATGGCAATAGGGATTCCCCACATGGTGTATGGACTCAACTAGCTGGTGCTTGTATCAAATGTCTGGAATTGCCCTTTGGCTTTTTCTTGAGTGCTACCTTCTTCCAGCAACAACCTTTTGAGTAGGTAAATCTTGAAAGTACTTATGGAAGGAAAAAATTATCACCTGGGGCAACTATATATAACAACAATAACAGGAGGAGTAGATTAGTACCAAGGGAAGAATTGTCACTAGAGAAAAACTTCAGGAAAGAGAATCTACTTGGTGTTTCAATAGAGTGTAGTCAGTAAAGATGAAGAACAAGATAGCCAATTAGTAAGCCTTGTAAAAATTATTTATTTCCCAACAATGCTTAAATATTAATTTTCCAACTTATTTTATTAGTTGTGATAACTTAATCACTGTCATATTCTTTTTTTTTCCCTTTAGTTAATTGGGATTAAGTGACTTGCCCAGGGTCACACAGCTGGGAAGTGTTAAGTGTCTGAGATCACATTTGAACTGGGGTCCTCCTGAATTCAGGGCTGGTGCTCTATGCACTGTATCACCTAGCTGTACCATCACTATCATTCTTTTGTGTTTTAACAATCCCTTTTCTATATGAGAATAAACATGTTCTATATCTGATTTCTACTTGTATATTGAATACCTCTTTATTTCTCCCAATTTTGCTCTTTTGGGGGGAGATAACCCTATTTTAGAACCAAAGTAACATTACTATAATTAATCATTTAACTTTTGGGAAACTGAGGTAAGAATAAAAGCCAAAGAATGTGAAAAATTAGTATCTTCTAGATTGAATATATGTCAGGTGAGATTCCTCTATCAAGTACAATGTGTAGAGACAACCACTCTGCTGAAATACTATGGCTCTAGCTCATCATTTTCACATAAATTGAATGGAAAAGAATTGAACAGAGAAAAGGAAACAGGAAATGGATCTTGACAAGAGCCCTGGTTTACTCTTTTTTGTGTGTTTGGTTTACTCTTTTTTAAGCAACAACTGGCTTAGTATCACAAGGATTGGAAGTAACATATTTGGAGGAGAGCCTAGAAGCAGGATGAACAATTACAAGGTCATTGTAACAGTGCAGAGGAGGTTTTAATGAGGGCCTGGATTATGGGTTTTGTTCTGTTTTATTAAATACTTCTCCATACTTGTCTTCAATTAAATTTGTCTCTAAAAATGGTATTATGAATTTTAAGATGTCATCGTGTTAGGTCTTATTCTTATTCACCTTCCCCAAATTAAAAAATCTCAGCAAATAGCAGGATGCATGCCTTTCACCCTCAAGGTTTTCTTCTATTCTGCCTTCCTTGCTGATTTCCGAGTAAGATCCCTGAACTTGAACATTCTGTTGAATTGTTCTTAGCTTTTTTGTTGAATGACAGCGTCCTGCAGCACCCCAAATTGGAGGTGTAAGACTGCCATTGCTTTCACTGGTATGATTAATATGGGTTGTGACCAGACTTGTAAAAATAGTTCCTCAGCTCTGTAATTTGGGAGCAATACAAATTTGTGGTGTTAATTCCTTCTCTTCCATTTCTTTTACTGGGTAGGAAGAGCTCATTTACAGTTTCTAAGTGCTACATTCCACACATTTGCCCAGTTGGGGACAGAAGGAGATGTTTACATGTTTCATGAAACTAGTTTGAAAATGAATAAATACAAATGCTGCATTAAAAGGGAAGATCTTAGGCCTGGATGTCAGAAGAACTGAATTCTAGTCTCAGCTCAGGAAGTATCTTGGACAAATCATTTAACCTCTTCAATGACTCAGTTCCCCTTCTCTATCAAATGGGATAATATCCTGTATACTTATCTCCCTGGGATTGCCATGACAATCTTATTATAGCTTCTATTTCTATAGCACTTATAGCAATTTTAGATACTTCTCTCTTTGACTCATAGAAGGGAATGTATGTAGAAAGGTTTTGAAAAGTTGAAAGAAATATTCAAATATAGGAAATAATTCCAGAGTTTCTGAATAGAGAACAAATGATGACATAATGTACCTTGACCCAGGTTGCAGCAAGTTTACCACAATGTTTATCATCTTTTCTCCTTCTTTTTTAGAATACAGCTCTGATTGCTTTTCTGTTATTGTCCAGGAGGAGTAAACCTGAAAATAAGTGGTAGGTGAATCAATAAGCTCTTCCCTCCTAGTTCCCATGTCTGTTATTTGCCATTCATTGTCTCCCAGCTAGTCTCTCCTTCCCTGAAAATGCTTATTGCTGAAATATTTCACAGGGAATGGTGTGATCACCAGGCCTTAAAATATTACTACCTTTCTGAAACAAACACTATTATCACTGGAGAAAAAAATTCTGGCTCTCTTGATGACATTTTAGGTGATGGGAATAAATGTGTCTTTGCCACAGTCTTTCAGCTTCTTGGATTTCCTACGTATAAATCAGTTGAAGATGTAATTTGAACTTGACTACTTAGAAAGACATGAAGACAGAGAGGATGAGCTGCTCCTCAACATTTAATATTGAAGGACAAGTTTGCCCTAATAGCTAAACTACTCTTTTTATTTGATCTATTGGCTTTAAATATATTCTACTGCAGAGGTGCTAGACAGAGGCATGATTACAAGCCTGATTTTAATAAGGAAAATTTTTCTGCATTCTTGATTTGTATCTAACATAATAATGGAGATTTTTTTTAATATAAAGCAATGCAGCAGACAGTTCCTTTATTTGAATGCTAATTATAATCTCAATGTATGAATTAATTATGACTCCTATTGACTATGCTGATATTGTTTAGAGAAATTATCTCTCAGGTCAGATGAAAAGTTTTGACTGTGCATGAAATGATTTGTTCTGGCAGAGGTATTAATATTCTTTAGGGTAAGCTTTATGAAGAATTAAAACTAAATTAAACCTAGAAAAGGGGCTAGCCCCTCTGACTTATTCATTTAAAATTGAAAGTGGAAAGTTCCTTCTTACTTAACATATATTTGGCAAATGTGGAACCAAGTTTGACTTTGAGATTTTATGAAATTCTGCTCAGAATGAATTCCTTATCAAACTAGAGGTTATTAGGATCAAATTAGAGTAAGGTTTTGTGTAAAGATAGTGATCAGGGTAGAATAGAGATACCACATTTACTTAAGCAAAATTTTAGTCTTCTCAATTGAAGCTACCCGTCACAGATGTAGAGGAGGTACAAACAAATCCTTAATCAAATTTGGAGGATTGACGTGCTTTGACCAATAGATAAAGAAATTGCCTTGGGATTGGCTGAAGGAGTCAGACATATTTCTGGTTCCATGTATGTTACACATCAAGCCAATTTAGAATCACATTCTGCAGTGAATAGGAAAAGGACAAAGGAAAGGCAGAAGATAGAATGCATAAATATTGTCATAAAAACATTAAACATGAGCTTGGCCACATGTTCTGTGGTCCATGGCCTCATGGAGAATCAGACTGAACAGCAACAACATTCATAGGTGAATAGAAGACAAGGCCTGGAATCAAGAAGGTCTGAGTTCAAATCTGGCATCAGATACTTACTAGCTATATGGTCCTGGGCAAATCAATTAACCTGTTTGCCTCACTTAAATCCAATTCACTCACATATCATGGCACATCATCCATTCCCCTGATGTTATTGTCCTCTTTGAGAATAAAGGACCAACAACAACCTCTGTGAGTAAAGCTGGCCCACAAACTGGAATTGGTCCTTCCTTCCTTCTTTCCTTCCTTCTTTCCTTCCTTCTTTCTCTCTTTCCTTCCTTCCTTCCTTCCTTCCTTCCTTCCTTCCTTCCTTCCTTCCTTCCTTCCTTCCTTCCTTCCTTCCTTCCTTCCTTCCTTCCTTCCTTCCTTCCTTCCTTCCTTCTTCCTTCCTTCCTTCCTTCCTTCCTTCCTTCTTTCCTTCCTTCCTTCCTTCTTTCCTTCCTTCTTTCCTTCCTTCTTTCTCTCTTTCCTTCCTTCCTTGCTTCCTTCCTTCTTTCCTTCCTTCCTTCCTTGCTTCCTTCCTTCCTTACCTTTCTCTCTTTCCTTTTCTCCCTTCATTCTTCCTTTTCTCCTTCTCTCCTTCCCTTACTTTCTGTCTCCTCATCTGTAAAATGATCTGGAGAAAAAATGGCAAAGCATTCCAGTATCTTTGCCAAGAAAATCCCAAATGGGATCATGAGAAGTTGGACCTGACTGAAACAGCTCCTTCTCCTCCTTCTCCTCCTCCTCCTCATCATCATCATCCTCATCAACATTATCATCAACAACAACAGTAACAATAAAAACATTTTTATAGTAGAGTATACGTTTCTTGAAATTAGGGAATGACCAGTTTTTGTCTCTGTCTTCAGCCTTAGCACAATGCCTGACACATCACATATATGCATAATGTTGCATAGTAGGTGTTAAATAAATATTAAACTGAATTGAGTTCAGGCCTTTCCTTAAACCTTGTATGACTCTTGGGGGAATGTCTACCCCAAGTATGTGAAGACTTTCCCCAACAGAATGAGTGGATGAGAACAATTTTTTCCAATGAGCCTTGAAGGTGACTAAAGGAGGTGTTGTGGAGCACTTAGACATCAAAGATATCAAGAGTCTCTGATGCATCCTCGGCCATCACTAGTCATCCTGACTTTTGCCTTGCTACTGGATTCTAAAGACTTGAAGAAAGAGTGAGGTTGATGACTGCACAACTCTGCCTCACTTAAATCCAATTCATGCACCAGTCAAGACATCACCCCATGATGTCAGGGTGAACAACAACAATAATAAGGCTACAGATATTGTTTAAATTTTTATTACCTTCCTTTCCTTTGTTATTGGTGTTTAGTACAAATCCCACAAATTCCCTGTAATAAATATCCTCAATTCCAAACAACTTGAATAGTGGTATGTGGTCATTGCCATTCTCCTCCCAGCTCTGCTAGTTACTGGTGGTAAGATCTTGAACAAGTCAAGTCTCAGACCTTTCGTTTTCTCATTTGATGGAACATAAAATGATAGAACATTTTTACTATATAGGATTAGGGTATACTTAAGTGATTTTTAAACTTTCTTTCAGTTCTAGATGCTATGATCCTAAGTCATTACTTCTGTAACAAGAATAATATTATTTAGTCATCACTTATTTTTATTATTACCCTTTCATCTCATTTCTAGAACACATCTCTATTTATTTACTTTGAGATGAGGAAGGCATAGTTGTTGGGGAACTGGTTAGCATCCAAATCACAAATGAGGCTCATACTTAGTTCTGACATTTCTAAAAGCTCAAGGGTATTAAGCACCTCACTTCACTTCATTGTATCCAATTCACCATTTAGACAACCAGATGGGACAACCAGATCCTGAAGTAGTCTTAACAGATTTCTTTTTGAGTCTACAGGGTGACATGGGATTTGGAGTTTATTATCTTTTCTTGAAAGAATATAGGCTAAAAAGCAGGTGTGTGCTTGTGAGCCTTTCCAGGAGATTCTGAATGATATAGTGTAACATTTACTAGAATTTTAATGCATCCTAAAGCCTAAAGCTTTTGGCCTCTTGCCATTGGAATTCAGGCATAAGGATTCCAATTAAGAATCATTTAAAGCAGCCTACTTGGTTTGTAACAATGGTCTGCAGATATCGACACTTTTTGTTGTTTTTGTTCAGAATGCAATTACCAAAGTTCATATCTTGATTTTATTTTGCTACTGCACCTTAGTTTTAATGACTCAGATACTTGGATCATTTGGCTTTGTGAGGTAACTGTCACAGAGAGTAATGTCCTCACACTTTAACTCAATGTGACACTCAGAAGATGAAAAGCAATTGAAGAATTATAAGCCAAATTCTCCTCCCTCAAGTGGGCTACTTTCTCTGCTAGGAAGTCTAGTGAATAAACTCCTGGGTCTGAAGTCAGGAAGGCCTAAATTTAAATCTGACCTCAGCCAATTTACCAACTTAATCACTTAATCACTGCTACCTATAATAAGTATACCTATTATGTATTATATCATTATGTAATACCTATAATACTCTACTGTAAAATGGGGATCACAATAGTACTTATCTTATATGGTTGTTATAAAAATAAAATAAAATAATATCTGTAAGGTCCTTGGCACATAATAAGTGCTTAATAAATACTTATTTCCCTACCCCAAAAGTTGTTGCTAAATTGAATACAAGATATCTCTTTGTTCTTTAGTTTCTTCACTGTGTAACACCAAAGTTGATGGAATATACTATTAAGTCTGTCAGCAGTCATAAAACAATAAAAGTAAGGAAAGCAACAGTCACTTCTCTTAAAGATCTCATATTCTAATATGGGAGATAGCATGCAACCATCTATGTACATTTAAACTATACATGGTGTTGCATTAAGCTTTTATTAGCTTAAAACTATTCAAATGTTGGAAAGGGAATGTATGAAAGGTAATCTGAGATGGGAGATGCTTGCCATGGGGTGACTGGGAAAGGATTCTTGCAGATGAGAGGATTTGAGCTAAACCTTGGGAAGCTAGAAGGCAGAGAGACCAGAAGAATGAGCCTGCCAGGCATGGAGGACAGCTGGTGAAGAATCTTGAAGAAAGGGCCTGTATTGCAGTATTCATTAAGTTTCCAACAAGAGACTGAGCCAGATAGGGAATAAATGTCCCCAGTGTTCTCCTGGGCCACTGTACGTGTATCCCCAGCTCTCCTTTGTGCCTCAATACTTGATTATGCAGATAGCTTCCGTCTCCACCTGGAAAAGGGAGACAGAAACTCCAAGGGCTGGCATTGCTGTTCTAAATACCACCAGCTCTTTGATCATGGAGTAACTGTTTCTTTTCAGCAACGGAAGAAGGGGGGAAATCCTGTTTGTTGCAGTGTAGAGAAAAAAAATAAATCCATGACTGTTGGAAATGCCAAATGTGACATCAATTAAATGTATTGGGGGAAAGGGGGAAAGTGTATGTCTGGACAGAGGAAGACTTTTGAGGGGGGAAAGGTCAGGAAGAAAAATCACCCAAGACACAGCTCACAGTGATGAAAATAAATGAACTCTTTTCTTCTCTTTCTCCAGCTGCTATCAAAAGACACTCACACTTCTCATAACTTTAATTCCAAGTCCTGAGTGTGGAGGATGGCAGTTTTAATGGTTCAATTTGAGTGCTTCTTTCTCCTTCCAGTGTTCCCTGCATCAGCTGTTCGGAAATGAGTTAATAATGTTAAATTGAGTTGAATTTAATTTATTTAATTGTTCTGCCGGTTCCTGGCCATTCATGCATTTTTAAAAAGAGATCTCAAAACCACGATGGAACCCCAGTGCTCTAGGAAAAAAAATGGAGCTACCTAAATCTGAATGGAGTTACTTATCTATTGCAAATATTCTGTTGCAGGCTGTCTCTTTGTACCTGGAAAAAGGAAATATGAGGTTTCTTTTATATGCTCTGTATGCAGCAATTAGTGCAGTGCAAGATATAGGATGGGGCTGCTTCCTCAGTCAGTCAAAGCAGCGACATAGTGCAACATCATATGGAAAGCTGTAAGTGATAAAACAAGAAGAAGAAAGGGGAAAAACCCAGTTTCCATGGCAACTCAGCATATTCCAGCTAGGAAGATGAATGTAAAAAAAATTTCCAGTTAGAAACGAATTAGCCACCTTGTCATCAGTATCTTCCACACATGTTTTAAACTGTAACTATGTGAGCTAACTCTTTTAAAAAATAGTCTCTTGTGAACCTCATTTTCCACATTGCTATGAAAAGCTTGGTGATTAATTCATGAAAAATGTGTAAACTTCAGTATGGAGGCTTAAAGGTTCTCCACTGATGAAAGGCAAGATGCAAAATCTCTGTTAAATAAACTCATTTTAGCATTTTTGTAGGCAAGAGCCTTTTCTGTTAATAATATGAACTTGATACGTTGTATCAAAACATTAGCTACCTCAACAATCATTCAGAGGTGAAAATAGTGAGGCCCAAGGAGGTAAGAAGAACTGTCCAAAATCTTCAACTTTGTAGTATATTAGAGGCTCTAAGTGCCTTGACTCCTGAAACTTGCATTTAGAAGTTCAAATAAATGACCATGAAAATTGCTGTTTTTCTCTCATTGTTAAAAAAAAAATGAAATGTTTTGGAACTTTTAGTTATTGTAGAAGAGATATTATTCATATTGTGGGGTGGAATCATCAAGGAATTTGTCAAAGACTATATTTAGAGAATATTAAAGTATCAGGTATGGTCTCAAAGGAGTCTAGGATATCAATGAGTTCCTCATTCATTGAGAACAGCAACTGTAGTTGCTGTTATGATTTTCTTTTAAGTTACCATATCCTGTTTCCTCAAAATCTGGAGCTAACTGGCAACTAGTTGATTTTACAGAGAAAAGCAGATATTCATTTAGGTGTGATTTCTCAGCTAGGTCAAGTGGATCAAGTTGATCTTCACTACTCCTTTTTTCATTTGTTGCAAGATAAAAGCTGTAATGTAGTCTTGACATCTCCATTTGAAATGTCATCATTATGCATGGAAAAATGATTCTGAAACTCAGTTTTAGAATAATAGAAGCTTTTGCAACAAAGAAAGATACATGTTGAGGATATATTCTGAAAGGACTGTTCTTCATGGTGATAAAACTGTTCCAGGTCACGAAAACAATATTGCAGTCATTCAATTCACATTTGTATCAAAGATTCTCATGTTTTTGTTTGTGATATTCTGGGTATCTGTATCACCATGAACTTCCGACAATCTATTTTCAATAGCATACGAAAGAACATAATTAGTTCAAGGCAAAGCATTTAGTAAAATGACATTGTAAGAAAAGTAGCAATACAACATTTATCCCATAAACCTTTGGTGCATTGTTCCATAAGCATCAGTGGGAAGAAGGAACATGAATAGAAAATGAATAGAATTCCTTTTAATCAACTGTCAATGAATATTTATTAAATAACTACTATGTGCCAGGTACTATGCTAATTTCTAAAGAAACAAATATGAAAAATAAAGATGGTCCCTGCCCTCAAAGAGGCTACAATATAAAGAGGGAAGTCAAGATAAAAAAAGTATGACAAGCAAAGTGATGGGAGGTCTTTGGCATGGTAGGGAAAAGTTCAGAAGGAGTTCACTTAGGTAGAAAACGGGAACACTTTGCTCTTTCCTTAAATGAAGGCTTAGAAGTCATGACTCTACCTTATAATCAGAGGTATAGAAGACCCTGATGAGATACTAGGGCTTCTTGGAGCTTCTAGGATGTTGAGATTTCCCAGTATGGATGCTGTTATTTGTCCTTCATTCTCAAAGAGGAATGTGTTGTTATGACTTCCTAGTGAATTGGATTTAAGTGATGGAAGGCTAATTACCAGCCTTACTCTGTTCTCCTTTTTAAGCTTTTTAAGCTAAGATTTTTCCTAGATTTCTATTTGACTGAGGCAATGCCCATTCAGTGATAATGCTAGGTAAGGATATCCCAACATGGCTAGGGCACAATATGAAGGAGTATTTTTGAGTGCTTTGGGGTCAATAATTTCCTATACTGGTGCATGGGAATCGCTCCTATTAGTTGATACCAATTTTGTAAACTCTGATGCATGAATTTATTCCTCATAACTCTCATCACTTCTGCTAGGCTCTATTCCACAGGACTCAGCAGGATAATGCTTCATTAGACATTGCCATACACCTCTATTTTCTCCATCACTAGATCCTTCTAAAAGCCAATCTTTGGATGGGGTATTTGAACCCTTAAAAAGGCAGGAAAAATCCATACTCTTTCTCTCAGTGTTTTGCCTCTGAGTCTCTCATCTCCAGAGTGAGCGATTCTTAGCCTCAGATACTCAACTCTTTAGAATAAAGGACAAATACCAGCTTTTTAGTGTCATAGGTTTATTTTTCTTCTAGCATTGCTCCCTTCCCCTACCCAAAGGAAAAAAAGAAAAACACCTCTTTCTGTTACAAGATTTGGTCTCTTCTATCAGAGCTTTTGTCCTGATATATGATAACAATTCAATATAATTTCAACATTTTTATATTTGGAATGGTAATAACTTTATTTGTCTGAGAATTACCAAAATTGTTTTGAGTAGCTTATAGTTCCTCAGTTATTAATCATTAAGCATCTCCTATAAATGGGGCATGAGGCAATCTAAGGCAATCTAAACTTTGGCTTTTATGTGAAGATTTCACTTACATGCTTCCATAATCAAATGCTAATTCATGATCTAGCTCCTAAATTACTAATAGTGCTTTTATTACTTTTCCGGTCTCTGTACATCAAAATAGTCTTTCAATTCCCCCTAACCCATATTGCAACATTTTCCAAGTCTTGTCTATTTTCCTTTCATAACATCTCTTAAATCTGTCCTCTTCTCTCCATTCACCTAACCTTTATACTTGTTGAAACCTGTATTAAGTTTTTGCTTTTGGATGATTTCAATAACTTCCTGATTTATCTCTTTTGTTCCTATTTTTTTCTCTCTCAAATCCATTTTCTAAACAGTTGTCAAAATTATCTCCCCCATTGCATAATATTATCATTCTTTTACTCAAAAATATCCAGTAGCTCCCCATTTCTTGTAAGATAAAATATAGCCTTTTAAATTTGGTATTTAAAGTCCTCTGCTGTCCGGCTCCAGTCTATCTTTCAAATCTCTTATACTTATGTTGAAAATCAAAATGGATCATTGTTCTTCCCATTAATATTGCTCCCTCTAAATTACATGTATTTGTACAAACTTTCCCCTTCTTGAAGTGCTTGGTAGCTTAGTGTCCCTCTGGTCCCATTATTCTTGGAAGCATCTCTATTGTCCAGATACCTCCAATAAGGGGCTACAAGTGCACTGTTAGCGGCTTCTAAAATTCCTGCCATTATTATTGCATGTCATGCTAACTATCTATGAAGTCTTACTCTAAAGTCTGTTTAGAGAAAGCATGGTATAGAAACTCAAAGTCAAAAAACCTTAACTCAAGATCTGGTGCTGTCTACTTAGCAGGGTAAGCAGGCTAATTCACCTATATGTATCTCTATGTCTTCAATATTTCAGTGTCTCAGTATTTACAGAAGAGTACTCAAGACTTCATTAAATTAAGCATGTTCACTGTCCATGGTGTCCATATGTTGCCTGATATGTGGGCAACGTGGGGCTGAATATATACTTAATAATTATACATTATCCAAAATCTGCACTTGCCTTCCACTCCAGGCTTTGGAAATGATCTATTCATTAATTTCACATTGAAAAGTCCTTCTTGGGAAAATCTGGTTCATAGTACTCAGGAGAGGCTAGATAGTTCAGTCTTTCCACTGGCAAAACTCACCATTCAGTGAAGTTTAAAGCATGCAGGTGCTCCTAATAAAATGGGAAATGCTTTCCTATTAATAATGCAGTTCACTAGATCCCTTTGTCTCTAGATCCCTTTGCTGATCCAAAAAAAATGTTGCATTGTGCTTTCTTATAAATCCAATGTGTCTTTAGGGAGAATATTGTATTTGAATAAATGGCCAAAAAAAAAAGGAATTTGAGATGTGGGATTTGAGAAGGATTTTATATCACTACCTTGAAATTTCTTATATTCTTCCAGTGCAATCCTCCCCTCCTCCACTCCCACTTGAGAATTTCAAAGCTGAATGTGCTGCCAATAACCCACAAACCCTGAGTGAATTCTTGGCAAATAGAATGACCCATTTTCCATGCAATGGTCATGATCATATCTAAACTAGAAATTGTCTAATGAGAAAATGAAGGAAGATGAATGACAGGTGGCCTTAAGATGAGATATTCCTTAAGACCAAGGGTAAATATGAATGTCCATTTAAAGGGGGCTTATAGTTACTGTGATTCACAACAATTGGAAATTGTGACTCTTATTTGCCTCTCACCTTCCACAATCAATCAATAGGCAAGTCTTATTGATTCTTACCTCCTGTTACATCTATCACCTTTGTCAGTTTCTTTGCATTCAGATGACCCTTAGACCTCTTCCCATGAATGAATGAATTAAAAGCATGGTTTAAGTGTTTCCTATGTACTAGGCTTTGACTATTTATAATAGTCACCTAATTTTTCTTCCTGACTCAAGAATTTCTCCTCTCTAAATCATTGTCTCCACAAATGGATAAAATGATATTAATAAAGTTCAGATCTGACCACATCACTTTTGTCCTCAAGAAACTCCACTCATTCTGTAATTGTTTAGAGAATTAAATATGAATGCTTTCATTTGGCATTTGAGGATGTTCACAATCTGACTCTAGCCTATAAATATTTCCAGGCTCATTACACCACATTGCTTTCCCTCATGCACTCTATGTTTCAGAAAAAACTGGCCTACTTTCTTGTAGCTTGCAAATAACATTCCATCTCCTCTCATTGTATATTAGTTGTCCCCTTGTCTGTAATGTAAGAGGCATTTCCATTTGCCCATAATGAATTTTCTCTTTAGCTCTATCTTTTAGATTCTCTATCTTACTCCCAATTTCAGCACAAATATCCTCTTTCAAGAGGTTTTTTTCTGATTTTCCCCAACTGATAATTTCTTCTGTTATTACCATTACTTACTTAGTTGTTTTTCCACCATTAAAATGTAAACAAAAGAAAAGAAAGAAAGAAAGAAAGAAAGAAAGAAAGAAAGAAAGAAAGAAAGAAAGAAAGAAAGAAAGAAAGAAAGAAAGAAAGAAAAAGGAAGGAAGGGAGGGAGGAAGGAAGGAAGGGAGGGAGGAAAGAAAGAAAGAAGAAAGGAAAGAAAGAAACAAAGAAAAAAGAAGGAAGGAAGGAAAGAAAGAAAGAAGAAAGGAAAGAAAGAAACAAAGAAAAAAGAAAGAAAGAAGGAAGGAAAGAAAAAAGTCATTGAGAACAAGCACTATTTATTCACCAAGGTTAGAACAGTAACTGGTTTTCAATGCATACTCAGGACTGATGTATTGCTTAGGGGATTTGGAACAATGGTTTTAGTTAAGTGACAGATCATTAGGAGAGAGAAAGAATTATGCCAAATATATTTTCTCATCTTTAATAACGCTTGATATTTATATAGTATTTAATGATTAGAAAGCACTTTGCATATATCATCTTCCATGATGATTTCAACAACCTCTGAAGGGAGTACTCTAGGTATTATTAAGTCTAGGTACAAGGAGGTTACCAGTCCATGAGCAGAGAGCTAGTGAATGCCACAGTAAAAATTCAAATACAAGTCTGCCCTGCTTCCAGGTCCATCAGTATTCATGTTGTCTTTTTGGCTGCTGATCCAGAAAAAAAAAAAGTGTTTTGACTGGCAGAATGTGGATTGTGGCTCTATGTGCTAAACGAGAAGAGAGAGCTATTGATAATGAGAACAATCATATGACAGTCATTCCTCCTGGATCTACTCCTTAATACCCAATGACACATGGAGAGCTAGCCAACGTATCCATTAAACCACTTCCTTTAGTTGGATTCCAAGTTTTCCTGAAAATATCTTGTTTTCACTAAAAAAATAAGTAGGTCTCTGAAGAACAGGGACCTTTTTGAAGTCAAATATTTTACTTAGAATAAGTGAATAAGAAGAATTTTATATGTGCTTATGTAATTAGTACATGAGCAGGTGTTATATAAAAACTACATGTATACACGTGTAAATATATTTAATACAGTACTCTATATGCATACACTATATGTATATACACATACACATGGTGTGTATGTGTATATATACATGCACACATATATGCAAACTAGAACTGAGAGGGTATAGAGAAACTTCCTTTATGATGTAGCTTCTGTGCAAATTACAGTCTTAGAGAGTTCCCTGGGCCATTGCTAAACTTGCTAATGTGTTTTTAGAAGACGAACTAAAATCTAGTTCTTCCTGACTGGGAGGCCATTTCTCTACCACTATACTAACTTTCATTACCATGAATATGTCTATGTTTATTTAGGTTATTTATTGGAAGGTCAAATACTAATGCTGAAGGTTAAGAAAGCTCATAATTGAGAAGACAGAATTTATTGAAAAATACCTGAAGTTGGGAAATATTGATGGTAAAAGGAAAAGATGATAGCAGAGGATGAGATGGATAGATAGTGTTATGGAATCAATGAATATGACCTTGGAAAGAGACTCTGAGAAACAGTGGAGGAGAGAAGAGCTTGGCCCATCGGGCCCATGGAATCACAAAGAGTTGGACATGATTGAATGACTGAACAACATTTATGTGCTATGTGTATGTATATGTGTATATATCTACAGGTGTGCAATATAGGTGTATATATTTATATATACACAAATGTGTGATGATGATGATGATGATGAAGCTGTCTTAGGAAGGCCTGATCAGCAGTTACTTGCTTAAGGTTAATTGACCTGCTCAAGGTCAGCTTATTGTAAGATATACCCAGAAACATGGCCAGATCATAAGAAAACTTCTGTCTTCCTAACTTCAGACTTAGCATTCTATCCACTTAGCTATCTTAAAATATATATTTTCCTTTAACTTTTAATTAAGTGTATTAAACATAGCACAGTACTTGAATATAGTAGGTAAATAAGGAATGCTTATTGAATGATTAATTGATTAATTTGTCATCAGGACTATAAAGATCAGATATTGAGATAAGGTGAAATGTAGCTATAGAGAGAGGTGAAGATTGTATAGGACATAAAGTTGGATGACTATTACTATTGTTTTCAGAAGTAGTTCTAATTTATTTTCTCTCTCCTTTTTTTTTTTTCTGAGGCAATTGGGGTTAAGTGACTTGCCCAGGGTCACATTAGGAGTCTTAAGTGTCTGAAGCCAAATTTGAACTCAGGTCCTCCTTATTTCTGGGGTGGTGCTCTATCCACTGCACCACTTAACTTCCCTGCTCTGATTTATTCTCTTGAAAACATCTTTTTCTCACTTTACTTCACTTCTAGTTTAATAAATGCTTTTTATACACCATTTACTATGCAAGGTTTTAGAGATTAAAAAAAACAACAACAAATTTCCCTCACTTTTTACTTTGTTAAAAAGATAGAATAATTCTTGGGTTTTTGGAAGCAAGTCAACCTAGGATACACACAACTATATATACACACATATGTAAACACACAGACACACACACACATGCATACATTCAAATCTAACCCAAAAGCAACTTTAGCAAGGTGTTTTTTTTTTATCACATTTCATAAAGTCATCTTGTTCATCTTCAAATGCTATTAGCATTCAGATCGTCATCTATGATTTCTGTCTCCTTAACATGATGTACCACAGGGAATCTTTTCTCACTTGTATAAGACATACCTCATTTCATTGTGCTTTGCTTTATTGCGCTTTACAGATATTGATTTTTTAAACAAATTGAATATCTGTGGCAACCCTGTGTTGAACAAGTATGTTGGTGCCATTTTTCCAATAGTATGTTGCTTACATGGTGTTTTTGCGTCACATTTTGACAATTCTCACAATATTTCAAACTTTTCATTGCTATTATATCTATTATGGTGATATGTGATCAGTCATCTTTGAAGTTACTGTTGTATTTGTTTTGGTATGTAAGACAACGAGCTTAATAGATATATTTGTGTTTTGACTGCTTCATTGACTAGTTGTTCCCTGCCTCTCTCCCTCTAGTTGGGCCTCCCTATTCCCAGAGACCCAACAATATTGAAATTAGGCTAATTAATAGCCCTGCAATGGCTTGCCAATTCTTTCCTTTTTCAGTTTTCTTTTCATTTAGTTTTCTTTGATGTTCGTTTAAATTTTCTTTTCTGAATTCCAAATTCTCTTGACTCCCTCCTACCTGTCCATCACCCATTCAGAAGATACGCAAAATGATGTCAATTATACATGAGATGTGCAAACCATCTTTCCATATAAGTCATGTTACAAAAAAAAACAGATTAAAAATATGAAATAAAAGAAAAGGAAAAAAATATTCTTCATTCTATACTCAGAGTTCATCAGTTCCCTCTCTGGAGATAGACAGCATTTTTCTCATGGGTCCTTTGAAATTGTCTTGGATCATGATTTTGATCAAATTAGCTAAGTCTTTCAAAGTTGATCAACAGTAATGCTTTTCTTCTGAGATTAAATCTACCCAATATAGAACAAAGGTACCCAGTGTGAGTGAAGTGTGTGTGTGTGTGTGTGTGTGTGTATGTGTGTGTGTGTGTTTATGTGTGTGTGTGTGTGTGTGTGTGTGTGTGTGTGTGAGTGTGTGTGTAATATGGTAGGCAAGGTAGCCTGGAGAAGAATAAGACATGTCTAGTCTGAGTGCCCTTTATAATTGGAGGGTCTGGGAGAAACTATCCAAGTAGAAGGAGAGGCACTGAGGAAAGGTACATTTCCAATATGTGAATTCTCACACTGGAAGAATACTTGATAAAGAGCTAGATCTTAATTCTAGACATCAGTCTTTTGGAAAAAATCCCAAATGTAGCTTAGAAATGAAAGAGAACAGCAGACTGTATGCATAGTCTAGATAATAGTACTTAGTTTAAGAAAAGTAATTTTTTTTTTTAAAAAGGGAATTAAAAAATCCCTCTCAGTTTTCATTGGTTCAGTTTTGGGAACACTGTACAATCAGATATTTCAATAAGGATCACTGGAAAATTAATGTTTCCATTTTGGATTAGGTGTTGCAACCTAATATTAGTTCATTTAGGATGTGTAAAGAATGTCTCCATGTGCCCTTTCTAAGATCTGCTATCCTAAATAGTAATAATAATGTATAGTTCAATTCAATTCAATAACTCTGTACCTATTATGCACAACTCATTTAAGATATAAAGATGAAATCATATAATTCTCTACTATCAAGGAGCAAACATAACCTCACAATCCTTGGGAAGTGGGAAATATTTGGCTTAAAAGGAAAACTGTATACAGTAATCTGTCTCTCTGGTCCCCATCTTCACATAGATGAAGTCACTCTTCCAGCCCCTATATTCAGACATATGACTTTCTTTTAATCCAGTTGTTCTCAAAGTGTGGTCTGGGAAGCCTGGGCAATTGTGTGACCCTTTCAAGGGATCTGCAAGGTGAAAATTATTTTCATAATAATAATACTAATGCATTTTAATTTCTAACAGATATGTAACCCACATAAACAAAAGGTCTTTGGTTTGTATAATATTGGGATATTGTATGTGAATTAAATAGCATACACCATTTTTTTTCTTTTTTTCTTCACATAAGCAAAAGATAAATGTCATAGAATAATGGTGTCAGATTTGGAAAAAACACCTTAGAACTCACTTATTTTAGCTTTTACTAGATGCATGAATCATCTTCTTTTACAACATCACCAACAAATCATCATATAATCTTCAATTGAAGTACTCCAGTAATAAGGAACTGAATTTCTCTTAAAGCATCCTATCTCCTTTTTGTAGATTGATTGTTAGGAAATAATTTCTTTTTTTTAAATAATAGATTTTCTTTTAAAAATACATTTAAAGATGTTTTTCATCATTCCCCCTTACAAAATTTTGTGTTCTAATTTTTTCTCCCTCCTTTCTCCCTATTCCCTCCCCTAGAAAGCAAGGAATCCAATATAGGTTAAACGTGTGCAATTCTTCTAAATATATTTCCACATTTATCATGCTGCACAAGAAAAATCAGATCAAAAAGGGAAAAAATGAGAAAGGAAAAAAAAAGCAAGCAAACAACAAAAAAAGAACATACTACGTTGTGATCCACATTGAGCCCTACAGATCTCTTTCTAGATGCAAAGGGCTCTTTCCCTCACAAATCTATTGGAATTGGACTGAAAAAAAGCCAAGTCTATCACAGTTGATTATCACATAATTTTGTTATTGCCATGCACGCTGTTATCTTGGTTCTACTCACTTCACTCAGCATCAGTTCATGTAAGTCTCTCTAGGCCTTTTTGAAATCATCTTGCTAATAATTTCTTATAGAACAATAATATTAGGAAGTAATGTCTTATGTTGAACTCAAAATCCACTTTTTTTTAAAATTTTTTATTATATATATTTTTTATAATATTATCCCTTGTATTCATTTTTCCAAATTATCCCCCCTCCCTCTATTCCCTCCCCCCGATGACAGGCAATCCCATACATTTTACATGTGTTACAATATAGTCTAGGTACAATACATGTGTGTGAATATCATTTTCTTGTTGCACAATAAACATTAGAATCCGAAGGTACATGCAACCTGGGCAGACAGATATTAGTGCTAACAATTTACATTCACTTCCCAGTGTTTCTTCTCTGGGTGTAGCTACCTCTGTCCATCATTGATCAACTGGAAGTGAGTTGGATCTTCTTTATGTTGAAGATTTCCACTTCCATCAGAATACATCCTCATACAGTATTGTTGTTGAAGTGTACAGTGATCTTCTGGTTCTGCTCATTTCACTCAGCATCAGTTGATTTAAGTCTCTCCAGGCCTCTCTGTATTCCTCCTGCTGGTCATTTCTTACAGAGCAATAATATTCCATAACCTTCATATACCATAATTTACCCAACCATTCTCCAACTGATGGACATCCATTCATCTTCCAGTTTCTAGCTACAACAAAAAGAGCTGCCACAAACATTTTGGCACATATATGTCTCTTTCCACTCTTTAGTATTTCTTTGGGATATAAGTCCAGTAGTAACATTGCTGGGTCAAAGGGTATGCACAGTTTGATAACTTTTTGGGCATAATTCCAGATTGCTCTCCAGAATGGCTGGATTCTTTCGCAACCCCACCAGCAATGTATTAGTGTCCCAATTTCCCCACATCCCCTCCAACATTCATCATTATTTGTTCCTGTCATTTTAGCCAATCTGACAGGTGTGTAGTGGTATCTCAGAGTGGTCTTAATTTGCATTTCTCTGATCAGTAGTGATTTGGAACACTCTTTCATGTGAGTGGATATAGTTTCAATTTCTTCCTCTGAGAATTGTCTGTTCATATCCTTTGACCATTTATCAATTGGAGAATGGTTCGGTTTCTTATAAATTAGGGTCAGTTCTCTATATATTTTGGAAATGAGACCTTTGTCAGAACCTTTGTTTTTAAAAATATTTTCCCAATTTGTTACTTCCCTTCTAATCTTGTTTGCATTAGTATTATTTGTACAGAAACTTTTTAGTTTGATGTAATCAAAATCTTCTATTTTGTGATCGATAATGATCTCTAGTTCTCCTCTGGTCATAAATTCCTTCCTCCTCCACAAGTCTGAGAGGTAGATTATCCTCTGTTCCTCTAATCTATTTATTATCTCCCTCTTTATGCCTAAATCGTGGATCCATTTTGATCTTATCTTGGTATATGGTGTTAAGTGTGGATCCATATCTAATTTCTGCCATACTAATTTCCAGTTTTCCCAACAGTTTTTTCCGAATAATGAATTTTTATCCCTAATGTTGGAATCTTTGGGTTTGTCAAAGATTAGATTGCTATAGAGGTACCCTTTTTTGTCCTTTGTATCTAATCTGTTCCACTGATCTACCGGTCTATTTCTTAGCCAATACCAAATGGTTTTGGTGACTGCTGCTATATAATATAGCTTTAGATCAGGTACACTTAGACCACCTTCCTCTGAGTTTTTTTTCATTAGTTCCCTTGCAATTCTCGACCTTTTATTCTTCCATATGAATTTTGTTGTTATTTTTTCTAGGTCATTGAAATAGTTTCTTGGGAGTCTGATTGGTATAGCACTAAATAAATAGATTAGTTTGGGGAGTATTGTCATCTTTATTATATTCGCTCGGCCTATCCAAGAGCATTGAATGTCTTTCCAATTATTTAAATCTGATTTTATTTTTGTGGCAAGTGTTTTGTAATTTTTCTCATATAATTCCTGACTTTTCTTTGGTAGATGGATTCCCAAATATTTTATACTCTCAACATTTGTTTGGAATGGAATTTTTCTTTGTATCTCTTGCTGTTGCATTTTGTTAGTGATATATAAAAATGCCGAGGATTTATGTGGATTTATTTTGTATCCTGCCACTTTGCTGAAATTTTGAATTATTTCTAGTAGCTTTTTAGCAGAGTCTTTGGGGTTCTCTAAGTATACCATCATGTCATCTGCAAAAAGTGATAGTTTAATTTCCTCATTTCCTACTCTAATTCCTTGAATCTCTTTCTCGGCTCTTATTGCCGAGGCTAGCGTTTCTAGTACTATATTGAATAGTAATGGTGATAGTGGGCAACCTTGTTTCACTCCTGATCTTACTGGGAAAGGTTGCAGTTTATTTCTATTGCATATTATGCTTACTGAAGGTCTTAAATATATGCTCCTGATTATTCTAAGGAATAGTCCATTTATTCCTATACTCTCAAGAGTTTTTAGTAGGAATGGATGTTGGATTTTGTCAAATGCTTTTTCTGCATCTATTGAGATGATCATATGGTTCTTATTAATTTGATTATTAATATGGTCAATTATATTAATAGTTTTCCTAATATTAAACCAGCCCTGCATTCCTGGAATAAATCCTACTTGATCATAGTGTATTATCTTGGAGATGATTTTCTGAAGTCTTTTTGCTAATATCTTATTTAAGATTTTAGCATCAATATTCATTAAGGAGATTGGTCTATAATTTTCTTTCTCAGTTTTCGATCTACCTGGTTTAGGTATCAGTACCATGTCTGTGTCATAAAAGGAGTTTGCTAGGACTCCTTCATCCCCTATTTTTTCAAATAATTTATATAACATTGGGGCTAATTGTTCTTTAAATGTTTGGTAGAATTCACATGTGAATCCATCTGGCCCTGGGGATTTTTTCCTGGGGAGTTGATTAATAGCTTGTTCTATTTCTTTTTCTGAAATGGGACTATTTAAGCAATTTATCTCCTCCTCTGTTAATCTAGGGAGCCTATATTTTTGGAGGAAGTCATCCATTTCACTTAAGTTATCAAATTTATTGGCATAAAGTTGGGCAAAGTAACTCCTTATTATTTCTCTAATTTCCTCTTCATTGGTGGAAAGATCCCCCTTTTCATTTGTAAGACTATCAATTTGATTTTCCTCTTTCTTTTTTTTGATCAAATTTACCAAAGGTTTATCTATTTTATTGGCTTTTTCATAAAACCAACTCTTGGTTTTATTTATTAATTCAATAGTTTTTTTACTTTCAATTTTATTGATTTCTCCTTTTAATTTTTGTATTTCAAGTTTAATTTTTGGTTGGAGGTACTCAAAATCCACTTTAAAGCACATTCATTTTCCTTAGTTCTTCCTTATAGGACTGAAAATAAGACCAGTAAGACCAGTTACTACACTTCCACCTTTTAGATATTTGGGGGTTAGGGAGGGAAGAGAAATTGGTAAGGTTGGATTTTCAGCATATTTAGAGCCTTGTCTAATATTTGTACCGAGACACTAAGTTTTCATTATACACAGACATGTGTCACCTGTGGTTATAAAGACTTGAAGCTTTTAAAATCCAAGTAACTTCAAATGAATATTATTCCATATCTTTGCTGAAATTTCCCAAGAGGCATGGGATTGTCATTTGCAAGTAGGCAATGCTTATTTAAAATGTATTCTTTTGCAATTTGACTGACTGACAATTCCTGCCTACTCATAACACTTGTGACTTACCCTCACTTGTTTCCTGGAGGATAAAATTCTGACTGTGACTGAATGTATAGATAGTGTTATTTTCTTCATAGTACTGTCAGTGAAACAATGTCTATTTACACAAACAATGTTTTATTTGTAGATTAAGAAAAATAAGGAACAGATTACACATTTAATATCAAATATGAAAGCTCATACATTTTTATAGCTATAGATTATTAATAATTTTAAGATTTTAGACTTTTCAAAAATAAAATTATGGATATACTTCTGGAGAGCCTTGTTTCTTCAAATAATCATGAGTCCTTTCTTAAAAAAATATCACAGATCCAGGATATCTTAGACCTAAAAAGGACCACAAGTAACCATCCTATCCATTCTCTTCAGCAAGAAGTACATTTAAATCACTTTACACTAAAAAGAATCATATTGTAAAAGTCTTCTGAGGAAAAAAAAAAAACATTTTATAACTTCCCAGCAATCCATTCCATTACCTACTACTAATGCACATTAGTTCTATTAGCTCTTATTTTTATTCCTATAACAATGCCAAGTTAATTTACCAAAAACCACTGTTTTTATCTATCATAAAATGATTTGTATACCTAATATCATTACTTATAAACCTTGAATTATTGACTTTTGCATATAAATGAGAGTCCTGGTTCCTCAGTCTACTATTTGAGGTTCTGTGCAACAGACAGAGCCCCCATAAACTTTGTGTTCACTTTTTCATGTCTCACTTAAGAAAAAATATTGACAAGCTGTAGCATATCTAGAATGGTGAGAGGATTTGAAACTATGATAAAACAGGATAGGTCAAAAGATTGGCAGCTCTAGAGATGAGAGGCTTAGTGGGAACAGGATGAATAGCTAAAGGTCTATAGTGGTCAAAGATGAATTATTTTTTTTTAGCTCCAGAATATAGGACTTGATATAATGAATAGGGGCATTAAGAAGTGAATTTCGTTTTGAATAATTTATGAAATAATATTATAGTTATATAAAATAATTATTACATAAATTACATTATAATGAATTATAATTTATAAAATTTCTCATCAACTATCGTTATACTATAGGGCTATGGGTGAGAAAGCCAGTCAGCCTCTGCATTTGGTAAGCCCACCATTCTGTTTCAGCTGCAGAAATGTATTATTAGCTATGTCATTTATGACAAATTATTTTTTTCTGCCTAATTTTCTGATTTGTAAAGATAAATAATGATGATTATAGTTGTGAAGATCACATGATTACAAAAGTGCTTAGCATAAAACATGATATATTTGTGTCAACTGCTTTATTGGATATAATTGCTTCATATTTGATAATGTTATGGGTCTTTAGATGTGACCAACATACAATGTCAGTATTGAGATAAATGATTTTTATATGTGTGTAAAATAATTTGGAAACAAATTCAACTAAATTAAAACCTCTGCAAGACCAGGAGGATCGTGCATAGAGAAAAAAAGAGTCTCTTTCTCTTTTTTCCCTCTTCCTTCCTTCCCTGACTGCAGCAAGGATACTTGGATGAAGGGGTGAGAAGGAGAGAAAGAAAATATATTCAGTTCAATGAAACTTGTTATTTCAGATATTATACTAAAAGCAATTTTAAAGAAGCTCTAATTAAAGCCCACTAAATTTTAATCTATTTGCACTGATAGTGTTCACAGAAGATTTAATAGTTTGGGAACTTTAGGAAAACAGAAAAGCAGTTTGCTACTACTTTAAAGACTCTGGGAATAAACAGCATGTTTTTGAGTTATCTAGAATCAGACTTCTGAGGGCCCTTTCAATAAAAATTGACATTTTAACCTTTTCCTACTCACAAAAGAAAAATGGTTCGTGTGAATTGGAAAATTAACCAAATGGCAATTCAGTTTGTCTATAACATTTAATTAGAACTTAGGGAATCTCATTAACTAAAGTTAAATCAATTTTAAAATCTGTTCTATCATCTCAATTTTAAGAATTGTCTTTTTTTCTTCCTAAAAGAAAAGGGAAATTTATTTATAAAAATAGAAATTTGCTGTAGCTAAGGCTATTTGGCTATTAGGAAAATTCTAAAATTTTTAACTAAGTTGTTTGTAATTATCACTATGTTAAGGCTAAAATTGGTAATTAATGTGGATGTAACAAGAAGGATGAGATGAAAGCCTTATCAGTTCACCTCAGAAGTATGAGGTGTGCCCTGTCAGATTGGCTAAGATGACAGGAACAAATAATGATGAATGTTGGAGGGGATGTGGGAAAACTGGGACACTGATACATTGTTGGTGGAGTTGTGAAAGAATCCAACCATTCTGGAGAGTAATCTGGAACTATGCCCAAAAAGTTATCAAACTGTGCATACCCTTTGACCCAGCAATGTTACTACTGGACTTATATCCCAAAGAAATACTAAAGAGTGGAAAGGGACCTGTATGTGCCAAAATGTTTGCGGCAGCTCTTTTTGTAGTGGTTAGAAACTGGAAAATGAATGGATGCCCATCAATTGGAGAATGGTTGGGTAAATTATGGTATATGAAGGTTATGGAATATTATTGCTCTGTAAGAAATGACCAGCAGGAGGAATACAGAGAGGCCTGGAGAGACTTACATCAACTAATGCTGAGTGAAATGAGCAGAACCAGAAGATCGCTGTACACTTCAACAACAATACTGTATGAGGATGTATTCTGATGGAAATGGAAATCTTCAACATAAAGAAGATCCAACTCGCTTCCAGTTGATCAATGATGGACAGAAACAGCTACACCCAGAGAAGGAACACTGGGAAGTGAATGTAAATTGTTAGCACTACTGTCTATGTACCCAGGTTACTTATGCCTTCGGAATTTAATACTTAAGGTGCAACAAGAAAAATGGATTTACACACATATATTGTATCTAAGTTATACTGTAACACATTTAATATGTATGGGATTGCCTGTCATCTAGGGGAGGGAGTAGAGGGAGGGAGGGGAAATTTTGGAAAAATGAATACAAGGGATAATGTTATAATGCATATATAGTCAAAAAAAAAAAGTATGAGGTGTGCAACATCTTTTTCCTCCTTCACAGAGTGGGGAGAAGTATAAAACAGTACGCCCATGAAAACACTAAGAACATTGGGGTGGACAATAGCAAGCTCAACCCCTTCTCTCAACTCTCTGTCAACTCCCCTTAATTTGTAACCTTGACATTTTCTTGAAACCATCAGGATAAACAAAATCATTAGCCCTGAGAAATGAGCCTGTTTAGAATATATAGTTCCTAAACAAGGAATGAATTAACTAAGAATCTATAAGCTTGTTTAATGATTAATCCTTTGCACCAGGATGAGTTTAAACTTGAGAAAGGGAAAAGAAAAACATGTTAAACAAAATCTCTTATGCATGTAACTTCTGGTAAGCTTTTAAAAATAATATATCTAGCCCTAAGCTTTGATTAGTAGAATTTGCTGAGATAAAATCTCTTGGGACTGTAATTGATATGCTTTTGAGTTTTAAATTTGATTGCCTGATCATTGTCATACCCCCCCCCAATTCAAGAGAAATGCCATAAATTATTCAGAGGGATGCCTTCCTGAACTGTCATAGGTGGATGTCTAATCTGGGCAAGAGCTGGGAGGGCAACCTTAGCCTCTGCTCAAGGTCAGATCCTTCTGACTCAGTTTCCTAGCTCTGTTTTTTTTTTTTTTTTTTTTTTTTTTTTTGGTTTGTTTGTTTGTTTCCCACCTGATTATTTCTGATTCTGGCTATGAGGTGGAATTGTTACTGCATGGTTGGTTGTCATATAGAGTTAAGGATGTTTTACTTGTCATATATGTGCTCTCAGGCTGAAGCCTGAAGGAACTATTTTGATGATATTATAATCATGCCCCTGCTTTTTCCTCTTATAGCAAATTTCTATAATTAAAGAAAATGGTCAGTAGAAGCCATGAGACAAATATCCCAGGGGACAAAATGGTTTTCTACCTTAATCTTAAAGATGCTTTCTTGACTCACAATTTCGTTTTCCCTTTGAAGAGGCAAATCCAGGGAAACATAACCCCTACCAATTAACATGGGCAGTCATGTCCACAGCATGGGGGTAGCTCAGGGCTTCCGTGACAGCTCCACACACTTTTAGCAAACCACATCCTAGGGGTCTCTTGCCTTAGAACTAGCTGTCACAGCCTTTCTAATTGGGGAAGCCTCTAAGCTCACCCTAGGCCAACCATTGGAGGTTCTAACCCCCCACCAAGTTCAGAGCATTTTTGTCCCCACAGAGTTTTAGAATTGGGAAAAGGAAGGAGAGTGAATATCTATACTGATCTATATGCCTTTCATGTTTTGTATGCTCTATGGAAAGAAAAGGGATTTCAAAATAAATAAATAAATATTTTTTCCTATTAAGTATGCAAGGGAAATTCTACAATTATTGTAAGCTGTCCATGGACCTAGAGAGGTTTCTGTTATATTTTGTAAAGGAGGATTCACTTCAGGCCAAGGGAAACAGGTTTGCAGATTAAGCTGCCTGTGCTGCTCCTGTTTGCCCCTGACCATGGCACCTTTAAGTCTTCAGCTCCCCGACTCCTACATTCCCTCATAGCTCCCAGGAACAAACCCTCACTAAAGAAAGGGGGTATACCCTTTCTCCTTCTGAGTGGTTTGAAACACCTTCAAGCCAATTTCTAATCCCAGAGGCCTGCCAGCGGAAACTTCTCTATGGCCTTCATCCAAGCTACTCACTTGGGAAAAAATGCTCTCCAATCCCTTGTGAAACCTATGTTCACTGTTCAAAAGCCAGGGGAAACAATTATCTGTCAGGCCTGCCCAGTTTGTGCCCAAGTAAATCCTGGAAGGGCTTTTAAACCCCTATCCTGAAACCCATCCAGAGAAGGGGTACACACACAGGGGAGGGCTGGCAGATGGATTTTATACACAGGCCCCATCTTGGGGGCTTCAAACTGCTTTTGGTTTTTATTGTCACCTTTACTGATTGGACAAAAGCTTTCTCTTGTAATAATGAAAAAGCTTGGAGGTGTTAGCTAAAGGAGATCAAAACCATTAAATATAAATTATTATCTTCATTCTGCATGTCATTCTCTAAACCTAATGCTTAATTCCTTCTAAACATTATGATGCTTGCACCCTAGACCTGAGCACTGCTTTCACTGTGTATAATGACACTATTTCCCCTACTCCTTTGAGAAAACAAAACCAGGGATTTCGGAGAAGTGTGTGTTGGTATTTACCCTACTAAAAGCTGTCTGGATGAGACATTCATGCTAGCCTCGTCTCCAACCCCCCGGTCTTCCTCAGGTTGGGGTTTCTGGTTCCTGTCCCTATTAACCACTAACTTCACTTTTGTTTATTCTCTTTGTTTTTTGCTCAACCTACTTGTGAGCTTTGTTCTCTCCAGACTCCAAGCTATAAACTTCCAACTACTTCTTCAGCCTGAATACCATCAGCTAACTGACTCTGACACTCAGCACCGGATCCTGCCATCTTCAAGTCACGTGCCTCCCCTCCTCAGTTTGGACCCCACTAGGCAGGGACAGCTCTACACCCCTTATCACCAGGAGGCAGCTCCTGAAGATGAGACCTCTGTCCCTTTGTCCCAAATTAATTTGGGGTTCGAACTGCCTGGGAAACAAAAAATGATGAAGTATAGCTTCTAGGGGAAATGGCAGTAAGGAGGTCCCTCCTGACCTTAAAAGTGCTTCTGTTCTAACAATCTGTCAATGATTCTGAAGTCTTCTGGCTTTAGAATCAGTGATCCTCAGGTCTCCCTGACCTTAGAATGCTATTGTTTTAACAATCTGTCTGTCAATGATTCTAAAGTCTTCTGGCCTTAGAACAGTCCTACAAACATTACTGACTGGCAGACAAATAGTCTGTTGGCCAGTGATAACCAAGTTCCTGGGACAATAGTGAATAGACCATCCCTCAAATCTACTAAAAAGCCATAAAATTAGCAAATAAGTAACATGAAGCTCTGGTCTAACAGTTCTATGAATCTGTTTTCTTGCTTTTGGCTCTTTGCTACATTCTTTTGGAACTCAGCCCACTTCAATTGATGTTAGAATTACAATAAACTTTGTCCCTTGATGATGTGTTCAAGTCTGCAAAATTTTTTGAGACACCTCATGACACTGGTCTGCAACTCCCAAACTTTTGGGGTTTTCTTCTGAACTTCAACAGTGATATGTGACTATAATTTGTTCTAATCATTACAGGATTTGCTTTTCTGTTAGGAAACAGAAATAAACTGCCTGTCCTTGTACTTTGGGTATTTCCTTTACTTATGCAACTGATGGGAGAAGAATGCTAGACTAGTGCCAAACATAGAACTGTTCCCAAAGTACCTAGAATGGGGGTTAGGAGGCAATAAATGAGAGTAGAGGACTCTATTTTGCCTATTGCAGAATCAGAAAATCTCTGAATAATGAAGTCCAGGGTAATTATTAGGACAGATAAAGGGTAAGGATTGGTATAGTTTTGTAATCTTTTTTTTTTTTAATAGGCTTTGGGAATCAGCATTTATTGAGATAAAATAAAAAACAAACAAAAGGACAAGAGATAAAAATTGATAGCCTTGATCCCCAAAACCGGGGAAAGGAAGATCACTTCCTCCTCTAGTTCCAGAAATACAATGGCCTTTAGACCTAGGGAACACAGTGAGTAGGGATGTGTAGTGAAGCATTTCTACTCCATCTATCCCACCCACAGTCCTGGGGTCTAAAGGAAATTGATGGTTTAATGGGGGGAGGATATATCTGCCTCTGGAGTATGATAGTAGTGGAGAAAGACAGGTCCATTTTAATCCCTTCTTGTCTCACCTATTCCAGCTGCTCCTTGATTCAGGGCAGGCAAATTACATCACTCAAATGGTATTTTGTACTTCCATGGGCCTCAAAGTATTGTCCCAATTAAATCATTGCATTAGTCCACAAACACATAGGAAATTAAGATGAAAATCATTTTTACTGATGAAATTCACTTTTTCATTCAAATCATTGTCAGAAGAAATTCTTGGCATCTACCTCGTATTGGAAAACAGCCACCCAAAGAAAGTTTTGTATTTTGTACTTCCATGGATATGAAAGTCTTATCTCTATTAAAGAAATAATGAACTCTGCTATATCTATCAGCATTCTTGGAAGTTGAATTGCATGGACATGGAGCACTTATTTTTCACATGACCCTGTCCCAGGACACATGGCACAAATTTAAGAAACTCATCCAAGAAATAAAGATAAATATGCTTGAATGGACTGTTTCATTCATGTCATTTCAGATGTATCCAGGCTTGCAATTAGCCTTGTAAGTCCAAAGGTGCATATTTCAATTAAAAAAACAACAATGTTCATTATGATAAAATATGCAAGATATGACAGTTGCTGAAATTAAAAATTCAGACGTTAAAGTTTGGAGTGGAGTAATAATATATAGCTGAGATGTAATGTAAAATGTCTAATCAATCACTAAGTAATCCCACAAACTTCTTTGTTTTGATAAAATTTAAGTAGCATCTTTCCATGTAGATATTATGTGAAATTCCTGACTTTTTTACTAATAACATGAATTTGTAGGTTTACTGTGTTTAATATTTCTTTTGTGTACAGGAATAAATTGCATGTCTCATATTTGGTTCATGTTGTGCACTATATTTTTTTTTAATCCCTTCCTTTTTGGAGAAGACCCTAGAGTAAATAAAACAATCTCTGGTAAGGGGAGATGGGAGACAATGAATCAATGAGTATGAAAAAGGGAGAGTCACACCTCATTAGAGGAAGTCCTTTCTAAAACTGAAATCAGCCCAATGATATGAGTAGATACAAAGCAAAATGAACTGGAGAAAGGAGAAAAGAAAGTAAGAATGTTATAATAGACTGGGTTGGTAAGGCTGAAAGACTGAACTAAGCTGGTATAAGTGAGAATAGGGAAGAGGGGATAGATTTGAAAGATATTTCTGAGCAGGAATTCTAAAATCCTATAACTGATGTGAGAGGTAAAGGAGAAAGAAGAGGCAAAGGAAAGTCCAAAGTTATGAACACGGTAGAGTGAGTGAATGCTGCTGTCACAAAAAGTAATCTAGAAATCAGAGGGAAGACTGTGCATTATTTAGTTTAGGACCAACCACTGAGAAATAACGCTGATGTCACTCTTGGCCTATTAATTACAACTTCCTTTTTCCTGGTTAAGCTGATGAATGTGATAGAAGGTTTCAGACAAATGTGCTTGAGGCAGAATGCTCTACTCTATCTAGCAGGGGCAGAGTGCTATACTCTATCTAGCAGGGCTGATTTAGAGCTAACAGGATTATTTAACAACTGATTATACTAGTCCAAACAATTTATTAACTTAGATGCTTGTGGAGTGCTCCTTCATCTCCAGGTGGGCACAAAGTGTGGGGACAATATATTTAGAAATCAACCAATCAATTAACCTATATACTATGAATACTGTGTGCCAGGTACTGTGCTATGTGCTCCTTACCCTCAAGGAGCTTACAATCTAATGAGGAGGCAACATGTAAACAAATACATATCAAGCAAGACATATACTGGATAAAATAGGAAATTATTAACAAATGGAAAGCACTGAAATCAAGAGGCTTCTGAAAGCCCCTTCAGAAAGTAAAGGCTTCAGAAAGTCAGAGAAGGTCAGTAAACAGAGTTAAGGAGGGACAGCAATACAGAGAAGAGAGGTAGCCATCATGCAATTAGCTCATTCTTCATTTCAGAAACTCAGGCTTTTTTTTCATAAAGATTTCTTTGACTCTTGTAACTTGACTCTCTTGTCTCTTGACTCTCAGTAACCAACCTAGGCACAGAATCAAAGAGCTGGCAGAAACTTGTGCTCTTACAATCCTCTCAACACCTAAGCAGGAATCCCCACTAAATCATCTGAATGCTAGTCATTCAACCTTTGTTTAAAGATCTCTAGTAAAGGAAAATGCATCCCATTTTATTTTTACATAGCTCTAATTGCTGGGAAGTTCTTTAATTGAAATCCAAAGTTGTCTGTCTCAGTAACTTCCATCAATTCGTCTTAGTTCAGTAAATCAGTCAATGACTGTTATGCTCTTAGTTCAATAAGTGAATCAATCAACAAGTATTTATTAAGTGTCTAAGATGTTCCAGGCACTGTGCTACGGGTTGGAGATACAAATAAAAGAAGAAGAAGAAGAAGAAGAAGAAGAAGAAGAAGAAGAAGAAGAAGAAGAAGAAGAAGAAGAAGAAGAAGAAGAAGAAGAAGAAGAAGAAGAAGAAGAAGAAGAAGAAGAAGAAGAAGAAGAAAAGAAGAAGAAGAAGAAGAAGAAAAGAAGAAGAAGAAGAAGAAAAGAAGAAGAAGAAGAAGAAGAAGAAGAAGAAGAAGAAGAAGAAGAAGAAGAAGAAGAAATCCTACTTAAAAGAAACTATTCCTTTTCTGAGATAAAAAGAATAATACAATTTTACATTTCAAGTTTTTTTTAATGCTTTTTTTTGCAGTATCCCTGCTGGTATAAGCATTATCACTTCAATTTGACATATGAAGAAACTGAGGTTCAGAGAGATTGAGTGAATTTTTAAAGGCCACATAACACTAAATGGAGGCAATGGGATTTTAATTTAGGTCTCTTGGCTGAAGAAACTGTGCTTTTTCTACCCTCTATAAAATTTATGTAATTCTAATAAGTCTATTCTCTTTGAGAATAGCAAAATGCAGTGCTTGGACAAGTTAATATCTTGTCAATATAGATATTAACTTGAAGAAAAAATTGTGGCTTTATTGTTTCCAAACAAGTATGTGAAATTGTCAATACAACTTCCCTCCTTTAAGGAAAATTCTGATTCCAATGCTAAAATTAAAGCATATTTTAAACCAAAATACTTTACAAGGGAAGGGTGCTAATGAGTATAACTGGGGACAATTTAGTTGAGAGAAGAGAATGACATATGTGTTTTATATACTAACTCTGATTTGCCAATTTCCCTGCCTCTGAAAAGTTCATTTTCAAAACATCAGTGCTCTATCACTTGACAGCTTTCTAAATCTGAAATTCTAAATTTCTGGTGAACTACCGTATGCAGTTAATGTATGCACATTTAGAAAAAGTGTATCTGAATTCATAAGCATGCTACCTTTAAATGATATGCTGTTTTTCTGACTTGTATGGTTGATGGTTTTAATATTACTATTTGCATCTCAATAAATTATACTTGCAGAGGAAAAAAATAGAAAAATCCAGGTTTTATTAATAGATACACTAAGCATAATATGAAAAGCATAATTGATACAAAAATCAATTGCATGATTTCACAACATCAAACATTTCTGTGTAACATAAAGTGCCTTCCAAATGTAGGATGTGAGCAGCACAGTGAATCAGGGATAGGCTCCTCTGAGAAAATGTCTGATTTGAATCCATGAACAAAATCTAAGTATCAGCCCTGAATTTGAGTGGCTTTTTAGAACAGCATGATGATGGTCCTTGACTATTTATTCTTTTGTATTTCTATCATGTGTATATCTATATTTGTCTAACAGGGAGATGGAATTGTCAATAGAACGGATATTAGCAATAGGGGTTAGATTGAGTAGAGTAGTGGATAAGCTAGTGGAAGGCAGCAGAAGACATATGAATCACAGAGAGACATGAATTATGTAAAAAGGAGTAGGCTGTCCTTAATGGGAGTCATGCAGTGAAATTTCAAGTCCTCAAAATCCCAAAGCAAGGATGCTATTGTTCATGGGGAAAAGTTTCAGGATATCAGAATACTGGAGATTTTACCTTGGTCTTTTGAATTTGGAAGAGGAAGAAAAGAGGAAGTAAAATCATAAGGAAAAAAGAGTTCAAATTTTAGAAAAACTAGATTTGATAGTGCTCTAAAAATAGTTGAATGATAATAGAAAGTCAGTCAATCAATAAACATTAATTAAGTACCTACCATTTCACCAGGCACTGTGCTAAGTAATAATGATACAAAAAGAGGCAAAAGAGTCCCTAGTCTTTAAGGATCTTGCCATCTAATGCAGGAGAAAATATGAAAACAAAATATATATATATATATATATATATATATATATATATATATATATATATATATATATATATATATATATAATAAGCTACACATAGGATGAAAAGGAACTAATTATCAGAGAGAAATGACTAGAATTAAGGAGATTGGGGAAACCTTCCTGTAGAAAGTAGGATTTTAGTTGGAACTTAAAAGAAAGCCATGGAAGTTAGTGGTTAGTGTGGAGGAAGGAGGGAATTCCAGGAAAAGGAGACACCCAGAAAAAATCCCCAACTCTTATGTTGCCTATATGGAAATAAATAACTTTGAGATGTTTGGAATACTTTTGTTTAAAATACTTTATGCCATCCTTTAATTACTTGAGATATATTAAGGGAAACATCATGGATTAATAAGGAAATGGAAACAAATGTCTGAATTAGAGTTAGTTGTATACTTAGTGAACACTAACTGTGGGCAATGATGGTCATAAAATAACATTTATATCCCCCAACCAAAAATTAAACTCGAAATACAAAAATTAAAAGGAGAAATCAATAAAATTGAAAGTAAAAAAACTATTGAATTAATAAATAAAACCAAGAGTTGGTTTTATGAAAAAGCCAATAAAATAGATAAACCTTTGGTAAATTTGATCAAAAAAAAGAAAGAGGAAAATCAAATTGATAGTCTTACAAATGAAAAGGGGGATCTTTCCACCAATGAAGAGGAAATTAGAGAAATAATAAGGAGTTACTTTGCCCAACTTTATGCCAATAAATTTGTACTTAAGTGAAATGGATGACTTCCTCAAAAATATAGGCTCCCTAGATTAACAAGAGGAGATAAATTGCTTAAATAGTCCCATTTCAGAAAAAGAAATAGAACAAGCTATTAATCAACTCCCCAGGAAAAAATCCCCAGGGCCAGATGGATTCACATGTGAATTCTACCAAACATTTAAAGAACAATTAGCCCCAATGTTATATAAATTATTTGAAAAAATAGGGGATGAAGGAGTCCTACCAAATTCCTTTTATGACACAGACATGGTACTGATACCTAAACCTGGTAGATCGAAAACTGAGAAAGAAAATTATAGACCAATCTCCTTAATGAATATTGATGCTAAAATCTTAAATAAGATATTAGCAAAAAGACTTCAGAAAATCATCTCCAAGATAATACACTATGATCAAGTAGGATTTATTCCAGGAATGCAGGGCTGGTTTAATATTAGGAAAACTATTAATATAATTGACCATATTAATAATCAAATTAATAAGAACCATATGATCATCTCAATAGATGCAGAAAAAGCATTTGACAAAATCCAACATCCATTCCTACTAAAAACTCTTGAGAGTATAGGAATAAATGGATTATTCCTTAGAATAATCAGGAGTATATATTTAAGACCGTCAGTAAGCATAATATGCAATAGAAATAAACTGCAACCTTTCCCAGTAAGATCAGGAGTGAAACAAGGTTGCCCACTATCACCATTACTATTCAATATAGTACTAGAAACGCTAGCCTCGGCAATAAGAGCCGAGAAAGAGATTCAAGGAATTAGAGTAGGAAATGAGGAAATTAAATTATCACTTTTTGCAGATGACATGATGGTATACTTAGAGAACCCCAAAGACTCTGCTAAAAAGCTACTAGAAATAATTCAAAATTTCAGCAAAGTGGCAGGATACAAAATAAATCCACATAAATCCTCGGCATTTTTATATATCACTAACAAAATGCAACAGCAAGAGATACAAAGAGAAATTCCATTCCAAACAAATGTTGAGAGTATAAAATATTTGGGAATCCATCTACCAAAGAAAAGTCAGGAATTATATGAGAAAAATTACAAAACACTTGCCACAAAAATAAAATCAGATTTAAATAATTGGAAAGACATTCAGTGCTCTTGGATAGGCCGAGCGAATATAATAAAGATGACAATACTCCCCAAACTAATCTATTTATTTAGTGCTATACCAATCAGACTCCCAAGAAACTATTTCAATGACCTAGAAAAAATAACAACAAAATTCATATGGAAGAATAAAAGGTCGAGAATTGCAAGGGAACTAATGAAAAAAAACTCAGAGGAAGGTGGTCTAAGTGTACCTGATCTAAAGCTATATTATATAGCAGCAGTCACCAAAACCATTTGGTATTGGCTAAGAAATAGACCGGTAGATCAGTGGAACAGATTAGATACAAAGGACAAAAAAGGGTACCTCTATAGCAATCTAATCTTTGACAAACCCAAAGATTCCAACATTAGGGATAAAAATTCATTATTCGGAAAAAACTGTTGGGAAAACTGGAAATTAGTATGGCAGAAATTAGATATGGATCCACACTTAACACCATATACCAAGATAAGATCAAAATGGGTCCATGATTTAGGCATAAAGAGGGAGATAATAAATAGATTAGAGGAACAGAGGATAATCTACCTCTCAGACTTGTGGAGGAGGAAGGAATTTATGACCAGAGGAGAACTAGAGATCATTATTGATCACAAAATAGAAGATTTTGATTACATCAAACTAAAAAGTTTCTGTACAAATAATACTAATGCAAACAAGATTAGAAGGGAAGTAACAAATTGGGAAAATATTTTTAAAAACAAAGGTTCTGACAAAGGTCTCATTTCCAAAATATATAGAGAACTGACCCTAATTTATAAGAAACCAAACCATTCTCCAATTGATAAATGGTCAAAGGATATGAACAGACAATTCTCAGAGGAAGAAATTGAAACTATATCCACTCACATGAAAGAGTGTTCCAAATCACTACTGATCAGAGAAATGCAAATTAAGACCACTCTGAGATACCACTACACACCTGTCAGATTGGCTAAGATGACAGGAACAAATAATGACAAATGTTGGAGGGGATGTGGGGAAATTGGGACACTAATACATTGCTGGTGGAGTTGTGAAAGTATCCAGCCATTCTGGAGAGCAATCTGGAATTATGCCCAAAAAGTTATCAAACTGTGCATACCCTTTGACCCAGCAGCGCTACTACTGGGATTATATCCCAAAGAAATACTAAAGAGCGGAAAGAGACATATATGTGCCAAAATGTTTGTGGCAGCTCTTTTTGTTGTAGCTAGAAACTGGAAGATGAATGGATGTCCATCAGTTGGAGAATGGTTGGGTAAATTGTGGTATATGAAAGTTATGGAATATTATTGCTCAGTAAGAAATGACCAGCAGGAGGAATACAGAGAGGGTTGGAGAGACTTAAATCAACTGATGCTGAGTGAAATGAGCAGAACCAGAAGATCACTGTATACTTCAACAACGATACTGTATGAGGATGTATTCTGATGGAAGTGGAAATCTTCAACATAAAGAAGATCCAACTCACTTCCAGTTGATCAATGATGGACAGAGGTAGATACACCCAGAGAAGAAACACTGGGAGGGGAATGTAAATTGTTAGCACTAATATCTGTCTGCCCAGGTTGCATGTACCTTCGGATTCTAATGTTTATTGTGCAACAAGAAAATGATATTCACACACATGTATTGTACTTAGACTATATTGTAACACATGTAAAATGTATGGTATTGCCTGTCGTTGGGGGGAGGGAATAAGGGAGGGGGGGTAATTTGGAAAAATGAATACAAGGGATAATATTATAAAATATATATATATATATAATAAAAAAAAATTTAAAAAAAATTAAAAAAAAATAACATTTATATAAGCAAATCATTCTGATGGTGACTTGAATGCAGCCTCACTAATGAGGATCATCTAATGCAGAATGGAGAATAGAGCTAATATGTCTTTAAAGAAAGGTTGCATCTTGCAACCTTCTCTGTTGACAACAGAGAAGTTTTAGATAGCTTTATTTATAAGGTAATGAAACCACAGATTAAGAAGTGAAGTGTCCTTTAAGTAGAATTCAGAGAACATGGAAAATGGTCTTGAACCATGAAAAGAAATTTTAAAATTTTTGTTCAGATCTATGAGTTCATTAGTATGATAACATGGGACTATATAAACTGAGGTCAGTCCAATGATTCAGGTTTAAGTGAGGTTAGATTGTAATAATACAGTCAGATCATGATATGCAATACAAATAATTTTACTAATAACACAGGATTAAAAGGATACAATTCCAAAATTTAAAAAATAGTAATTTAGATAACAGTCTCACACACTCTCAACTTCTGCCTTCACCATATAAAATGACCATAGAAGATCAGAAAGTTGTTCCCCACAAGACAGTGGCAGTTCTGCTAAAATCTTCAATAAGAACCCATTGACTTGGGGGTCTTTTGCCTCAGAGGCAAGAAAGCAAAACCAAAGTTGATTCTAAGGACAGGCTCCCCACTCCCTCAAAGGGAAACTACCTATTTACATGAAATAATTATCACTCTTAATATAAGTGGGGAACTCGAAGTTTGAAAATTCCCTCTATTGGCAACTTGTCTGTACATTTAGTCTTAAAAAATTGCCTTGGGTCATGCAATGGAAGGAAAGTGAATATATTGCAATACTGGAAAAAATTTCTATGGGTAGGAATTGAAATTATATTGCTAAAACAAAACTTTCCTGGAACACATTGGTCTTGTGAGAAATGAATGAGAACTTGGCCTAATTATTTGAGCTGAAATGCAGAAAATGTGCTATATTTAGGATCACTTCTATAAAACTCTACTTTATTATATCTATAATCATATCTATGAGAAATTTCCCTTTCTTCCCATTTCCCTTCACCATCTTCCTCACCAAATATCTGGACAAAAAGATCTATTTAATAGTCATATAGCTTTTTATAAATATAACTTTTTTTAATTTTTCAGAAATTCATATGGAAAAGCCTATGTCTAACAAAGGAAGCATAGGAAAATATTTGACTGGGTTTGGGTTAGTAGTGAGTATACATACACAATTTAAATTAAGTCAATTCAATTCAATAAGCATTTAATGCCTATTAAGAGAGAATCATAGTATTAGATAAAGGAGACTATGAATATTTCTTGTGCACATATGCATTATATTATGGACTACACAAGATGTAGAATTAATAGCATTAGAACTTCAGTGTCACTTAGGGGTACCCCTAGAACTCTTAAGTGGAATATGTAGCCAGCAATATGCTGATATTAAATTTGCTAGACTAATTGTGGGTTGAGAGAACAAGTCCAGATTCTTGCTATTTTAACCAGTTTTTCCATACCCACCCCCACATTTTTTTTAGTTAAAGATCTTTCATTTAAAGATTTTTACATTTATTTGGGTCCTGATTGTCTCAGATTGAATGTAAATATAAGTGATTTCTTTTTTGACCAGACTCCCTGAGAGTCTTCCCTTTCTACATTCATTCATTCATTTATTTAGAATTTTTTTGGACTAGTGAAAGAGGAGATTCTTTGCCTCAATTGCCACCTAGCCTTAGTCACTGAATAGGTGCACCCTCAGTCAAATTGAGACTTGTGGAAAATCTTAGTTTGAATGGCCAAGGTCTCCCATGGCATCTTGATTTACATCTGGCCACTGGACCCAGATGGATCTGGAGGGGAAAGTAAGGCAGGTGACCTTGCCCAGCCTCCCTCACGTAAGAAAAAAATGTAAATAAATCACGTAAATACTTGCATGTCATGACATCATATTTCTGATATCTCGGTCCTCTTGGAGAAGTAAGGACAAACAACAACAACCAAATCATTGAAATCAATCCAGAAGTTTATAATTGGTTAGTCCATATTTGGATTACTTCATTATAAGATGTCTGGATTTTCATTCACTTTTATCTAAAAAAATTTAGTTGTTCTATACCTATTTGTTCTGAATCCACCTTCATGACCCTGAGCCTTTCTCTGCCTCAATTTCCATATTAAAAAATAGGGGTGATGATAGCATTTACCTCAAGTAGTAAGATGTATGGGATACTCAGGGAAGAATAGCAGTCTTGTGAGAAAGCTTTCCAAGCCAGTTGTCTTGATTTTTGTCTTTTCACTGGACTTTGATGCCTCAGAAAGAGAGGATGATGTTAAGAAATTTGTGTAACTCTGACTTACTTAAATCCAATTCATATGCCAGTCAAGCAATATATCACCAATGATGTTACCAGTCCTGTTTGAAAAACAAACAAACAAACAAACAAACAAACAAAAAAGAGCAACAATAATATCTTGAGGAGTTGTAGTGAAGATCAAATTTGATAATACATATGAAATGCTTTGCAAACTCTGAAGCATTATATAATTAGCTATTATTAATAGTAAAGCATAGGATGGGAATGAAGATTCATTTTTGAAAACCTTGCCATTAAATATTGTAAAAAAATAAAACAAAATGTGCTGGTGCATATATATTAAAAGGACATCCTCTAATAATGTTTGCTTCCCATTTATGTGTCAAAATTATTCAAGATGCCTTATAAAATATAACAAGGAATTGATTATCCTCTGACCAATGCTATCAAGCAAGTCATGAGAAATTCACTGATTGAAGATATTCAGCACCATTTTAGGGTCCAATAAAAAGGAAATTTCTAAAAGAAGGTGACATTTTCAAGAAATTAGGATGTCTAATAAAAATATCTAAAGGCCTAGGAGAGAGGAGATATGTATGTATTCCCTACTATTGGGGATCCTGAGATGTATAGAACACTTGAGAACTAATTCTGAAATGTAGTGAGACTAAAACCAATTGGATGTCCACTCATTTAAATGTAAGTTTCTTGAAGAGAAAGAGGGACCAATATGGCGACTTCTTGGTAGTGAAAGCCCACCAAGATGTATAAGAAAGAATAAACCAGATCAGGTTGTAAGTAGCTCAAATCAAAAGCTTCTTTGGAATTGAGCTTGTGATTTTCTGTGGCGTTTACAGCCAGGACAACAACATATGGAGATTCAGTCTTTAAAATAAACAAATAAAACATGAACCATACAAAAAGGAAATATCTAACAGGCAGTTGATGATAAAGAGATACCTGAATATATGTCTCAATTTCATAGGGATGAAAATTTAACTCATGAGAGCTATGTCTGAAAAAAAATACAAAGCGAAAAGATTGCCCAGTGCAGAGCCTTAGGTCTAGAAATGAATGGGCGTAACTGCATGCTCTTGATTGCCTTTAGAAAAAGAAAAAAAGTTCTTTTAATGGTTATAAACTTTTCCCTGAAACTTTTTTAATAACAACAATATTCCACTGATATTGTATGACTGCAAGTCACACAACACTGCCTCTAAAGGGCTTAAGTCGAGGATCATCAAAGGCAAAAAGGAAAGGTGCATGGTGGGCATGAACAGCCTACAATACATTATAAATTATGAATGTGAGTGCTACAGATATCATCAAATAAATATTGATCTAAAAGAGAAGATAGCCTGGCCATATAATGATGAGTAAGGAATAACAGTAAATAGCACATATATTCCACTAGTAATTTTATGTCAAGAGAATGTGACTTAAGCTTCTAGCAAATAGATGACACATTGGATAGATATGGACTCAGGAAGAAACAGGTTCGAATCTAGTTGTAGAAACAATTAGTGTGATCCTAATCAAGTCACTTGAATACTGTCTGCCTCAGTTTCTTCATCTGTAAAACAATCCCAAGAAGGAAATAGCAAACAACTCCAAGAAAACCCCCCAAAGGGATTACAAATAGTCAAATACAACTGAAAAAAAAGTGATTAACAATAGTTAGCTCAGAGTTTTTGACGAAGAAAGTAGAATATTTGTGGATAATGCTAAAAGGCCCAGTGCTCTATTCACTTCACCACCCAGTTCTAATTGCTGATCCTTTTCTGACCTGAATCCCAGTTGCTTCTGGGGTTGTACAATGGATTTTGCTCAGCTGTTTTCAAATCCTGTTATGGACTCTAGTCCTGAACCTCAGCCTTCCCAACCCTTTGAAACTCATAAGGTTACAGCCTTTTCAGTTTTATCTCCAGAACTCTTTTCACCTAGGGTAAGAAAGAATAGAAATATGCATAGAAGGAAACTTATGTGCTCATGCCTTTAATCTGAATTGGGTGTGAATGTGCTGCTCCTAGTCCTTTCAGCAACAACAGAGCCATGTCCTGGCAGCATTATGTATTTGGGAGTCAAGGGAAAATCCAGGCTCACAGTACCTCATTTTCAAGGGATACCAGGAAAGAGGGGGAAAGGATCCAAAAAAGTCCAAGATTCTGTAGGGAGTTTTTTTTTTTTGTTTGTTTGTTTGTTTTTTTTTAGTGCATTCTCAGTCCCGACTTAGCAGTCAATCAAAGGTGTTTCATTTTAATTGTTATACCTTAAGAAAAAAAACATAATTAAACTGAAATAGGTTAAAAGAAGCGGGTGGAGAAACTTCTGTGAAGACTTTCTTGAAATAACAGAGTAAAATGAACGGAACCAAGAGAACATTGTATATAGTAACTGTAATATTGTTTTAAGAATGACTTTAAGCAAAGAAGTAATTTTGACTATTATAAATAATTAAATTAACTATAAAGGATATATGAAGAAAAATGCTATCTGCATTCAGAGCAAGAACTAATAAATAGATGTACAGAATAATAATATATGTGCACATACACATACATACACATATATACATATTTGTGTGCATATATGTGTGTATATATAGATTCACACATATATTTCACATTTTACATTATGCATTTACTTACCTGGGTACACATGATCTCATCATTAGAATATAAGTTCTTTGAGGTCGGGAATTGTTTTATTTTTGTCTTTGAGGAGAGAGAACTGAAAAAACCTGCAAGAAATTATAAAATTACTCTAATAATTCAAAATTTGTCATGAAAATAAAGACTTTTTAAAAATTATTTTTAATCATTATGAACTAATCAAACATTAAAATGAACATTTCCTTATAAAATGAACAGCAAAAGAGGAATTCTTTAATTTAAAAAATTCTGAACTTAGCAAACAAAAAGAACAATTCCACATATGAAATAGAACAAAAGGATTGTATATCAAACTACTATGTGATTCTTTTTATCATGTATGTAATAAATTCAACAAGTAATTATCAATGTCTTGCTTCTTTGTATTTCCTTCTGTCATTTTTTGGGTTCTCTTCTTTACACTAAAAATGCTTTGCTGACCTTATATTTTTCCTTTATCTCTTTTGTTTTGGGAGGTTGGAGAGTGGGGTGGGCAACATTATTAGCTAATCCAAAGATCCTTCCTACTTCTTTTCATTTAAAAATAGAAAAAGAAAACCCTTGTAATAAGTGTGTGTGTGTGTGTGTGTGTGTGTGTGTGTGTGTGTGTGTGTGTGTGTGTAAAGCAAATTTCTCTATTGGCATTGTCTAAAAAAAGTATGTCTCATTCAAAAGCTGAAGACCATCACCTTTCTGCCATCCTTCATCTTGCATCAGGAAAATTGCAATTAAAGTAATGAATTTGAGGAATATGGCAATCTTCAAGGGCACAGAATATCCTAGATCCCATAGACGTACTCTAAGGGGACTTAGAAACATATCACTCTACCAAGCCATAGAACGGATCACCTCTGGGCTACCTAATTAAAGTATGAACAGAGGGACTCCCAGAGTTTTGCAGAGTTCATTGGATAGACAAGTTGAGGCAGGTAGAAATCCAGTGCACTGGGCAGAGTAAGGCAGCCACTCCTGTAATCTTGGGAAGCAGTCCTAGCACTCTCTGCCTAAACTCCAAGGTACCCAACACTTTCACAAAGTCTATGATTAAGGGATAGTTGATCATTCTCTTCTCCTTAATAGTCTTTTCTCTTTCAGTTTTTAAGACTCCACTTTCTCCTGGTTCTACTCTTACCTATTTTACTAATCTTTTTTGGTCTTCTTTGCTAAAGATCAAGAGTAAATACTGTTACCAACAATATATCTGATAGAAAGTGAAGATGCAAGTCATATGAAGAGGAAAAAAATGACAGGTGAGCCTCTAGAAGACTCCACTAATTTCTTACTATGTCAGAGAAAGTGAAGTTCTCTACCATATTTGGTAAACTTTTCAGAACTCATGGACAAAATGGACAAGCACATATGGATTGTGAATTGCAGAAACTCCCAGATTGATATGATCAGAAATCACAAATATGAGTATTGTATGAGTATTAACAATACTCATAATACTTAGAATAGCTATGCTTGTTGGTGAATTGATGGAAAAATTCCAAGGTTCAAAGATGTAGTACATCTTGTCCCAGATCATATAGGAATTCCTCTGGAATCCTAGAGTAAGAAATGAGATTTGAACTCAGGTTTTTCATCTTTTAAATCCAACCCTTTATTTATTGTACCATACTTGAGTCTTTGACTCATATTTCAATTAATAAATAATATGTACATATGGGAAATTAAAAATCCTTTTGTCAAGCAATCCTGGTCATCTACCCATGAGCTACATCTCAATTCAAATCAGTGACTCATTTATTTACAATAGTTTTAGCATCTTGTGTACACTTAAGGGAATTTCTGAGGAAAATAATTTGTTGTTTTACTCATGAAATGAAATTCTCTAGTTTTATTAAGGAAGAGAGAGACAGAGAGATATTGAGAAACTATTTGTCTAGGCATTACAACCATAGTTGTTAAATGGTGAAGGATAAAATGAACAGAAACAAAAAAAAAACAATTTAAGGACTAATAACATTTTAAAAGAAACATCTTTGAAAAGCTGTAACAACTATATTCAATATAAGACCATTCATGATGCCAGAGGACATGCTAAACATTACAAGGAAATGATGAATTTAGGGTGTAGAATGAGACCTGTGTGCGTGTGAATGTATGTATGTATACATGTTTGTCTTGTATGTTTTCTTATTTTTATATAGTTGTTTTGTGTGATTGCATGTTTGTTACAAGAAATTTATTTTTTCATTCTTTTTTATGATGGGACAAGTATCAAAAAGGGGGAGAAAATAAATTTGTTTATTTAAAAACAAGAGTTTATTAAAAATGTGGAATGTTGCATGTATTTTAAGATGAGGCCCTTATATTATTAGTTTTACTTAACTGTTTTACTGTGTACTTGTATTTGCAGACTTCACATGAAGTGGCAATAAGCCATAAATATAATATAAAAACAAAACATAGCAATCAAATTTTAAAAAGTTTAATAGTTATAAGGAACAGCCTTAGCCAACTGAATCAGCAAGATTAGGAGAATAAGTAGTAGGGATTTTTGGTTGACCCTTCCTGGGATGAGTGTCAAGGAATTCCTAATAATAAAGTTTTCTGTAAATTATTACTAGGAAATAAGAATTGACATGATATTTTAATGAAAACTATATTGCAATATGAAGGGGACAATACAGTAAAACACTTTGGTGAACTTTTCAGAAATTATGGGCAGAATGGGCAATCACAAAGGAATTTTATTGCATCATTGAAGAAACTCCTAAACTTATGAGATCACAATCATAAATATGAGATTCAATCATCTACAATGTAAAGGAGTAGCTCCTTATCTTACATCTCACCTATACCAATAACTGTATCTGAGACTAAATATATATTTAGAGTTATAGGAAAAGGAGAATCAAATGTTTAGACTCTATTGATGATCTAAATATACTGGTTTTATTTATTTTCTGCTTTGTTCATAAGTATCACAGATTTATAACTATAAGATTTCTTAGAGATTATTAAATCCCAACCTCATAAATTTACAGATTAGGAAACTGAGGAAATTGAATAGGAAACAGAGTTTAAGTGATTTGTCCAGGATCACAATGCTAGTAAGTGATCAGGACAAGTCTTCCTGACCCCAAGTCCAGAGTCTGTCTCATCCATCATCTAATTAGCCCATTATTAACCAGCCCTCTAGTGAAAGTACTTTCTAGTTTGTTTAATCAGGAACATATAACACATAAGGTCCAATGTAGCTCATTTACTACAAGAATGAAAAATGGAGACTCATTATGGTGGCCAAGGAGTTAAACTGAGTAAAAATTGTGTTGGGAAGGCCTCAGAGGGATTGGCGCAGATTTAATGTTGTGAAGTAAGGCTCTTAATGATATTTGTTTCAAAGAGAAAGTTCCTCAATGGTATTTGCTGCTACATTTTGGGAAATGTCAATCTAATAAACTTGTTATCTCAGGGATAGAAAAAGGTATTAGAGACTTACTGATTGACTAGAGAGGAATAGCAGTGACCATGGAAAGAAGAGAAGAGTGCAGGAAAAAAACCTTGATTATAGGACAAAGGGGGTGCGTAGGTAAGGATCATGTTACTATGAACTTAAGATATAATTGTCATAATAAATGGAAACAAAAATAACACATCTATTACTAATGACTAAATGACACTTAGAGAAAGATAGGGTAGAAATGAAATAGATAGAGATGAGAATATAATATAAATATAATGCTTTGTCTCCAAATGAATCCAAAGTGATCTTGGGCAATATCTCCACCAGAATCTTGTTTCCATGGTTTTCAGTTGAAACTTTGCAGATACTAAAGTGACTTGTGCTAGGTGTGCCACAAATAATATAGAACTTTTATTTGCCATCACTTGCCTATGCGTCTCTGTAATCTTATCATCCTAGATCTTTAGTGTACAACAAATCTTCATGACAGTAAATAGCAGTGGTCTGTGAGCAAAAAGAACAAAAAATTGAGAACCATTGACTTAGATGAATGTAGATACTTCTTTTATTTGTATTAAATTTTAATTTATGTAATAAAACAAGCATTTTCATAATTACAATTAAAAAGACGATGAAATTGCAAATCTATTATACATAATTTACTATTCTTTTCTAGTATACAACAAAATTATGTTAATTTTTTCTTTATTTTTCTTTCCACACCCCCCAGAGATGGGTACCATTAGATACAAATTGGTATGTATATATGTAAAATTATACTTCTTTTTATCAATTCTTTTTCTAGATGCAGATGGCATCTTTCTTTACATATCCTTTATAGTTAATATGTTTATCTTTATATTGCCCTATAACAGAAAGGAGAGTCAGAGAATAACAGATATCAGCATTGTCTTCATGAGCACTATTCATCCAACTTATCAAAACTCTTCTCATTACATGACTAAAATGACATCTATAACATTTTTGGACCTAATATTTCATTGAGTTGTCAACATTTATTTAGACATACCACTAAATTTTCTCAGTTTTTTTTCCTTTTCCTCTTGCTGCTGGGAATGTTGAATCTCCCAAGAATAATTTGTTATTTTTTCCATATTAACTTTCTTTTATTTATCCACTGCCTATGTCATTCTAATCCCATATTTGTTACTTACTATTGTATAATCTTAAGTGTATCACAGAATCTTTGTGTACCTGACTTTCCTTGTCTATAAAATGAGGAGCTAGACTAAAAAGCCCCTCCATTCCCTTTCAGGTCTAAATCTGTGATCTTATAGGAACTTTTTAGAGGTTGGGAGAAGAAATCATAAATTGAAGATGGTTTGGTTGCATTGACTATTTTATTAAAATTCTTACAATGGTGCTTTGACTTCAGCTGTATTATTTGGATAGAATAAGCTGGAACAGTGAAAAACAATAAATTATAGTGCTTCATTCCATAAATCACAAAAACATTAATTTGCATTTCCCTATTACTGTGGCTTAATAATTATCTTAATCTTGCAATATTAGGGAGAGGTTTTAAAGCTCATTTAATAACAAGAAGTGCAATGTTTATTTTTTAAAAAATCAATGCACAGATAAAGTAATATCTTGTATTTTTTCCTATTTTCAGAGAATATAAGTATTATCCAAATTTATTGCTAAAAAAAACAAAATCTAATCCAAAGCTACCAAGAGATATGGCTGCATGCACTCGAAATCTATTTGTCATACTGAAATTATGTGCAAAAAACTTTTGCCCAAATACATTGCTGTTATTAAAAGATTCTTAGATCAATAAAAGTAAAACCTGAAATGATATCCATAAAAGCCATCACCTACTACACATCTAGTCCTTGGTGGCTGGGTAGACCTCATATTGGTTATTCGAAAATCTAAATCATGCTGAGGTCAGTGGAAATAAGCTGAAATTGTCTGGAGCAATCTAATATTCACCTAAAAGCTGATAATATTAATGGTGCTAAAGATGAAATAAAGCTTCTCTCCAATCCTGTACTTCAGGGCCTTAGTTCAAAGCCTCTGAATTCAGAACAGGACATTCTTGGTGTTCAGGCAGTAAGCATGTTATGAAAAGCTAAAAAATAAAAACAAAATCATGAAATTGGCTTATTTCTGATCATTTGAAGAGTGCTGCTAATTTCTTGTATCTGGAGTCCCAAACATGATGTGATCACACAGATGTGAAGTGACACTATATAAAGTTATAATTTCACTCTGGTGTATGGATGCAATTTTCATTATTTGTGTACTTCAATACAGTGTATATGGTTTCAGTTTTGGCACTGTTCTCTGGCAAGTGTAGCAAGGGGAAACAGGTTTAGAAATTATCAAATGTCTTTCACTCTAATCATTTAGGAAGATGGCAAAACTTTTAAAGAGGGAGAATAATTGCATATTTGGAAAATCATGGAGAATGGGAAAAATCAAAAGGACACTATAAAAAAGCCAGAACTAGAGGAGAATTGATTTCAATGCTGAATTTAGGGGAACTGAACAAACGGATGATCTTTCTGCATATACCAGAAAGACAAAATTAAGTGTCATTAACCTAAAAATTGCTCTTTTTCTAGATTATTTGTTGCTTCTGTTAATAAGTTTTTATTAAGTCCCCAATATTTATTAAGGGCTGTGCTAGGCACTAGGTCACAGAGACAGAAATCAAATAGTGCCTGACCTCAAGGAATTTATATTCTATTTCTAAATACTATGATTCTTCACTATGAATCTAAGACCATGAATCTTTACTTGGCTCAACTTTCATTTAAGTAAACTGAAAAAATAAGTTGACCACTAATTGTGATATTTTAAGAGATTTTCATAAAATTGTAAATTGTTAGATTAGAAAAGAATTCCAGAGACTACTGAAAAATCTACAAGAAGGAGAGTCCCAGATATAGAATTCATGATTAGGGGCCAACTGGATTCCCTTTGAAGACCTCCAGTAAATGAGAGCTCCCTGCCATGTTATAAACTTTACTTATATAGCCACTATACAACTTTAGGAATTTTTTTTCCTGATACCTAATTGTATTGATAAGACAGGATCTCCAGAGATCTGGTTTATTAATACCTCACAGATTCTAAGGGCACCCTTCAAAGATCGCGCTATTATTTCTAATGCTATTATTTCATTTGAGTCATTATCCAAAAAGTTTTCCCCAATATCAGCCATTGGTTATAGTTAATATTGATTCAATTATTATTGACCCTTACTGACCCTTAATTCTTTCCTTAGTAACATTTAACCAGTTAACAGTAACTAGTTTTTACTAAGGGATTGTTACTCAAAAGATATAGCAAGGCTGAAAATATAAAACACATTCTCCCACCTAGAGTATTGGAGTTGGAATTAAGAATATATGAATTCAAATCCTGCAACAAATATATCTATAAAATCAAGATAATACTATTACCCACTTCCCAGAGTTGTTGAAAGGATAAAATGAAATGACATATGCAAAGTGTTTTGCCAGCCTTAAAACACTCTGTAAATGTTAATTAAGATTATTATCTATGCTTCTCCCCTCACTCCCAATTAGGAGCATATTTTCTGTTATATCATTTTGGTCCCTAAGGAGAATAGATTAAAGATTAAAATGGCTGCTACTATGCATTCACTCCACAAATCTGACTTCCAAAAGCAGCATTGCTTTCTTAAGAAGTCTCTTCCTTTCAGATTGTTGTTGTTCCACTACTAGATTGCATCCAGCAAGTTGTTTCTAGTTACTGGCATACACTGGCATGCATTCCCCACCTAAAAACCACTAGCAATTTATTTACTAGCCAAACTATAAAGGGCTTCTGGCTTTTGAAGCTTGCATATTTATATTCCTTTATTTAAGAAAAGGAAATAACAGACTCAACAGAGAAAGAAGCATCATCAGGGCCATGGGCTTATAGCAACATGCTAGTGTGCAAGAAAGTTCAAGGTCCCTACTCCTTCTAAGGGCTTATAACATTATTCCTCCTTTCTCAAGTGCAATCAGTAAGGAAAGATGATATGATTGGGTTATTTTGGCCTTCTGCATATACACTCAGCTCTGATTTAGAAGGAAATTGAAAAAGGCTTTCCTCATCATGTGGCTAATGGGAGTGAGGGATGGGATAGGGTGGGGAAAGCTGAGGGAACCATAGAACATCTGAGTATGTTCTGAAAATCCACTTGGGAATTGCATCAACTAATTCCACTACTTGAGCTCATGAAGGCTCTGCACCACTATTAGGCTTACACCAAACTGATATCAGCCTCTTTGCAATTTCTACCCTCTAAATGACATTTAAAACTGTATAGTCTTTGGGGAAAGTGCTTTAAGGAGTGTCCTTTCCACTTAAGTCCATAAAAACTTAAATGCAAAAATATTCAAGGTAAAACCACATGTACCAGACTGGTTTAGTGAAAAGAGAAATAAATTGGGAAAAGACAGAATGTTAGCTACATTTTGCCTTGCTATGATTGTAAATCAGTTGCTTCTCTTTAGTGGCCAACAATTTGTTAGGAAAAGTAAGAGATTCAGTGATTTATACAATATTCACCTTTTGATTAGGGAATTAATAATCTAGTTGACAGAAAAAAGCAGCATATACCCAAAGAGTCAGATATTCTCAATGTAAAATGATTATTAATGCACATAACTTTCATTCCTTAAGTAAGAGAGAATGGGTTGAAAAAATATGTATCTATGTCCATTCTATCATTTAGCTTGGAAGTAACCCAGACTTTTTTTAATGACTGAAAACATTTAACAAACAGCATATAGGTAATTGCAGAGTGGATTACACATGTACTGGAGAATCAGTTTATAACATTTTGAATTTTTTAGGACTTGCATATATTAAGGTTGTTCATGTATAGTGAACTTTCAGGTTTGTAGATCAGAGAACTGAAATTGTAGGAAGATACATAACCCTCCCTCACTTATAGAAATGTCAGGAGACTCCCAGACTGCTAGGTCATATAAATATCTTGAGAGAGATCTTAGGTAGTCATTCCATCATTTTTCTTTATAAGGTTAAGTGATATACAGAAAAGTGTTGTAGTAGATAGCCACATAAATGTTTTTTTTTTTTTTTTTTAGGAGGCAACTAATTTGGGTTCTGAGTCAGAAGATTTTTCTTCTGCTAAAGAAAATGTATGTTTTCTTGTGTGTAGGAAAGAACTGGGCTCATGATGAATGTCTGGTTTGTTGTCCTCTCTCTCTTTTATATCTGGTGGGACTACAGAGAGTATTCTCTGGGCACAACAGTCTGATTCTGTTTTTTATTGTAACACAGACTTCCTTGTGCAAGGACTTATATAAAACTCAGCCATGAAGAAATAACTGAGGGGAAAAAAAGCAAGCAACAAAACCAAATGTATTAACTATGTAACTTTACTACCCAAACTCATGTATATATCTTATATTTTTGTATGTATAGCATGTGCATATGTATCCCTTGTGTGTATCTCTCTCTCTTTATACATATACATATATAAACACACACATATACATTTGTGTTTTTATATTTACATATCATTCCATTTCTTCAATTCATACTCATGGGTTAGGTTCCCCAGAGGTTAACTACTCCACCAAGTTCAAGTCTCAGTTTTATCTACAGCAAATTAGGAATAATTTAGGGATTTGTCATGCTGGTATTTCAGAAATCTTAATCGTAGCCACATCAGAAATTCCTTGAAATCTCTAGGGGTTTAATTCAGATATGGGTTTTCTTTTTAAAAATACACAATTATTTTATTTTGTGATATTATTTCCTACTAATGGCACTAACAAGTCTCTGTAGTCACATAAAGAGTAGTTCAACATGCTTCATGCCTGCAAGGATATTTTTTGCTTAATGTCTTTGTGTGGAGGTAAGAGATAGAAGAGTTACAAATATTCCAGTGTAGGCAAATGACTAGTTCTTCACTGTAGTTTGTCTTAAGGATTTTCATGTTTTTTTCTAGATGTCTCAGATTTTCTTTCTGATTTCCCACTATTCACTCACAGATAGGAGAGGGGCTGGTATTGGCAGGAATAAGCTGTGCAAAGATGTTTTACCATCTGCTAAAATATTTTTTGGATTTTCTCCATGCAGAAACACTAATTAAAATATTTATTAAACCTCAACAATATATTAATTTCTGTTGAGCATATTGCTTTCTAATAGCTTTTCCTCTGAAAGAATTGAGAAAAAGTTACATTGGGGATGGAAAAGGACTATGACTTCCTTGACTAATGTGTTCTTTGATATTATCATTATGCTTTGTACATTGACAAATAAAGATTGAAAACTCATTGAAGGCAGGACTAGATTAACTGCCCAATTAATGTTCAATAAATATGCTAAAGAATTAATGTTTCCAATTCAAATGAATATACTACCATAAAATATTTTGTAAACAATATATTTATATATGCAACTGCATACACACATATTATATATATGTATATATATATATATATATATATATATATATATATATATATATATATATATATATATATATATATACATACACATACACACACACACACAAACAGATGTGTATACATTCATCTTGGATCACAGATTTAGAACTATAAGGAATCTTAGAGATCATCCAATCCACCTTTCCTCTCCTATTCTATAGATGAGGAACTAAGATCCAAATAGGTTGACTTGTTAATCAAGAAAATACTTTCCTTTTTCACTTCTGTCTCTTAGAATTATTGTCTTTTTATTCAGATCAAAAACCATCTTCTGCCCATGATGACCATCTGCTGATGGTCTTTTCTGGTTTCACCATCTGCTAGCGTCATCCACTCTTAAGTCTACTTTCCATCTACTATAGATCTATTTTTTATGTTCCTATTTATGGGTATGTAGTTTCTCCCATTAGAATATAAACTCCTTGAAGGCAGAGCCTACATTTTCTTTGTCTTTGTATATGTCCAGTGCTTTAGTTGGAACATAATAATCACTTAATAAATAATTTTTCATAGTTAAATTGACAGTTAACAGAGAAGGACTTCAGAACCAAGCACTAACTTCCAATACATACTTTTCCCCCCAATGTACCATTCTTCCTCCATGCATGTACCATCCATCTTTTTCGTGAAAATATAGGAAACTTGAAGAGAGCTATATGCTATATTTCAAGAACTAATCAGAAAGATTCTGACTTATCATGAAGGAGAAATAATAAGAACAACTTCCTAATACTTAGAATTATTTGAAAATGAAATGGGCAGTCTCAGAAAATAGTTTTTTTCCCCTATTCATTAACCACTCAATCAATTAGGAATGGGATGCCCATTTGTCAGGAATTTTACAGACTAAATGAACACCAAGATCTTTCCAACTCTGAGATTCCAGGTTTCCATATGATCTAGTCTCTCCCGCCTTATCCCAGAACCTTGCAAAATGCTGATCACATTAGTATTCAATAAGTCTTTTGTTGACAGACTAATGTTGACTGGTTGTCTCTTTGACAGATTGTTCAATAATTTACATGGTACAGTGGAAAAACCACATTAAGAATGTATCTACAGGGTATCCACAAAAATTGAATGTCAAATAAGTAGTAGAATTTTTTTCTTAATCCAAACTTTTTTTTTTAATTCAAATTCATTTATGTTTAACTTAAACCAACTTGTATAACCATGATAGCCTAGAAATGCAATTATATCAGTTTTTCTGAGTTTCTAGACTAAAATCTGACAGAATAAGACTAAATGAATGATTTCCCCATGTCACTAGAGGATGCTTTTGTGTGGGTAATAAAAATTATAGATATGCAGCCCACATATCTACACAGCCACAGCCCACTCTCAGTCAATTATTGGTATTAAAAGGGCTTCATAGATGAATTAGATTAGCCAGTTAAGAGTGAAAGCAACAAATGTTTTCTTTGCCATGTTTAAGGGAAGTCTATATGAATAATGGAAATATCTAAAGATGAAAAAGGCGTGGGACAATAAAAAGTATAAGGGCATAGGTTTGAAACATCTAAATTAGGACAAATAATCAGTTCTTTTGAATTGTGACCACATATTCATATGAGGGATGAGGAGTAGGGAAGGAATTTAGTAAGGATTGCCACTGATACCCTGGAACCTGATAGCCTTCAGGCCATGGTAAGAAGAGTGAGTCCATAATGGTATGAGACTTGTGGATCTATGCTTTAGGGCAGCTTATGCAACTTAGAAGTCATGGTTACTACTAAGATCATACATATCTATATAGCAAAGGATTGCATTCCTGGATGGATGAATCTCCTTGTTTTTTTTTTTGTTTGTTTGTTTGTTTTTTTTTGTTTTGTTTTGTTTTTTTTGTTTGTTTGTTTGTTTGTTTTTTGGGAGGGGGGCATCATCTCATTTGGATTTCATGCAGTGCTTTTGCTCTCTTGGATTTCCAGGAGGTGGGGAAGGTATTTCTTTTCTCCTTCTAACTCAAAGCAGCATTGGTGGCTACAAGTACATGGCAGTGGGAACGTGTGCATACTTAGTTAAATTTGAGTCCTTGTTCATTTGTTTCTCTGCTTTCTTCTCTGAAAACAAACCAATGGTCAGTGATCCTGAGAAATAGGTGTTTTTAAGTCCTGGCAATAAAAAAGAAAACATTTACAAAGATGCTCCTATGTGTCATACATTGTATCAATACTTGGGATTAAAAAGAAAGGCAAAAGACATTCCCCAGTCTCAAAGAGTTATATTTTAATGAGAGAGACAACATATAAACAGCAATGTACAAGATATCTAGAGGATAATTGAAGACAATCTCAGATGGGAGATATTAGTATTAAAGAGAGATGGGAAAATCTATTGCAAAAGGTAAGATTCCTTTGTGTGTATTTAATTTTTAAAAAAATTTATTTAAAACTAAATTCAAAATAAGAAAAAACAAAAAAGAAAACCAAAAAAGGAAAACAAAGCAAAACAAAAGATTGCCATGTGCCTAGCAGAATATCAAGAAGGATTCAAAATATGTAATAATAGGTTTCCATTTCAAGAAAGAATATATAATAATAAAATAAATTATATATCAATGATTGCCCGTCTTTTCTTTTCTTCCTTGTAATTTTTTTTGGTCTTCTGCTGTACATTTTTTTACTTTATTCTTTTTTCCTTCTTTTACTCCCTCCATCTCTCCCAAGCATAGTAAGTACAGATATATTTATATATACATAAATATATATATATATATATATAAATGAATATGTATATATTCACACTCATACAAACACACACACATATATACCTATATGCATATATATATATATATATATATATATATATATATATATATATATATACTTTTATATACATAGACATTTACACATATGTAGACAGGCATCTAAAATAATATTATGGCTGATGAGTTTTCTCTCTTCATAGAATCTTTAAGCTTGTCTTTGTCTGAAATTAATGATTATTAGCCCTACTTAATTTTTTTCTAATGATTTCTATTCCTTATTCTTGTCATAATGTTTATGTATAATCTCTTATTTTCTATCCTTGCTAACTCTTCTACTCTAATTCTACTCCTTAACTTGTCTTGCTATTATTTACCTTCTCCCCTCTTATGGATTCCTCCGTTATCTTCTCCCCCTATCTTTTCCTTCATCTTTATTCCATTTCCATCAATCTATACATTTATTTTATTTTTTAAATGCTTAGTAGAATTCACTGGTAAACCCATCTGGCCCTAGAGATTTTTTCTTAGGGAGTTCATTAATGACTTATTTCCTTTCTTTTTCTAAAAATGGGGTTATTCAAGTATTCTATTTCCTCTGGACAGAGCAAAATTAGGCCCAAAAAAGTTTCTATATTTACATATAGATGGTATTGTGGCATAGTAGAAAGCTTGCTGAACTTCAGAAGGCCCCTGAATTTACACACTTCATCATCCCTTCCATGTATTCCTTCAGACACATATTAATTATGTAGATTTTAGTAAATTGATTAACCTTTCTGAGATATTTTTCTTTAAATTTTCAATAGTATTTTATTTTTTCCAACTTTGTGTTCCAAATTTTTCTTTCTACTTCTTTCCCTTTCCTTCTCTCTAAGATAGTAAGTGATCATATATGGTGCAATCCTTTCAAATATATTTCCATATTTTTCATGTTGTGCCAGAAAAATCAGACCAAAAGGGCAAAAAAAAAACACAAGAAAGAAAAGAAACAAACAAATGAAAAAGGTGAAAATTATACACTTCAATCTATATTCAGTTTTCATAGTTCTCTTTCTAAATGCAAATGGCTCTTTTTTATTCCAAGTCTTTTGGAATTGCCTTGAATTACCACATTGCTGAGAAGGGCCAAGATCATTACTGATGATCATCACATAATCTTGTTACTGTACAATACTATACAATATTCTTTAATTCTACTAATTCAGCATCAGTTCATGTAAGTATTCCCAGGCTTTTTTGAAGTCAGCCTGCTTATCATTTCTTATAGAACAATATATTTCATTACCTTCACATTCCATAACTTATTCAACCACTTTCCAAATGATGTGCATCCACTCAATGTCCAATTTCTTGCCACTATAAGAAGGACAAGCTGGAAACATTTTTGCACATATGGGTCCTTTTCCCTTTTTTGTTATCTTTGGAATATAGACTAAGTAGTGATGTTGTTGGACCAAAGGGTATGAAGTTTTACAACCCTTTATGCATAGTTCCAAATTATTCTTCAGAATCATTGGATCATTTCACAACTCCACCAACAATGCAGTTTTCCATATTCTTCCAACATTCATTTTCTTTTCCTGTCACCTTAGCCAGTCTGAGAGGGGTGAAGTGGTACCTCAGAACTGTGAGGCTTATTTTTCTTAGCTTTTAAAACTTTAATTAGCTATACAAATGTGAGTAATAAATATTGTTGTTATGATCAGGCCAGAGGAAAATGATGAATTAGTAAGTGGAAGTAGAGACAATTGGTGAGGCCCATAACAGAGTAAGGAAGCAGTTCTATATTTGGGTCGCAGCAGGGAATTCTGTAAATGTGAACTATATAAAAAAGGTTTCTTGATGGGATTGGGGGAGAAAGTCATTTCATATCTATGTACCTCAGTTCCCTCATCTGTAAAATGAATTTAATTATAGTAACCTGATTCCCAGTATTATTGCTAATATAAAACAAAATAAGACCTTTAAAATACTTTGTAAATATTTAAGTATTCTATAAACAATAGTAACTATTATTTTTATTTTTAAATTCTCATTAGTTTATCAAAATAGTCCCCAAATTTGCCATTAGGAGTGAAAGAATAATCATAAACACATTTGGTTTTTAATGTATCATACGCCTCCTCTCTGATTGTACTTTGATATTCTCAGTAGGATGAAGATTATCCTGGGTTCTTGAAGGCTCCACATCTGAAGAACAAGCTCTGGGAGAACCTACAAAATTGGAAAAATTTCAAGTATAGGTAGAATGGTATTTGTTTTTCAAGGAGTGGCTAAGTCAAGTAAAAAGAGGCATTGTCAGAGTTGTGACAACTAGATGATGGGTATTTCTGGCTGTAACAATTTCTGAAGATTAGGAAGGCAGGATTTGATTGTTATTAGGTAAATTAAGTAGGCACAGTGATTAAATCAGGAATATTTGAAGGCTTGAAGTTGAAGCTAATAGCCCCAATTATAACTATCCATCAAACAAACAAACTATTAGGTTGAGAACAGAAATGTCAACATCACAATGTACTAAAATTATGATAAACAATGACTATCAGTTTATTTATCACCTTCAGTAGTGAAATCTATAAATGGAAGCAGAGTTTAATATTGATAAAAATCACTCAATTAGAGTTGGAAAGCTGTGTGTTTGAACTTTGAACCTTGTTTCTGCTCAGTCATTATTTGTGTGACCTTGAGAAGCCATTTCCCCTCTTTGTGATTAAGAGATAGTATCAGATAATGCAGAATGTTGGAGGGGATGTGGGAAAACAGGGACACTGAATCATTGTTGATGGAATTGTGACTATATCCAGCCATTCTGAAGAGCAATGTGGAACTATGCTCAAAAAGTTATCAAACTGCATACCCTTTGACCCAGCAGTGCTACTACTGGGCTTATATCCCAAGGAAATACTAAAGAAGGGAAAGGGACCTGTATGTGCCAAAATGTTTGTGACAGCCTTCTTTGTGGTGGCCAGAAACTGGAAACTGAATGGATGCCCACCAATTGGAGAATGGTTGAATAAATTGCAAAATATGAATATATGGAATATTATTGTTCTGTAAGAAATGACTAACAGGATAATTTCAGAAAGGCCTGGAGAGACTTACATGAACTGATGCTGAGTGAAATGAGCAGAACCAGGAGATCGTTGTATACTTCAACAACAATACTACTATATGATGATCAATTCTGATGGATGTGGCCATTTTCAATAATGAGATGAACCAAATCAATTCCAATAGGGCAGTAATGAACTGAAGTAGTTATGCCCAGTTAAAGAACTCTGGAGATGACTATGAACCACTACATAGAATTTCTAATACCCCTATTTTTGTCCGCTTGCATTTTTGATTTCCTTCACAGGCTAATTGTACACTATTTCCAAGTCCGATTCTTTTTGTACAGCAAAACAACTGTTTGGTCATGTATACATATATTCTATTTAATTTATACTTTAACATATTTAACATGCATTGGTCAACCTGCCATCTGGGGGAAGGGGTGAGGGGAAAAATTAGAACAAAAGGTTTGGCAATTGTCAATGCTGTAATTTTACCCATGCATATATCTTGTAAATAAAAAGCCATAATATAAAAAAAGAGAGATAGTATCAGAGAGAGAATAAAGAGAAGTTAAAAATCAGTCCATTGGATTTTAATCTTCTAAAAGGTTTTTTATCATACTTTTATTAATGCTTTTTGTTCTACTCCCTTACTCTATGAGTTATTCTTTCAATGAAGAGAAAAAGCAATGGAAGGAAAATTATCTGATACTATATTTCATTATCCTACTTCCTTATTATTTGTCCTTCATTCTTGAAGATGACCAAAATGACAGCACTATGTAAAAGTCAATGTACAGCGTGTCTAACTATTGCTGACCATACCAATAGGAACTCAGAAAATTCTACTACAAGTCAGACACAAATAGCCTATATGAATATTCAGTATGGAAATATCTGTATTAGCATATTCTTTTCAGGTACTGCAATTCTGCTTTGCTTATAGAACACCATGCCTTCTTTGATAAAGGCATCCTATGCTCTACAGTCCTATATTGATATCTCATATGTCTCATAATCAATTCCAATATTCTTTGGAGAGAATTTGAAAGTGAGCTTGTTTTGCTTCCTCTGACCTCCATGTGTGTGTTTGCTTTGGGTGAGTTCGCTATAAAATGGTATTTAGGCAAATGTACATTTGGCATGCAAATAATGTGGCCAGCCCATCTCTGCATTAGAGTTAGAATGCTTGGCAGTTTAACTCAAGAAATTATCTCAGAATCTGGTATCTTATCTTGCCAGATGATCTTCAGCATCTTCCTAAAGCTGTTAAAATGGAAGTGATTCAACTTTCTAGCATGACTCTGGCATAATGTCTAAGTTTCACAGGCATAGAACAATGAGGTCAGCACAATTGCTCTGTAGACTTTAGTTGGCAGTCTAATACCTCTTCTCTTCCACACTTTCTTTTAGCGCCTTCCAAACTCTGAGCCGTCATTATCTATGTGGACATCCCTGGAAAGTATACTGCCAAAGTAAGTGAACTTATCCACAGCCTTCAATACTTCTCCAATTGCTACAACTGATGGTTCCAAGTATGGATGATATGATACTGGCTGGTGGTCAGAACAAAATCTATATGAATACCTAGAATTAATCCATACTCTGTTGTATCTCAGTCTCAAACGTTGCCTTAAGTAAACAATCATCTGGGAACAAAAAGTCACGCATCAACTCTCCTTCCACTTTAGACTCAGTTTGTGGCCTTTTCAAGTTAAATAATTTACCATCAAGTTAGTAGTTGACCTTGACATTGTTTTCATCCTTATTGAAGGTATCTGAAAACATTTCTGAAAACATCATATTCATGGCATGGGAGCAAGCACACAATCCTATTGTACTCCATTGGTAACTAGGAAATCATGAGAACATCTTCCATTATCCAGAACTTGTGCAAGCATACTTTCATGAAATTGATGTATTGATGAACTTCTCTGGGTAACCACGTTTTCCCATGATCTTTTATAGAGTATGGATTAATTATAGGTCTTGGTTAGATCAATTCATTTGTATACATATGTCTGTTCTGATTCTAGAATTTCTCCTGGAGTTGCTGGGCAGAAAATATTACTATCAACCATTCCCCAGCCCTCTCTGAAGCCACATTGGCTCTTAAGTAGATGGCTATTTTCCGGGTGAAAGATCAGCTGAGACTCTTCTCAGCACTGACTAAAATGGAAGTCCTTCCATGGATGTCACAAGACAACCTATTCCCTTTTCCTTTATAGAAATGGACAATGAAAGCATCCTTGACCTTTTGTCATAAAAATCCAGATTTCTGTCAGCTTTTGTAGGAGCACTGAACATCCTGCCTTACAGATATCTCCTGGAACAGGATCATCATTAGATACTTTTCTGATGAGAAGGAATTTAATGCAATTCAAAACTTCTTCATTTGGAGGTTCGGCTAAAGAGGGATTGACTTCAACCTGAAGTCAATAGTCAACCTGAGGTAAATAGTCAATGGCTTCAGGATTGATTGGTGATTGTCTGTTGAAAACATTATGGAAGAGTTTGGGCTATTTCTCCAATGTCTTGTTTTTATCCTTGATCAGGGTGGCTTATCATCCATAGTTCCTTATCTCTGTAATGAAGACATGGAGATCTACTTCTCAATTCTTTTCAGGGTCCAAGTTTGATCCTTATAACTTATATAGCTTTCAGTTTCGTTTTATTGTTCTTTTTCTTTATTTTGTTATAGTCACGATGTGTATTTTTTTTCTGACTTCTCCTACTTTATTTTGGGTAAATTCATGTTTCTCCATCCTCTCTTAATTCTTTATATGAATAAATAGCTGAAAAAATATTTATTAAACTCATAGTATGTGCCAGTCATCATGGTAAGCACATAGCTTAGTACCTGGCACAAGATAGGTAGTTAATAAATACTAGAATTGAATTAAATTACTAAGCACTGGGCATGCACAGCTCTAAGTAGGGTGACAGAGAGAGACACTTAGATAAAGATACAAAGAGGGATAAAGAGGAAGAAACAGAAAGAGAGATGATAGAGAGATAGTAATACAAAAAAAGGAAAGAGAAGAAGAGTCAGATACAGAGACAGAAATAGAGATACAGGAGAGAGACAGAGAGAGAAAGAGAGAGAAAGAGAGAGAGAGAAAGAAAAAGAAAGAGAGAGACAAAGAGAGACAGAGAGAGAGAGAGAGAGAGACAGACAGACAGACAGACAGACACAGACACAGACAGAGAAAGAGGGGAGGGGGAGAATTCCTGCCTTAAAATAGGAGAATACAATACATATCTGGGAATGGTGACCATGGAAAGGAATTTTCGTCCTATGGAGGTAGAGAGTTGGCATATTCATCATATATATTAGTATTTATATTGTAATAGTATTCCATTATACTCATATACCACAATGTTTAGCCACTGCCAGTCAATAGACACCTACTTTAGCTCCAGTAACTTATAATCATGAAAAATTCTGGCATGAATATTTTAGTATTTGAAACTTTTCTGTATTGGACCTAGTAAAGATATATGCCTAGCAATGATTATGTATTTGACATTTAATTCACTTTTTAAGAAAAATTTCAAGAATATTTTCAAGAATGGTTGGACTAATTCATAGTTCTATCAATGATTTATTAGTATTTTTGTCTTTCCACAGTTCTCCAATGTTGACCATTTCTATCTTTTATCATCCCTGCTGATTTGCCTGGTATGAAAGGAATCTCAGAATTGTTTGCAGAAAATTTTAAAGGTGAGAAAATTCTCTTCTTTAATATGTGAAAATGATATTAGTGACTATTCTTATCCAAAGGATCTATTGAGCAGAGAATGAAAATGATTTGCTCATGAAAATGTTGACTTGGGGGTCCTTTGCTAATATGTCATAGTTTTGTTTTTGTTGTTTGTTTTGCTATGTTTAAAAATTCATTCAGTGTTATTAGGAAAACAAAAGGTGATTTATTTCCAAATAGCATATTCCCATAATTGAAATCATTTTGTGCAAGTGTCTGCTTATTCATTCATTCTTTGTATCCTTTTACTATCTTTGGAAATAGTATATTGAATGTAGATTTTTAAAAAGGGAACAATCACATTTTAGACATAGCAAAGAGTACAAGGGAAGACAGAAGGGGATAAGGGATTTGGGTCAGCTACACTCATATGTAGGTCACCACTCAGATTGCTACTTGTTCTTTTATTTAATCTTTTCCTGAGATCCAGAGTAATCTAGGAACAGTTTTGCATATTACCTCATTAATTAATAGCATTGCAAGAAATCACTCAAGTAATCAACTATTTTCAGATCCATCAGTTCTTTTCATTAAATACTTATTTAATGAACCAGATCAAACTTCTTTCCCAATAGTAGTTACTCATCTCTCTATATGTGACTAATCCCATAATCTCCCAAAATTAAATATAAATATATCAAATATACCATTTACTAATAATGAAACTTATAATAAAACAAAGATAGCTATTCAGATATTACAGATGACAGAAAGTTCAGAGTCATTTGAAACTCTTATTTTACCTCTTCTCTTCATTTCTGAGAACACAGAAACCATACCAATGACTTCATTCATAATACCAAATAAAGTGTCTTTTCAAGAATCAGAAGAGAACAGTCCTTGATCTTTTTTTTTTCTCTCATTTGTAATTTCTCTCCTGTTGTGACAAGAAGTCACTGTAACTCCTTAAATTCATCACTCTGAAAAATAAGTGGGGGGAGGGGGAAGGAAGTCTCTTATTCCTTATTTAAAATGATGTTTATATTTCTTCATAAAGTAAATTAAGACAATTCTCCCAAAAAAGACATTTTTGTTTATTCTCCATTTTTCTCTCTTTTCCATAATTTCCCAATCCACTGTCTTTCTCTCTTTGATTTCTTCAAAAACTCCTTGTTTCAAATTCAAATCCTAAATATTCCATTTGGCTCTTAAAATATAGTAATAGAATCTAATCTCTGTGGCAGAGCCTACTGAAATAAGCATTAGATATATTTAAAAATTTTCAATTTAAAAAACCAGCAAAATTCTACTTTTCCACCTTGTAAAAGAAAGAAAAATAAAATTCTTGATACAGAAATGTATACTGAAGCAAAGAAAATGTCTTCCTCAACTTTCTGAGTGTTTTACTTCTCCAGTAAGAGGTGAGTAATATGTTTCATCATAAGTCCTCTGGAATCATTACTATCCATTACATTGATCAGAATTCCTAAGTCTGTCAAAGTTAAATTTTCATTGTTTGTTATGAGAACAAAATGGTTTTAGAAAGAAATTTAGTAGGTCATTTTGTAGAAAAGGGTAAGCTGGAAAGGAGGTATGGTTCTCTGTCACCCAGGATCTGGGAAGTTGATATAGGATTTAGATAAGGGTTCTTATGAACCACATCTGTACATGATTAAGCAATTTTTCTGAGAAGGCAACTTGAGGAAACTCAAAACACAAGTTTAGGTAATTCTATCACAAGTCCTGGATGTGATAACCCAGAATAAGAATAATTTTAGTGGATCCAGCATCTGCAGAATTATAAAATACCCTGTAATCATCTTCAGCATTCCTAGAAACTTACTAGGGTTAGACAATATTCTGGGTGTGAACAATCTTTAATCACATAAAGTTGAATTTAAACAGTATAATAATTTTTCTAAATGACTTAACATATCATTTTTCCTACAACATTGCTATTATCATTGTATAATTTTTTTTTTCTCCTGGTTCTGCTCATTTCACTCTCTACCAGTTTATATAAGTATAGCCAGAATTCTCTGAAACTATCCTCTTTTCATTTATTATAGCACAGAAATATTCCATCATATTTATGTAATATAACTTATTCAATCAACCATCCACCAACTGATAGACATACATTTTATTTTCCAATTTTTACCACCTCAGAAAGATCTACAAATAGCTTTGTACATCCTTAGTTAGGATAAAGTCTTTTTTTAATTCAACCTCCCTCTAAATCACCCTTCTTTTTTCTCCCTTCTCCTTCCTATTTTTAAATTGGGTAAAATATGTTTCTGTACTCAAGTCTGAATGTGTATGATTTTTTCTGTCCTTGGACTATTCAGATGAGAGAGATTCAAGTGTCAGTCTTCCTTTTTGTTTGTATAGATGACTATGTGAAATAATTTCCCCCAGACTTCCACTGCTTTAACATTCCTAATGTATTCCTCTTCATTTGTTTTTCCATTCTTCTTTCAAGATCAAGACATAATAGAGCAACTTGGCCTTTTGTCTAATAGAATTCTTTTTATCACCCCCTGATAATGATAGCCTTCAATAAGCACACATTTCATCTCTCCATATTATAATGTAGACAGTTTCCTAGTTTGGTCCCTTATGATCATTCTTTCATGTTTACCTTTTGATATTTCTTTTTGACTCTTGCATTTGAACTTCAAAGTCTCTATAGCTACTGCCTTTTCATCAAGAATGCTCGGAAGTTCTCTGTTTCATTAAAAAATATTTTCTTTCATGTAGCATTATTCTTGGTTTTTCTTCACTGTATGTCTACGTACCATTTGCCTTCTGGAATATTGTATTCCAAACTATCCTCTCCTTTAAGTGGTGAATGCTAAATTGTACTGATCCTAACTATGGATCCTTAGTACACGGATTCTTTCTGCCTGCCAACAGTAATTTTCTTTGACCTAAAAGCTCTAGATTCTGGTTAAAATGTTTCTGGGAATTTTCACTTTGGGTTTCTTTTAGGAGAGGACAGATGGATTGTTTTGTATTTCCTCTGTGCCCTCAAGTTTTACGAGATCTGGATAGTTTTAAATTTTTTTTGAAATATGATATGTAGAACCCCCTTTTTGGTTATGGTGTTCAAATTCAATGACTTTAAATATTTTCTCTTTGATCTGAGTGGTAGCGCAATAATTTTTTCTATGAGATACCTTATGTTTTATTTTATTATTCCCAGTCTTTTGACTGTTTTAACATTTCTTGTTGATACATGGAGTCATTACCTTTTGTTTGATCCATTCTGATTTTTAGTGTGTTTGTTGCTTGGAATAAATTTTGTATCTATCCTTTATACCAAGCTTCTAATTATTTTTTCCATTTCTTTCTTCCAAAGTCTTCATTTCTTTTCCATTTATTCCCTGTAGTGCTCATTTTATTTATTCAAAAGTTTTAAAAAACTTTCTTCTCTCCCAGGAATTCTAGTTGAATTTGTGTCAAAGTAATGTTTTTCTCTGAGGCTTTGCTTATAAATACTTTGGAGACATCGCCTTCTGAGTTTGTCTTGAGTATATCTGATGAGATCCTTTTGCTATTGCTATTTGCTCATCTTTCTAGTCTGTTGAATAGACTCTTGTGTTGTTTTGAGGGAATATCTGGACCAGTCATGCTGTTGTTTTCTTGGAGTGCTGGGTGCTATTTTATTCTAGGAATCACAGGGCCATGTCAGGCTGGAGACTTCAAGCCTTCATGGCTCCCTCATAATCTGATCCAGGGCTAAGTGTGATTGCTGACCTGGATTTGGGTATGACATACAGATCTCTTTGGCTATTTGGAGTTTCAGTTGACTGCAGCTGACCTTAATGACTATCAATCATATGGTAAGCTCTGCTGATTCAAAGTGAAAGACCTGCAGGCTCTTTTTGATCTGAATTATCTGCCCTGGTTATTTTGCTGCAGGCCTGAAACTGGACTGGAAGCTGGAGCGGAGGCTCAGCTATATTTTTGGAGTCAGAGAAATATGGCTGCTAATTTCTTCTGAACTAATTCCTTTCTAGAGACACAGGTCACCTTTATCCTCAGGATGTCAATCTTAGGCTCCGGTGCGCCTTTTTCATTTTGTTTTAGATCTGTGACCTTGAACTAGGTAGTGAGCACTTGAGATATCAATTGCTATCTGTTCCTGCTCCATGACAAGTTTAATCACCTCTTTGTTGAATCTGAGACCTCTTTTTTTTTTTTGCCCCAGTATATACTCTTTTCCTGTTCAAGGTATACCAACTTCTCTATTTCCTTGTGCCAGGTGGCCTGGGAAAAATAACTGAGGTGATTTTTATCTTGGATTTCCCAATCAAAATTTGGACTAGTGTGTTTTCTAGATCTGTTTGGAGGAAGGATCTTTAGGGAGAAGGGGCAGGCATGGAGCTGATTGTAGTTTTTCTTACTTCTATATTATCCCTTCTAAAAACTGCTTAAACTTATTTGAAAGAAACATAAATAGAATATGTCTACTTTGGCTTTTCTACAAAGGAAGAAATTGACTTCACAAATAAAAATGCTTAAATTACCTTGCAAAGGCTAGATAGTATTCTCCTTTTAAAAGTAAATGGCTCATACCTGAATAAATTTTAAAAAGTTACATATACTAAAATTTATAGAATATAAGAGCAAAGAAAGTTTTCAGAGACAGAATCTTAATAAGATTGGATCAAGGAGTAAAAATGAACTGAAATTATAGAGCATTATGGTCCCCCAGCTCAATGGCATGTAACTGTTTTTATGGCTTGAGAGATTATGACTCACAAAATGATACATCAAATAACTACTTGAAGACTACAGAATGTTTAAATAAGGTCCATTGATTTTTACAACTAAGAAAAAAGTAGAGATTTTGGGTTTTTTAACATCACAAGGGAAAGTAAGTCAATGTATACTAGGAGCTACTGCTTGAAATCATTGAAAGGGCTGAAGGAACTTGGCTGCATAATAAGGACTGGTCAGGAGAAGGAAACAGAACAGGTGAGTGAAGGATGAGCAAGGGATAGAAAATTCAACCAGGATGGACCTATGTGACAAAACTGACTATAGGAGAAAAGCTGACTATAGGATTTCAGCTGGTAATTACTGATTGATTATATAAAGACTGATTCTGATTGGAAAATTGCTGAATTGTCCTTTAGCATCATTTGTATTGTGAAAGTAATGAAATCTTCCCCAAAATGTGTATTTTTCTCTCCTATCCTCTCTGTTGTGTTTACTCTCCCCACCCTACCCCAAATACTGAAAAATTTGTAGAAGGCTCTGAGCCAGATTTGTGTGTAAAGCATGAAGTGTCTATGATGCATTGATGACTGTTGCTTTTGCCTTATTGTTAAGTGCCTGCTTATGTTGAAGATCTAAGGTTGTCATTATTATGAATGATTGGTTTGTATAAATGGAAGTAAATTGGTGAACTTGTGAGTTTTCTGGAAAGGAGGAATGTATTTTCACATTCTAGGGCTACCCTAAGGTCCATAAGAGTATCTGAATTATAAGTGTGGTATTGGTGGTCATTCAATCAATAAACATTTATTACACATACTATTTTCCAGGCATTTTGTTAAGCACTAGGGATACAAAAATAGGCAAAAACAGTTCCTTCCCTCAAAAGGTCTTTCTTTGGGAACCCAGACCTGTTATGTAGGGGCAGATTAGGTGACCAAGCCAAGCCAGAAACTGAGTGGACAGCCCACCATGTGAGGGAATATACTGTTGTAGTCCATACCAAGCATCCCATGTACCCCTATAATATACAAAACATCTCTCTTCTCTTCATGTTTTTTAAATTGGTTTTCTATACAGACTTGCTATGTTGGTGGGATCAGGGTAAACTTAAGGCCATAGATATGAGTGAAACTAATTTCACCATACAGGAATCAACTTCATAGTCTTTGATTTTAATGATACTGTGTTCTAATTAATGAGGCAATTAATGTCTTTAACTTTGCTACTAACTACGGAGTCCTATAGAGATGAAAAATTTAGAAACTCCACAATAGCAGTTCTTACTGACCTAATCACTTAATCCACGTAGATCAGTTCTTGAACCATCCCACAAACTGCTGACCAAATGCCATCAACAGCACAGACATCAACCTAGCTGAAGCAGCAGGGCATCGGGGAGGAAAGAAAGGAAGCATCATGTTTTAGGCAAAGTAAATCACCATCACTATCACCTCTTCAAAGGAGAGTCTAGGACCCCAAATCCCAAAGCCCCAGTAGCAGTGCTAGCAAACCACTCATCCTGTGTTTTGGGATCCCATCCCATCCATTATCCAAGAATCAACCCCAACAGAGAATGAATCTGACAACTGTTTCTATGGGTGCTGCAGCTCCTGACTCATTAGCACTCCCAACTACTGAAGCCTTGGAAAAGAAAGTTCTTGCCACAAAATACTTAGCTCCATAAAATAGTTTGACATCAGAAATGAATATAATTTGATCAGTGGAAATAACATTAAAGAAAGATAATTACTGCCTGCCTTCTGCTAAACTATGAAGACTATGGGGCCTTTCTATCTGACTTGCAAGTGAAAAATGTGATATTCAATGTTTTCTCCAATTAAAAACTGTGTTTGCTGGGAACAGAGACTGCCTTGCCTTCTTATTTATATCGCTACTATTTGGAATAGTACTTTAGACTTAACTGTTTTTGATAGTCAATTTAATAATCAATAGCTGATAATTTAGCATTAAGTAATTAATAGGTAATTATTTTAGACAGAAGAGTGACAGAATTTTCAATCCTGCCGCTGCATAAAAACAACAGAGTTCAGTACTCAGGAAAAAAATCATTAAAATAGGAAACTGATGGGGGCTTACTCCATCTTTTTCTTTTCACCTCCATATTCATACCCTGGGGGATCTTCTCCAAGATCTACACTCAATCTTCCCAAATCTGACAATTGAAACAAAATGACTGAAATTTACAAAAATATGAATTCCCCAGATTAACAGACGAGGAAATAAATTGTTTAAATAGTCTCATTTTAGAGAAATAAATTGAATCAGCCTTTATTGAATTTCCTAATAAAAAATATCCAAGTAAAGATGGATTTACGAGTACGAGTACATTTTACCAAACATTTAAAGAAAATTAATTCTCATTCTATGTAAACTATTTGGAAAAATAGATAAAAAAGAGTCCTGGCAAACTCCTTCTGTGACACAGATATGGTATAATTACCTAATAATTATACCTAAACCAGAAAGAGCCAAAACAGAGAAATAATAATATCCTAATGGATATGGTGCAAACTTTTTAAATAAAATATTAACAAAGATATTATAGCAACTTATCAGCATGATAATACACTATGACTAAGTGGGATTTATACCAGGCATTCAGGGCTGGTTCAACATCAGGAAAACTATTGTCATAATTGACCATATCAATAACAAAATCAATGGAAATCATATTATAATCTCAATAGATGCAGAAAAAGCTTTTGACAAAGTACAGCACCCATTCTTATTAAAACACCAGAGAGCATAGGGATAAAGGGATTTCTCCTTAAAATAATAAGCAGTATTTATCTAAAACCAACAGCAAGCATTATTTGTAATGGAGAGGAACTGGATGCATTTTCATCAGGATCAGGAGTGAAACAAGGATGGCTATTATCACCACTATTATTCAATATTATACTAGAAATGTTGATTTTAGCAAGAAGAAAAAAAACAAATTAAAGGAATTAGAATAATCAATAAGGAGATAAAATTATCACTTGTGGTAGATGATATGATACCCTCAGAGAATTTAGAAAATCATCCAAAAACCTACTTGAAACAACAGCTTTGGCAAAGTTGCAGGATATAAAATAAACCCACACAAATCACCAACATTTCTATCTAATATTGATAAATCTAGAGAAATTATATTTAAAATAACTATAGACAAACTAAAACATTTGGGTGTCTACTTGCCAAGATAAATTCAGGAATTATATGAACATAATTACAAAAACAGTTCTCACACAAATAAAGTAATATCTAAACAATTGAAAAAAATCAATTGTTCATGGATAGGTCTAGCTTATACTAGCTTTTATTATATTATAAAACTGACAATTCTACCTAAATTGGTCTACTTGTTCAGTGTCATACCAATTAAACATTATTTTATATAGCTAAGAAAAAATAACAACAAAATTCATTTGGAAGGACAAAAAGTCAAGAATATCAAGTGAATTAATTAAAAACATACAAAGGATGGTGGCTTAGCAGTACTAGATCTAAAATTGTATTATAAAGTAGTAGTCATCAAAAACTATTTAGTACTAGCTAAGAATTAGAGTGATAGATCAGTGGAATAAGTTAGATAAATACATATGATATAATAATCAGTGATTATAGTAATCTAGTATTTGATAAACCCCCAAATTGAAGCTTCTGGGGTGAAAACTCACTATTTCACAAACATTGCTGGGAAACTGGAAAATAATATGTCAGAAACTTGGCAAAGACCTACATCTCACACCCCATGCCAAAATAAGGTCAAAATAGATACATTTTGGGCATAAAGGAGGACATTATAAACAAATTAGGAGAACAAGGGATAATTCATCTGTCTGATATTTGGAGAAGGGAGAACTTTATGACCAAAGGAGAACTAAAGAACATTATGAAAGGCAAAATGGACATTTTGATTATATTAAATATTCCCAACTTTCCCCTTAGGCATACCTCAGCAGAAGGCTATTGGGGACCCACAGTAGCATTTCTACTACTCAGTCCCTTTAGCTCCCTCCCTCCGACTTATACATAACTGAAAGATGCTAACTTGTCTTCTATTCAAAAATTGTTGATCATGACTCTGTTCCCTTTCCATATCTAATAAAACTTGGCTTTTACTCTAGCCAATAATTTTATAGAACTTCCCCTTCTTTAGAATTATTTCTCCTTACTTGTCATCTTTATAAAAGATCTTGCTAAAGCTACTATATATGGCACATTTCAACTTCTCCATAATGTGAGATTTTTCATGAATTGGCCATATGGCATTTTCTGCCATTCCTTATAGAGTTCAGGCATCCCTATAACCCCCATTCTTTCAATCTGGATGAAAATATCATATTCTTAAACTTCCATAGCAGAATATAAATCCTGTGACATATACAGCAGATCTAAAATATTAAAATCTCTCTTTAATCATGGACAAAAAATATTGGCTCTCTAGGTATTTACTCAGAAATTCAATCACAAATTGACTGTACTCTTGCATTTGGTGAAGGGGTCCCTTGAGGCAACTGCTGTTTGAGAAAGATTATGGGGGTGTTAACTCCATTCCTCTAGGTTCTCTAGCACTATATGAAGTTGGGTCATTTCAGGATGGGCAGGGACCTAGGGAAAACAACTAACTTGATATCATAGGTATGTCCTCAAGGGAAAGGGGGAGGGTATTGTAGGAAGCTTCAAACAGACTCATAGTGGGAAACAATTTGGAAAATCAAAACATTTTCAAAGCACTTCCCAGGTACTTGATAATACCACTGTGCTGGTTATTCATTCTTGTATCCTGCTTGAGTGCCCAAAATACTTGCCTCTATGGACCCAGACATGAAATCTATGCTTTTGTGATTATACATTAATATGGTAAAAGATTTTTTAGGTGTCATGGACCCTTTTGGTACTTGGAGGCAACCCTTACATCCCTTATCAGAATCATGTTTAAAAGTGTGTCTGTGTATATGCACATATATATGTGACTTCATGCATTATGAAAATGGTAAATTTCACTTAAAGTTTAATAAAAATAAAGTTTTCAACTTACTTTCCCATTCAAGTTCATAGACTCCCTGAAATCTAGTCTTAATACTCTTAGAGACTCTATGGACTCAAGGTTAAGAATTTCTACCACAGTGCCTTTAGGTGGTGCGGTGTTGGGAGCACCAGCCCTCAACTCAGGAGGACCCGAGTTCAAATCTGGTCTCAGACATTTAACACTTCCTACCTGTGTGACCCTGGGCAAGTCACTTAACCCCAATTGCTTCAGAAAAAAAATCTACAATAGAGATATCCTCCACCTGGAGATCCTGCAGCAAGGCACAGAGTTTCTACAGAAGGATTAGAACTTGGAATCCTAAGGACCACCTCATGAGTCAGTTTACCTAGGAGACACCTACTAATCTGTTTCTTTGTATTCAGATAGTTTTTCATACCCACACTGCAAGAGAATTCAGTTGACTTTAGAAAACTAGTCATGCTCCCAGTATATAGAGGTACTGGTATCCTTTATCAACATAGCCACAGGTACAAATGGTTACCTGGAAATTAAAAACAACAACAACAACAACAACAACAACAACAACAACAACAAAACAAAAACAAAAACAAAAAAACATGTCTGTCACTCTTCAGGTTATCTTCCAAGTGGGCTAAATAACAGGGAACCCAGACTTAAAATATCAGCAAAGCAAGTCTTACCTGACTCAATGTCTTATTCTCCTTTCCTCTGGAGGATAGTATATGCCATCAAGTCACTAAGCATTTATGAAGTAGTTCTAATGTACTAAGTATTGTATAAAGTGTCAAAAAGACAAATAAAAGCAGAAACATAGAACTTATATAATAATAAGGGGAAAGTTAATACATTTAGTTAATTAATTAATATATAAAAGGGAATTGAGCAACAGATGAGATTTAATCAGAGGCAGAGTTCAAAAAAGAATGAAGGACTGTTTGCCTGGGTCTTTCCTTGAAATGAAGGTTCTAGAAGGAATCACCATTGGAAGAAGAGAATCACAGAACTGGAGGGATTTTCCAGAGTGAGGAAGAATTTCTAAGATGGAAAAAAAAAAAACAGTTTACAGCATTTTTGAAAAATTTGGATTTCACATTCCTATTTTTTTCTTTACACATTCCAAATATAATTTGGATGCTATTTCTCTTGTGGGGGAAAAAATAAACAAAATACTGATTGCCATAAGTGTCATCATCACATAAGCCATTCATTGAACATGACTGTGTACTAGGAGTTGGTAAAAAGTAATTTAAAAACTGTGCAAGGTTACATGTTAAATGCATTTAAAAATAGGTTTAAAGGTCATTTTCCTTTAGAACATAATTATGTGATATTTCTGCATTGACCCTTTGCTAAGAAGACAGAATCTCATTTAGTGGCAAAGGGCACGGACTCTGTTAATGAAATTTCAGATATTTTCAGCAGAAAAAAAGATGCTTCATTTTCTCTTTTCCTTTTATTTTCCTCCTTCCTTGCCTCAATATGATTATTGTTCATTTAAAAGTACAAAGGTTTTCAGAGGCCCCTGATTCTTTTAGATTCAAGCAGGTTTAGTCAAAATTACACTTGACAAAGGTTTTATTAATCTGCATCAAATTCTGCTCTTGGGAAAAAATTCTGCTTTCTATTAGTCTCGCTTCTCTTTCTTACCACAATGTTCAGATAATTGTCTCTCAGAGGGTAAGGATCTCTGACTCCAGTCAGTAGCAAGAAGTATTTTTTCCCCATGAGAGAATGCCACCCAATGCTTGGGATGAGGAGAGATGTACCCCTCCAGGAACAACCAAGCAATTATGATATTAAGAATATTCAGAGAAAGGGAAAATGATAGAAAGTCACAGCAATGCTAACCTCGTGTTTTTCTTCCACTCTGGCTTATTGTGAAAAAACATGAGCAGAATTGCTCAATAATGAGTGCAAAGAACCCTCTTATCTTCTTATAAGGGCCAGATGCATTCAATCCCCAAAGCTAAATGATTCTGGCATTATGCTGGTTACAATGATGTAAATGGGCTGATCTTGTTGATTCAGGAATTCCTCGTTTTTCATATTTATTCAAGTACATGTTACCATAGTTTCCAGTTGCTTAAGTCATATGTAGGACTTTGAGACCATTTCCAAATAGGTTTTACTCTGGAGATTTTTCATCTCTATTATTGCTTAAAATCTTTTTTGCAAGCAATTACTTTTAAGAACATCTTTTAACAATTTGGATTTTCATTTATAATGATAATCCTTTATAATGTATTATTGTCCCTTTTGTTACCCCCCCCATTTGGAATTTCTATAGAAATGAATAGGTCATCCGTTAGTGAAGTGACCCTGAGCTGGATATTAGGGAGTACAAGTTTCATTCCTTTTAAAGTGGAAAACAAAGATCCACCTGTTGTTTAAGAACCAGTCAATTATGTGTAGGTAGACTTGGATTTTAGTACTGCCTTAATATATTAAAGCTGTGTGACCATGGGTGACTCAATTTCTCGGAGTACTAGGCAACTATCTAAAATTGTCAATTACTGGTCTTCTTAATTTAGTTTTTCCTTACCTTTCTGTCTTATTATACCTTTCTTTTCTCCACTTCTCTATGATCCCATAATCCTGCCTTGCTGTTTCTCATATAAGACAAAGACATTCCATTTTCCTTTTTTTTTGGTAGGTATTCTTATTTTGCTCCAGTTGTAAATGCAGAAACCATTCATGGCTAATCAGCTAACAGGCACCCACATTTTTCCAAACTCAATTTCTGACTTGAGCTGGTCCTCTCTGTCTCGGGCATCTTAGTGGTTCTTTGATTTCCAGAGCTTGCCCTATAAATATTAAACTTAATGTGGACTCCTCATTGACTTGAGCCTTCTTCAGAACTTCCCAACTCATTTGATTTTGCATTTTTATCAGGTGCTCCATTTCTGGAATTCTCTCCCATTTCATATGTAACTTCTAGCTTCCCTTTCTTCAATTCACAGGTAAAATCTCATCTTCTATAAGTCTTTCCCTGTTTCTCTTCTTGATAGTGTTTTCCCTCTGAAATTATCTCCAATTCATTCTATATTGCTCATAGTTCTTTGCATATTGTTTACTCCACTAGAGTTGGAACTTCTTGAGAGCAAGATCTTTCCTTTCTTTGTATCCCCAGAGCTTGGCACATAGTAGGAACTTAGTAAATTCTTGTTGACTTAACCAGTTGCAAACCTGCTTAAATGAAACAGGTATCTACACAGAATTCCCTAAACCAATAAAATCATAGCTATGGAACAAAAAACTCCCAAACAAATAAAAATGATTTATCACTAAGAATTTAGGCACCACTGATTTTTTTAGCCACAACTACTCACAAAAACTATCAACTATAACATGAAAGGGTTGAACTCTCTCTATATATGGAGAAATTACCTCTACTAGTGGTATTTTGGATCTCTTGAAGTATTAAATTAGTTTTTTCTTTTGTTTTTGATTATCATCATGAGCATCATCTTAATCACTATTATTATTTTATTAGTTGAGAGCTATGATTTCATTCATATAGGATCTCTTGGTGTGAGAACTTTCTTTAAGCAGATTGGAAATTGCCTGGTAATTTATAGTTTTATACAGCTCTTGGGTCTTTGAGAGATTAAATGACTTGACCATGGACATCTTAATATATGTCAGAGATGGGGCTAGAACCCCACTCTTCCTGACTCAAAGATTAACTCTCTTTCTATTACATCATAATGCATTTCTCTAGTCTTCATGTTGAGACTTATGAATCAAGTGCAAAATCTCTGTCTTCTCACCATTCAAGATTATATGTTCCACTTTACTTAGTGACCTCTATATTATAATTTATTGAGATTTTCTGTGTCTCAGCCATTTGCAAAGTATTTTAGACATGGACAGTGTCCGACAATGAACTTTCTTGCCTTGTGACATTTAAGTCAAATTCAATCTCCATTGCTATTATTTTTTTTTCAATGTATTTGCATTTTAAATCATCCCTTGTCTCTAAAACTTCTTGGGCTATCTCCAATCTGATACAAATATAGAATCTTTTAGTTTTGTGAGATGAAACATGGAAACTAAAACCCTAAAGTAAACAAAAGAGACAATAACAAACACCTCCAAGAGAGAAACGACATTAACGGGGAACAAAAATGATCAGATTTGTGTTTGTACAAACTCGGAGAGGAGGAATGAAGACATTTTTTTTTCCCTTTGTAAAACAGAGATTTTCTGTTGGCAGAGCTAAGCATGACTGACTGAAAGGGAGATGAATGATATCATCTGAGACCTGTTTATCCTGGCTGTCAGCCAGGACATTATTTCTGTGTCATTGCACATGCCCATTTGACACCCAAGACATTCTTCTCTTTGTAAGGGAGTGGAGGGTAGATCATGATGCTGATTCTTATTGTTGTTGCTCAGGCACCAACAACAAGGGATCTGGAGCTGCTGAGTCATTTTGCTTATATTTATTTTCCTTTAGAAGGTAGTACGGTCTAAGATTTTGCAGTTGGGAGATATATGTAAGTCTTGTTGCAAGAGACTGATAAAATGCCTTTGGCCCTATTTAGGTGATTTCCTCCCATCAGCCAGCCCACAGTCGTTGTGCACATTTAATTCCAATGAGCTGGTGAGACTATTTGTTTTACTTATAGAATAATTTCTGCCTCAGGGAAACTCTGAATTTGTTTCATTAAATTTTCTTAGGTAAAATTATCATTATTTGCTTATACTCCAATGTAGATTGGAATCCTTTCAAATCTGTTGGGCTTGTTAGAGCACTGAAAACCTTCTGAAGAGACAGAGTGCCAGAGATGCAGAGACAGAAGCAAAGAAAGGGACAAAGGGAGAAAAAAGAGAGAAGACAGAGGCAGAGATTTAGACAGAGACAGACAGACGTATAAAGTGAGACTTAAAAAGTGGAAGTGATGGCCAAAGTGCCATAATATGGAGTTCTACACACACAAGAAATAAGGACTATGTCATATCTAAATAAATGTCAATGGAAACGTGTTTCATACCAAACATAGTATAAGCATTATTGAATATTAAGTGCTGCTGAATGTTTTTTCAGTTTTCATTAGTCTCAAGTTATCTCTATTAAATACTTACATATTTAATATCATTATGATTTTAATAACAAAACCAGTTAGTTTTTAAGACAAGGTTAGTCACACAAATGAGAAGATTTTTTCCTATAATACATGGAAATAACTATTGTATTGAACATCATTCCATCACATACTACGAGCAAAAACAAGTCAAGTCACAAAAGCAACTCATTAAAAAACAAGTCAAAGTCTTGGTAGACTTTACAATCTAATTCATCTCACCTCCTGCTTTACTGGAAGTATACTCTATCCCTATGGCCTCTTGCTCTTTATTATTGGTTAGTTTCTTCTAAAATCTCCCTTAAAAGCAAAGTGTCCAGCTAAACTATGCCTTCATTCTTTTTCAGGTTTCACTCTTGACTTTCTGCACAAGGCCCAGGTTAGGGAATCATTTCCCTCCTTCTCCATCTTCTCCACCTCACCTTCTAAGGGCAACAACTGATTTTTTAATTTCTTTTTGTATTCCTAGCACATAGCAAAAGTCTGCATGGTAGTAAATGCTAAATTAATATGTTTTGCCTTTACTTAAAATAACAACATAATCATCCTTTTTATTATACTATATTATAGAAATTATTATTTTATTCAACAAATTAAAAATTAAATTATAAAATAAAAAATAGCAACACATATCAGCACTGCTGGGGCTAGGGCATAGCTGTTTACAGACCCACCCAGGAACCCCAGAGAAAAATAATTGAAAGCTGAAGTTTAGCTCATGTCTCATGTTCCCTCAAAGGAATATAGTGGCAGTCAGTGTACAGTACAGATTGGTCATAGAGCATATTGTATCACTACTCCAAAGAAGTGCTAAGCACAAAAAGGTACAGAAGCATATATTGAGAATTAAGCAAATAATGACATATAACATTCATAACATATAACATCAACTGATTGGTTGATATTATATGATATTCATCATAGCATGAAATCATTAACCATTTTATTGTGACCATGCTGCCTGGCATAGGGTTTGACAACTAGTAAGCATTTAACAATTGCTTTGTTTTTATTCAATCTTTCATTTCTCAAAAATTAACTTGAGCCTACACCAGGTACATAGCACAATTTTCTCTAAGAGAACATGGCTTTGAAATTAAGTGTGAAAAGTAATAACTTCATATGTCTGGACTAATAGTGATGGTATTTTGAACGTATATTGTCAAAATAGTTTATTAATTAGGAAAGAAAAAAGTCACCTCTATTAAACTGATCTGAATTCTTGAGGTTTTAATTGCTCATTTATAAAGGACCTTATATTAATAGAAGTATTGTTTTCTTTGTATTGATTCCTAGACAGTACTAGGAATTTTGGTTTTGCTATGAGGAAAATTTGTTTTTCTGAGTTCAAAACTGGTTGTAGACACTTACTAGCTGTGTAATCCTAGACAAATGATTTAATCCTATTTGTCGTAGTTTCTTTATTTGAGCTGGAGAAGGAAATGGCAGACCATTCCAGTATCTTTACCAAGAAAACCTTAAATGGGACTATGAAGAGTTGGACACGACTAAAATAACTGAACAACAAAAATTGTCCAGAAAGGCATTTCCAAGAGAATATTGATGACTAATGAAGACTGCAAATAGAAATATGAAGGAGAAAAAAATTAAATTAGAACTTTTACCCTATTCTTGTCAAATTATATTTATGACAAGTTAAGGTGAACCTGATTTTAAAGAGAACCAAAAAAAATTATTATACACTTACTATGTGTAGAGAGTTGTATTGTATATTAGAAATTCAAAGTTTAGATAAGACATTGGTTCTGCTTTTAGGGAGCTTATAGTTTAATTGGATAATGAAGGAATAAACAACTATTGCAATAAATATAATCAAAGACCACTTTCAATGACCACTCCACTGAAAAAAAAGGAAATGATTAGAATCATTGCTTTTAAATGAGAACAATAAAAAATTTCTGCATCCGTGAATCTGGTTTTTGGATTTATCTACTACAAATTGGAGAGAAGATATATTTCCAATGAATGTGGTTGATATCAGTAGCCAGTCTGGATACTTAGGACTCATAATGTAAACTGAAGAAATGGTTAAAATGATTCATACTATTATCTATCTATAGGACTAATAAAAACTGAAATTTTGGTTACAAACAACCTTGACTAATTTTTCTATAGCTCTGATTATGGGATTGTTGCCAACTACCATTTTTATGCAATACCCACCTCTAGCTCCAAGAAAATTTTTCATTTTGAAATGGGTTCTATCTGTCATAATATTTAGTCAGAAGTTTTCTCCAGAGATGTCCTTCCCGTTTTTAATCTTCCTCTTTATTTTCATTGGTACCTCAGTCAACTTGATCCTCATTACTTCATTCCTCAATTACTGAAATGGTCTTCTAAATCAAAGCTTGCTAAACTGTGGTTTGTGACCCCATGGAGGGCCATGCATCTGAATGTGGAGATTGTGAAATATTTGGCAGCACAAGGTTTCTCAATGCACAATGACCAAAAATTAGTTCAAAATGAAACATATAATGAATCCAAGGTTTTTCTAGCACTGCTTCCGCATGTTGCATAGGGTGACTTCACTGCAGCCTTGGTTCTGAACATATGACCATCACATTTTTGCACCATGTATACCATTATGCCAGACAACACCAACAAAAGCCGCCAGAAAAATCTTGGCTTAGATTTGAGACTATTGTATGTTTTGAATTCTGTTGTTTTTACTGTACATACAAAGTTTTCTGCTCTTACCAAAAAATAGTAGTTTAATTAAAGAAAATAAAAGATTTAATATTTTGCTATCATCCTTCCTCAGCATGTATCAAATAATTAGGATATCTCAGAATTATATTTCTTGGAATATTTTATTTTTAAAATTGCTGTTATTTCCTTCTTTTATAGAAATGTGTTTAATTGCAACAAGTAAAGACAAAGCCTTTTAATAATATTTCTCCACTATCACCATTGTATGAGCATGTAAATATGAATTTCAATTTTTTAAATCAAGCACAAACAAATACTTTTTCAAAAACTAAAGCTAGTATTTATTTAAGAAATGATTAGCAACATTTAATTTATATTTTAGGATAAAAATATATTTCAGTTATGAGTAAGTGGCTAAATTTAGATAAGGTAAAAATACTAATGACAATGAGGCAGAGTCTTCACTACCAGTTTATAGTACACCTAAAGTGACAAGAAAAAGTAAATATGTTGAATCATTTTTGCAATATGGATTTACTTCTAATAATGATAAGGGGCAGAATCTCTTTGTTTAATTTGTAATTAATTTTTGGCTGCTGAGAGCATGAAACCAGCAAACTAAGAAAATATCTTAATACCAAGCATGCAGCATACTGCAATAAAACAAAGGTATATTTGGACCACTTTTAAAATCTTCAAATAAAGAAAAGCAACATTGGTCAGGTAGATGGCACAGTAGATTGAGTACCAGCCCAAATCCGGCCTCAGACACTTAATACTTCCTAGCTGTGTGACCCTGTGCATGTCACTTAACCCCAATTGCCTCAGAAAAAAAGCAACATTTTGAAAAAAATTGTTACTGTCAATGAAAAATATTTAATTGTATCTTGTGAAACTTCTTTTTTAATTATAAAAACTAAGAAGTCCTATAGGACAGGAGAAGAACTTGTGTTACCTATTGCAATTGAAATGTCAGAAATAGTTCATGGGCAAAACTAGGGGGATGAAATTCATAAAATTCCTTTTTCAAATAATACTTTTTATAAAATAATTTCTAAAATTAATATGACCAATTCTAGCAGCTTATTACCAGACTTAAGATCAGTTCAAAGTTTGCAATTCAGTTAGATGAAACAGCTGTTATTTCAAACATGGCACAGTTATAACTTTATATAAGTTGTGTTTATATAAATTGTATGAAGAATGAATTGTATGAATAAATAAGAAATTAGGATTTTTGTCACCCTTTAAAAGGACACACAAGAGGGAAAGATATACAACTTTAAGACAATGAATTTTTCATAAATGAAGGTTTACAGTGGAAAAATTTATTGTATTCTTTAAAGAGGATGCTGGAGCAATGATGGGTGAGAATGTTGGATTTATAGTAAAAGCTATAGCTCATGAAAATGAACATATCACTTTTATTCACTGTGTATTCCATCGGAACAAAATAATATCACTAGAGTTAGATGTTGTGTTTCTCAGTAATATCAAAATCTTCAACTTTATTAAAAAGCATTCACTTGACTATCATTTGTTTTCAAATATTTACAAAGATATGGATTCCAATTACAAAAGATTATTACTACATGCAGAGGTAAGGTGGCTCTCAAGAGAATGAAATTGAAACAGATTAATGAAATTGAGAGACAGTCATATTTTTGACAGAACAGAACTCTGATTTTGTTATTTTTTTCATAAGGACTTATGGCTTTCAAAACTTATTTTTTGAGTATTTTTAAAAACTCAATGATGTATCTTCAGGTAAAATAAAAACTAATACATTTAGGTTAAAAGGAAAGGTTACAAGTTATGAAAGAATAGGGTAGAAAACACTTCTTTAGAAATGCTTATAGCTACAGATAATGGAAATTACATATAACCTTATCAAAGATTTAATTGTAAGAGTTATAACTGATCATTTGAAATGGTTGGAGGCAGTTTCAGAAATATTTCCATTGAAATTAAAGTTGGGCTCATAAACCATACTCAATTGAAACAAAAAAATGTCAGTCATTTGCCATTAAAAGTTCAAGAAACATTTGCCAGGTTATCAAGCAACATGGGTTTAAATCTTGAGTTTCCTAAAAAATCATTAAATGACTTTTGGCTTGTGATTAGGACAGAGTTTCCAAAAAATTTCTGAAATGGCCCTAACCATACTGCTGTTATTTTGTACTGCATATTTATGTGAAGCAGGGTTTCCAGCATTGTTGATTATAAAATCACAATATTGATCAACTCTGAAAAACATTGAAGGCTCTCTTTATCCTACAGTATCAAATATTCTGCCGAGATTTCATTCTTTATGCAAAAATAAACTTGCACATTCATCTCATTAGTATGTAAATTTGCTTTCCTCTTCAATAAATGGTAAAATTATATATATATATATATATATATATATATATATATATATATATACCAAAGAATTGCTTTAAAGTAAATTTACTTATTATTTATTATCAGTAAATATTTGATTTGCATATCTACTTTATATACCTATATATCCAGAATCACATAAAACTTTTTTGGGCAAAAAAGGGGTTGCAAATAGAAAAAGTTTAAGAAACCCTATTCAAAATGATCCTCTGCTTCAGTTCCTAACCTCTGCTTCCAGATGAATTTATCTTAAGGATCACCATGTCCCTTTTGAAAATTTATAATGGTTCCACATTGACCAGAGGAGAAATAATTTCTTTCATTTAGCAATTGAGAGTTGGTGAATGACTCAGCCTACATTTCCAAACTTATCTGCTGCTGTACCCTAACAGAAACTCAATATACTAGCCAATACATCATCATCAAAGGGCTATAAACATTCCATGCTTACTTCAATTTCAACATGATAGATATTTTATTAAAAACCCATTGTGTGCAAGACATTGTACCAGACACTGGAGGTTCAAGAAAAAGTGAAAATAGCCTTTGTCTTTAAGAAACTTATATTCTACTGGGAGTAGGAGTAGAGATAGATGAAGGAAGGAGAATGAAATATTTTTAGAGGTTAATAAATTCAAAGCTCATATTTAGAAGGATGGAAATCAATCTCTACCTCCAATTAATCATGGAAGTCCCAGATATCTCAATTGAATAAATAAATTTAAAGTGATCAAAGTATAGATAGGTAATTAATGAATTTAAAAGAATCATAGGCAAGGAAGAAGTAAAGGAAAGAAGGAAACTTTTTAAAAATGTCTATTACATGCAGGACATTGTGTAAGCACTTTATAAATATTACCTCAGTTGATCCTCACCACAATCCTAGGTACCTTTATTATTCCATTTTACAATTGAGGAAATCAAAGAGACATTAAATGATTTCCTCAGGGTCCCCCTTGAATCAAAGGCTGGATTTAACTCCAGTCTTCCTTACTCTTGACCCAGTATTTTAATCTAATTTCCCAGTTTGCTGACTCATGGACTTTAGATCATTGGATAAAGACAGATTGCCTAATATGAAACATTCTATAATTGACTGAAAAATTAGATCCTCTGCTGGGCCTGTGCATATATAACACAGCAAGGCAATGTGGAATCAGATTCTATCAACAAGTTAATTGAGTGACATTTGAATGGTTAAAGTGATGAAAGATTCCTGAGAGATAATTTCCCTAGGAAATTTCTTCTTTTTCCTATTTACTTCCTAACTCCAAACCAGGTCATAACCTTTTTCAATGAATAGGTAAAAGAGTCTATACCCCTTTCTTTAAGTTTGACCACACTCAGTTTTAGTTAGAATCAACTACCAAAACTCTTCCATAGGCTTAACAACATGGCACAATTAGAGTTCTGTTTTTTTCATCCTGAGTAGACTTTCCTAGTTAATTTTTTGAAAGTAGCCAAGTCCCCTCCTTTTTTTTTGTTTTTGCTACTGAGTCCATATTTTCTGATTCCTTCACCCTATCGATAATATGATCGTTACCATAGCAGTCCCTTTACTCTGTGTCTTTGACCAGGGCATATATCTAACTGTTTAACCAGGATAACTTCTGAACATTGTCCCTGGAACAATGGGTGAAATGGAGGTCACATAGAACTTGATTTCTGACCAAATTGATTTTTATCTGTACATTCTTTCCTATGCTGCACTTAAGTTTGAGCATCAGGAAACTATCCTGATCTAGAGTGCTATTATATGCCATTCATCTGTACTCCAATATAAATTTGTATGATATGTACTTCAAATAGTTAAGGGATCTGATCTTTTTAAAAATCAGAAATGTCAGGGACAGAGCCAAGATGGTGGAGAGTAAATAGGTCTTTATTTAAGCTTTTCCTGACATCCCTCACATCAACACCAAATCAAGCCATATGAGTTGGTTTTAGAGTGATAGGTCACAATTATTTAGAGTTCAACAAATATCCAGGAGAAGATATTTTGGAAGAACTTCAAAAAAGGTCTGTGATCAATTGGGCATAGTGGTGGGAATAGGGAGCAGCCAACCACAAACACAGCACAGGGACTGAGGTTGATGTGGAGTCCATATGCCAGGGAATCTACTGGGCTGAAAGCCAAAGTATAGCAGCATTGGCTACTCTGTCCTGGTTCTGAAGCCAGTGAATCATCAGATTAGCTGTGAGACATGCAATGCAAATACAAAAGGCAAATAGTGAGCCTCTGAACCCTAGAACAATGCAAGACTTGGACACGCCCCTCCAACACCAGAGGAAGTTAACAGCAACTGCCCAGAGCAGCATAAAAACCATCACCTGTAAAGGAAGCTTAGGACAATCTAAATTTTGCCTTAAGACCAGACCTCACCCTTTAAAAAATGAGCAAAAAATCAAAATCAAAAAGAACTCTGACCATAGATAGCTTTTATGGAGACAGAAAAGAACAAAGTTCAAACCTTGAGGACACTAAAGGCAAATCATCTCCAGATGAAGCACCAAAGAGTGTTATTAGTTGATCTCCATTTCACAAACCTGTCTTAGAAGAATTTTTAAACAATCTTAAAAGAGAGTTAGAAGAAAAATAGGGGAAGGAAATGAGAACTTTGCAGAAGAGTTTGAAAAAGGAAACATACAAATTATTTGAAGAAATTTTCTTTCAAAATAGATTTAGTGAAATGAAAAAAAATCATATAACTCCTTACAAAATCAATTTGAAAAAGAAACCATCTCATTGAAAACCAGAATTTGTGAATGAAAAAAAATCCACTGAACAAAACAACTCATTAAGAAGTTCAATAAGTTCTCTTTCAGAACTAGATAAATTGAATCATAAAATAAGAAAGAAATTAAGTAGGAAAATAGAATCTTAGAAAAGTTAGGTATGATAGAGCTTTGGAGCAAACTGAATGGAGACAGAAAGGAATACACTTTTTTTTCAGGGGTACATGAAATCTACACAAAAAATTGGCCATTTATTAGGGTACAAAAACTTCAAAATCAAATTTAGAAAGGCAGAAATATGAACAATGAAAAGGGAGAACTTTTCACCAATGAAAAGAAAATTAGAGCAATAATTAGGAGCTATTTTGCCCAACTATATGTCAATAAATTTGATAATTAAGTGAAATGAATGAATAATTACAAAAATGGAAAACCATCAGGAAACATCATATGTAATGGAGATAAACTAGAACCATCCCATAAGAACAGAGGTGAAACAAGGTTGCCCCCTATCATCCTTATTATTTGATATTATATTACAAAATGGAAAAATATCAACTGATCATGGGTAGTCTGAGCTAATATAATAAAAATGATAATACTACCTAATCTACTTATTCAGTGCCATACCAAACAAACTCCCAAGAAATTATTTCATGGAACCAGAAAAAATAATAACAAAGTTCATCTGGAAGAACAAAAAGTTAAAAATTTCAAGGGAATTAATGAAAAATGCAAAAGAAGGTGCCCTAGCCATAGCAGACCTAAAACTATATTATAAAGCAGAGATTATCAAAACTATTTGGTTCTAGCTAAGAAATAGTCAATCAATGGAATAGAGGTTTTTCTTGTATAGCATGATAATTGTGAAAATATGTATAGAATAATTGCACATGTTTAACATATATTGCATTACTTGCCTTTTAGAGGAGGGTGTGAGGAAAGGGAGAGAAAAAGTTGGAACACAAGGTTTTGCAAGGATGAATGTTTAAAATTATCTATACATATGTTTTGAAAATAAAAAAAACTTTAATTTTTAAAAAAAAGGGAAAAAAGAAAAAGAAAATCAGAAATGTCCTCCAAGCCAGAGCCACTAGTTGGGTCCTGGCAGTAACAGTGATTTGTAACAGCCAGTCAAACAACATTCAAGAGTTGAGAGAACCACTAAGGACAAAGCAGACACATCTAAGGGAGTCCCACTTAAGAGTTGATAGGGGAACTGAATCTTGGCAATTTAGTAGAGATTTACAACTAAGAGCATGAGGACTGAATAAAGAGATAAAAAGGACCTAGAACCGTGAGTTTATACCTTAATCACATATATTCATTCTCTAAATCTGAACAAGCTCTCCCCAGAAGCTTTATGTGTTCAAAGTCAGAAGGAATAGCCATTTGTTTTGATCTTGCAACTTCATAGTTCCCTTTAGGGACTCTCTTCTTTTCCAGGCACCTTCTAAGTGATGGTATTCAGAATTTAGCACAATTCTCAATATACATTCTGACCAAAATCTAAAAAGACTCATGTGAATTAATGAAAAGTGAAGTGAGCAGAACCAGAAGAATGAATATTGTATGGTAACAGCAACATTACCTGATGACCATCATGAATGACTTAGTTTTTTTTTTTAAGCAATATAATGATTCAAGATAATGTCAAAAGACATATGATGATAAATGCTATACACCACCAGAGAGCAAAATTGATGGAATCTAAATGCAAATCAAAGCATACTTTTTTGTATTCTTTATTTTTCTTGATGTTTTCTTTCATAAAATGATAATATGGAAATATATATTTAATCTATATTAATTGCTAGTGACAAAGCATATGTTAATGCATCTTCAATGTCATTCCATTGATTCCATTTCTCTCTCTGGTACTGAAGCATTTGACAGAGTGAAGGATTTACAAGCAAGAACTTCCTTTCCCAGCTGTTTAGTAGCTATGATTGGTAAGGAAATAGCTACCAGATTACAAGAATTGATCCTCTGAAAGATGGCTGTGGAAGAGGGAAATGAAGAATTGATATCAAAATTGATGGTCTGGAGGGTCATGCTGTTCCTGTGGTTCTTGATCTTATCTGACTATATGTGGAAACTGATTAGTAACTAACAGGTGATGGTGGTAGTAGCTGAGATGGCCTGATCCATTTTGCACAAAGACTGTTCCTTCAAAGATGCTTGTGGGAAGGAATCAAACTAGACAGAATACCATTTTTCTCAAGAGCATTGGACTCTTCAGGCCTCTTGGAAGCTGCATCCGGGACTGAGCTCTTGGACTCATCAGCCTGGGCAGTCTTCATCAGAGACTGAGGAAAGGTAATGGTCAAGGTTATGGTGGTAGTTTTTTGACTGATATGGCAATAATTACTTTCTGTTTTTTACCTTATTGCTTCAGCTAGGCTCACTTATCTGGCAATGGTTTGAAATTGTTTTGGGTGTGAAGGTTAGGAATGGAAGGCCTCTTCTTCACAGAGTCAATGGTCAAGCTATATTTCCCATAGTTTTTGTTTAGGTAATTGATTATTTAAACCAAATAAATGTCTAACTTTACTTTAGCACTGTTCAGTTTTACCTTACTGGTTTCAGGTCACTATTGTAATCTTTGAAGATAATTTTGAGGCTCACTTTGGTTAAATACTCTGTTCTCTATTATGCAACTAAATGATGCCATTGATAGAGCACTGGACCTGGAATCAGGAAGATCTGAGTTCAAATACTATCTTGGACACTTTCTAGCTGTAAGACATTGGGCAAGTCAAGTAACCTGTATTTCCTTCAGTTATATCCCTTGAAAATGTTAATATTAACAACATATACCTCTGAAGGATCTTATAAGGATCAAATAAGATCATATTTGTAATGCACATAAAATAGTCCTCGGCATATGACAAATATGATATAAATGCTAGCTAAATTAAACTATAAAGGCAGTTAGGTGAGATAGTGGATAGAGTACGAGGTCTAGAGTCAGAAAGTCATGAATCCAAATGTGGTCTCAGATACTTCCTAGTTGTGTGACTGGGCAAGTCACTTAATCCTGTCTGCCTCAGTTTCTGCATCTGAAAAATGAGCTGGAGAAGGAAATAGCAAACTTTCAGAGAGAGACAGAGACAGAGATAGACACAAAGATAGAGAAAGAGAGAGAAAGAGAAAGAGAGAAAGACAAAGAGAGACAAAGAGAGACAGAAAGAGAGAGAGAATGATTTATTGATTTATTTATACACACATACATATATGTAAATATATGTACGTATATTCTCCTAGTTACCAAAGTAGAAGCAAAGTTATAATAATTATATCAATAATAAAAATAGTTGTATCACATTTCTATTTCCACATCATTATATGTGTTTGCTAGGAACCTTGGTACCTTGGGGATCAACAAGGTTCTGCCTCATCTGCATTATACATGTCTTTTGAAATCAAGTAGATAAAATGAACCAATCTTTTCAGGTAACACAGATAGTTAATTTGTGGTAGGAAATGTCCCTGTCTGCTAAATAGCATGCTCTCAGATGTATTTGGCTGAGCCTTTCTCTCCTACAAACTACAGAAGCAGTTTGTGCAAGATAAACATGGTATCCTTTTTAAACTATTGTCACTTCCATTTAAGCATCCAATTCTTCTTTGTTGGTAAATTCAGAATTACTCTTGTTGTTTCCTCTATCTTTGGAGCAATGTTGAGCCGCCAAAATTGTCAGAATCTCTGCTTTTAGCAGAATGATACTTGCAGACTTGTACGAACTGGTGCAAAATGAAGAAAGAACCATAACAAAATACAGAACAATGTACAAAATGACAACAATAATGTATATGAAGTTAACACTAAAAGGCAATAAAATTCAGATCAATCAAAATCACTAGTCCTAGTGCCAGCAAACTTGTGGGAAAACACTTCCTGCCTTTCTATTAACTTTCTGGTAGACTGCAAGAGTATAATGTTTTATGCTTTATTGCAACTGCTGTGCCTGACAATCCTGTATAACTTCCTGTTTTTTTTTTAAGAGAGTATTGCTAGGAGAGGTGTTTATTGGAAAGAGAATATTACATAAAAATGAATAGTATTAATAAAGTAACATATGCAGCAGCCCCACCTCGTTAAGAAAAATGTCTTCTAAAGAATACTACCTTATCTCCTCTCACTTTGTCATGGTATCTTGTTTCTGCAAGTCTTGTGAACTGCATTAGGAAAGTAACCATCATCTTCTGCATCTATCTTGGAAGTCAACAGAATGGTCCTATGGTACAGTGGAATAATTATTGCATAGTCAGAAGAATTTACATTTAATTTCTAATTCATCTTTCTGGATCTAAGTTGATTCATCTATAAGAAGAACTCCTTCAGAGAGGATTAGATATCATCTAATAGACTCTAAATTGATTTGCTTGTGATTCAAGATCTTTTCTTTTTCTACCTCCTATTACCTCCATTCTAGTATATACACTAGGTTTTTTCTTCCAAGCTCACAGATTTTTTTTTATTTCTCTTTAATGAGCTATTATTGTCAAATTCTTATATTGTCAAATTCTAGTCATGAATCCTAACCTCCCAAGTGTTAATGATTATTATTAAACTATATCCATGCCCTTCAATAACATTTATTATATACAAAGCAATCCCAGTATCTGGAAGGACTTTGAACACAGTAGGTGCTTAATAAGCACTTATTGAATTAAAAAGGATTGAATATGATCTCATAATACCAATGTGTTAATTAAATACTAAATTAAGTAAACATATACTCCTTCAGGATACATTTCCTTGAAGAACATGCATTTTATTTGCCAGCTTAAATTTTTGTTCATTTTATTGTCCAGATGCTGCACACTGGGAAGCAGGTAATTGAGATTATGCCATTCTATATCTTCTTCCCTCTTGTTTCCAGCTGAATACCATTGGGCAGCTTCTCTAATGTGATTCTTAATTCTCTGTCATCCTTCTTGTCCTTCTTAATACTTGAATTTGTCCTTTTATGTAGGTCTCTTTCTGCAGAATATGGTTTTTTATATTCTATGGGCCAACGGAATTTCCAGGTGCTGGATGCTAGTTGTCATGGCAACAGCAGGATGCTGTGAAGTGCCAGGGGCCTCCCTTGAATGGAGACCTCAAGAGCTGATTTATAGGGAACAGTGCAATGTGCTGAGTTGCCAGCTGCATAGTGACCTTTCCTCTAAGTCTGTTTCTTTCTTCTGCAGCCTCAATGTTGATCTTTTCCTTTCTTCAGATGCATTTTTATTTGATCTCTCTCCCAAGATTCTTCTTAGCATTACAATCAGAATCAGCCTTGTAGTCAAGGTCAGACCTGGTTTCAGGCAAGACTGGCCTACCCAACTCTGAACGTTAGGCCAGTATTATTCACACCATATTTCAGGATGCCAGCTCCTTGGACCACTCCAAAGAATACTCATTTGGGATCAAGGACCATCTCCTTTAGCTTTCCTCTAAATACTCTTATCACTTACCTTCAACTCAAGACACTGAATCCTTTTAACCATGGTCCTTTAACCATCTTCCTAGGACTATAAAGAAATGCTACATCCAGACATTCATTCTTGACCCCCATCTGCTGTTGCTTTCTGATTCTAAACCTGCTTGCATGTTCCCTGCTATCCTAGCTCAAGCAAAGTATTATGTTTTGGAAATTTTAAAGGGAAAACACAATATAATTTTCTAACAATCAGGATGAAGTAATTAGAAACACATATTAAAAAGTCAATCTGGGGCTGACAATGCTATTTAAATTTCTCATTTGTTTTCAGTATTCAAATCACCTTATAACCTAGCTTCCTACCATCTATCTCGTCTTATGTTTTATTTCCTTTTACTTTGATTCAGGAACTCTAGCCTCTTTGCTTTAACTATAAGTAGGTGTCCAACAAGACAATTGATTTCCCTACTGAGTATTTTCACTGGTTGTCCCCCAGACTGCCTTCCTTAACTACGCTTCTGTGTTTCTCTAGTACCATTTAAGTCATCGAAAAAATCCCACCTTTTACAAAAAGCCTTTCCTTTTATTAAAAAAATAAAAAAATTACACAATAACTTTATTATATGTTTAAAAGGGATAGCAAGTTGTACATAATGGATTTGTAGTTACATGTGCAATTATCTTTTTTATTATCATTATACTATGCTATGGAAATGCTTGTTTTATTCCATAATTAAAAAATCACACAACACACAAAGAACCTTTCCTGATTCTCCTTAATGCTAGTGGATTATTTCTGATTTATCTTGTATATACTTTGTACAAAGTTGTTTAAAAAATGTCTTCTCCCCCCACCCCTTATACTATGAGTTTCTTTAGAAAATTCATCTTCCTTTCTTTGTATCTCCAAAGTTTTGGATAGGACCTGCTCATAGTCAACACTTAAATAAAAGTTTATTGACTGACTGACAATTAGGAAACCTCCTCAGTGCTCTCAGATCTTTGTTGATCCATTGACATTTCTATTTTCTCTCTTAGCCAATGGACCCCTTTTTCTTGTCCAAAACAGAACAGAGAAGATATAGAACTGTCATGTGTACCACTAAAGTATTTCTCATTTCTCAGAAACAAGAATGATTCTACCCAATTCCCAACATACCATCTTCCTTCAAAATTTCCAAATTCAATAATTAATTAACAATAACTCAAATGTATGACTCATAATGGTTTACAAAATATTTTCCACATATACCATTTAATCCTCATAACCTGTGAGGTTCAGAGAACTTGAGTTTGTGTCTTTTAGTAGTCTAACAGCTACTTTGGGCAGCTAGGTGTCTCAGAGGATAGAGTATCTGTCCTGGAGTCAGAAAGACTCATCTTCTTGAGTTCAAATCTGGTTTCAAACAGTAGCTGTGTGAGGGAAAGTCACTTAATCCTGTTGTCTAAATTTCCTCATTTATAAAATGAGCTGGAGAAGGAAATAGCAAATCACTCTAGGATCTTTGCCAAAAACAAAACAAAACAAAACAAAACAAAACAAAACAAAACAAAACAAAAACAAAAACAAAGAGAGTCATGAAGAGTCAGACATGACTGAAAAATGAATGAACTTTACTACTTTCCCTGCCATGAAAACATTTCTTTAGTGGTTTCTGCTATGAAGTTCCTACTTTCACTCTTTAGTCTTAAGGGATTTTGCTGTTATTGTTTTTGAGGTTTTTATTGTTGCTTTCCCCTTCATGTCAGTTTTAAGAGAATAAGAGAATATGGATGCAGGAAAATCATAGGAGATCTTATGCTTTATTTTAGTCATTTACACTGCAGTGTGAACAAAATATTGGGGCATTTTCTTCAATCGACCACCTCCTCCAAAAGGATTTTTTTTCCTACATTGTGCACTATATATTTAGTAGGTATATGTTGAGAGTCTTTTCTTCATTGAAAAATGGCATTACAATGTAACAAGAAGAGATAGAAATGAATTAGTTCAGCTGGACTTCGCATTCATCAAATGAATCAAATCAAACAGTTCTATTTTATTTTTATTTTTTAACATGTGATGGATAGAATAAAGTTCAAGGCATTCTTTACTTCAAACATTTTCTTCATCATTTTAGTTAAACCATAGAAATTAATTCCTCCTGTTTTTTGTGATTCAATACAGTTGTTATTTATAAGAGCACTTCATGCCTTCCAAAGTTTTTTCCAAATGTTTTAAAAAGAGAAGTTATACATTGCCATGTGTTAGTTAAAACAACTCAGTGGTCCTGGAAATGGTTTTGATTTGAAACTTTGAATCTTTAAGGGACAAGGATTATAGGGCTTGGATAGATTGTTATGAATCATATTGACCAAAACTTTCATTTTATACATTTAGGAAACAGTGGTCCAGAGATATTTTGTGATTTGGCCATGGTATACTGTACACGGCAGACTTTTGATTTTAAATCTCACCCTCTTATTACTTATTTATTACCTGTTTAATATATTCATGTGACTATCCTTCTAATATAAATACATGACAATTCAGCTAAGGAAATGCCAAACAATTTAAACATGATCTTTACAGACTTGTTATGCAATTTTATTCTAGTGGGTCTTTTTAGCATTCTGAAATCCTCTGGGATTTGTAATGAGCTGATATAAGCCCAGTAGTAGCACTGCTGGGTCAAAGGGTATGCACATTTTGATAACTTTTGGGGAATAATTCCAGATTGCTCTCCAGAATGGCTGGATTCTTTCACAGCTCCACCAACAATACATTAGTGTCCCAGTTTTCCCACATCCCCTCCAACATTTATCATTATTTGTTCCTGTCATCTTAGCCAATCTGACAGGTGTGTAATGATATCTCAGAGTTGTCTTAATTTGCATTTCTCTGATCAGTAGTGATTTGGAACACTCTTTCATGTGAGTGGATATAGTTTTAATTTCATCATCTGAAAATTATCTGTTCATATCCTTTGACCATTTATCAATTGGAGAATGGCTTGATTTTCTTATAAATTAAAGTCAATTCTCTATATATTTTGGAGATGAGGCCTTTATCAGAACCTTTAACTTAAGGGTGCTTCAAGTCCTCCACTTTTACTACTATAACACTCTTGTTCTTGTTTGTATTTTGCAAACCTTAGAGATATGTATCAATGTAAGCTATTATTACAATATTGAGAGAATTTTCCAAGGTCATTGTTTCTGCATCTTTGCTTTAGATCTGTTGAAGTATGTTTTCATCTGGTCAGAGTTGTCCAAATATTGCCACTTTAGTTATCCACTGGCACTGAATTGCCTATAGTGGGCTTCAGAAAAGCTGGTTACCTGGATTCTTTTTCTGATTCTGAGCTGATGTGACTTTAGGTAGTCACTGGAGTATGTTCAGAAGTATCATTGTTCAGTACTGGTAATAAAGACATTCTCTTGATATAAGGGCAAGAAGTAAATTAGAATTATAAAACATTGAATCCCCTAAAAAAGATAAAACTTTCAGGCCAAATGCCATGATCTTAAAATAGCTTCTTTCTATTAAGTTGGTCAAAGTGCTTCATCAAGAATCTATTCATTTTTCTCCCTAGACCACATCTTTACTGGGTAGAAAAGGTCATTTGTAATGGGTCTTCTCAGCCTGAAAATGGGGGTGAAGCAAAGAGAAGCAAGCATATCTCAAGCATTAAAAGACATAAACTCAACAAAAACATCCTTGTCTTATTTTCTTCTTCAGTTGAAATCCCCTCTATTCATTTATAGATACATGCATAGAAATCTATTCCACTTCTATGACTAGAAGTTTAATATAGCCTTTTCTAGGAACTCTGATACCTGTGTATTTTAAAAATTGTTATTCGTAACAATTATATATTGTCTCCATAATATTGAACTCTGAAATTTCCTTTTCTGATCATACATTTTGTTCTATCTCTCCCATCTGTCTTCCTTCTCTGTGGGTCTCTCTCTCTCTGTCTCTGACTCTCTGACTGTCTCTGTATGTGTTTCTCTTTCTATCTCTGTCTCTCTGTGCCTCTATCTCTGTCTGTCCTTTATCTATTTTTCTGTCTCTCTCTCTCTCTATCTCTCTTTGTCTCTCTTAGCATCCCATATCAGCAATAAAGAATTCAGCATCACATGGCAGGAGAAATGTTTCCATTTAACTTTGGTTATTTCAGCTTGTAGTGTCTGAATCTGAGACCCCGTTGAGTGATTTAATGAGTGCAATACAGGTGGCTTGGTGGTATTTAGAATTCAACTTAAGTGAAATAGGTATCTTCCTCTGTTAATTATTTCCTATTTGTCCTAAATATATATATATATATACTGCTTAGCATATATTTATTTGCATTGTAAGCTCTTTTAGGACAGAGACTTTGCCCCCAGGGTTTAGCATAGTACTGGCACATAGTCGGAATTTAATCAATGTTGATTTATTGATTGATTGATTATTGAGATATTCAGCATGGATGAATATGTCAGATAATTAATATGATAAAGAAAGGGACTTGGCACCCTTTTGGAAGTTATATTTTGGCAGTAAAAACAAAGGCAGAAAGTAATTTTCATAAGTAAGTCAGAATAAAATACAAATATGTTTGGCAATATATGGACATATCATTACTTATCTTCCTTTTTTTAAATTGGTAATTCAGATGGCACTATATATATATACCATATAATCCATTATATCAGAGTTTGTCTCTCATACTCAAATCTTAAGTTATCTGTTTAGTTGAATCTGGGCCCATTACTCTGTGTAGAATCAGTCCATCACCTCAGTATCTTATCAGCATTCAGTTGGTATGTGTTTGATATGACACTCAAATTCTCATTTGCTGAAAATTTTTCTTTATCTTCAAAACAACATATTTAATTTTTTAGCTTGGAACCAGAGAGCAGGCACCACAGAGATAACAAATGATAATAAGTAGATCCATTTGGGTCCAAGATCAGCATTCTTCTATAAATCTCACTCAATACATATTACCACTTTACATATTAAAATGAGGGGGAGCACAGTAAAAATGACTCAGAAAGTCACATTAAAGCTCAAACTGCCAATTGTAGAAGCAGTATAACATTTGTACAGGAAGCTTGGAAAGCACTAAGGAAATAAGTCTTCACAACCCTCCCCATTGGATATAAAACAACAAAGGTCCAGTTGAGTACCAGTGACATAGAAGTAAGTTAGAGGTTAATGACCAGTAACTTTTGCCTAGATCCAGTAGGTGAGGATGCTGAGAAGAAGCTGAGTAAATGGGATCCAGGGGGGAAGATGAAACACCAAAGTAGAAATCAGGTGCAAATTGTATTGAAAAAGGTGAGAAGTAAAATAAGACGCAAAAAAAGATATGGGGAAAACATTGGATAGCAAAGTTACAAGCCAAAGGTCAGTTAAAAACATTTTTTAAGTACAGGAAGTATGAAGTAAAAAGAAATACAAGATTTCAAAATTGAAAAGTACAAAGAAGCCTCTAGTCAATACTCCTTCTCCTTGCCACAAAACATGTAACATGAATACTTATAGGGATGTAATAGGGAGAATTCATAGTGATATACCATATATGGTTCCAGATTAGTTCTACTCAGTTTCCTCTAGAGAATAAGAATCTCCAAGTCGTGAGATGAATGAAAAGCTTGAGAGACAGAATCTCCAGGTAATTACTAATTGATTTATTAATTAAGCTAATTGATAATCAATACGTTGATGGTCAGTGATTTCTTTCAGCAATAAAAGCCCCTACCATAAAGCTCACTGAATGCTTACATGCCTTGAGAAAAAAGAGGTGTCCCCTAGTAGAAGGAAATCAACCCTGATTGGTGACCAATAAATGACAGGCTAGATGTATTCATGAGGAGGTAGGTTAAAAGTCTTTAGCTCCTCCTCATTTTGAGAATCAGCCACCTCCAGCAATCTGGACAAAGGAATTCTCTACCCAGATCATTCTGCTTAGTTTTCTCTTTCATGAGCTGGGTTCCCCTAGACTTTAGTGGAAGGGGCAAGGGCATAGGCTCATTTCCTAAGGGCAAGAATTTACCTAGATTAGATTCTGTTTATTCTATAAACAAAAGAAATGTCTCTTAATTGAGTGAAGTCCACCCAAGATCAGGGAGTTTGTACAGTAGCTATGTTGCATATGTTAAGGAGGGAGAATGTTGACTAGAGGTAGTATAAAAATTCTTCAATCTTTAAACAATAACAATAACAAAAAGTTATTTTAGTATACAAAAAACAAAACCAAAAAAAAGATTTTTAGTTCATACAATCATACAATCTATACATTTAACTGCCACTTTCTCTTCATTTCTAATAGAACAAAAATAATATTTTATTGTATCTGTATACCATAATTTATTTGGTCACTCCTCAATTGGTGGGCACCCACTTTGTATAATACTTTACTATAAGAAAAAGTGATTCTTCAAATATTTTTGCATATGTGTATAAATGTATTCCCACATGCTTTTGACTTCTTTAGAATTTGTGCCAAATAGTATTATCATTGGAAAAGAGAATAGGTAACTTTTGGGGATGAGTTTCAAATTATTTTGCAGAATAAGTGCCTACTTCACAACTCCATCAACAATATATATGTTCGTGCCCTCCATATGCCCTCCAAATGTTGTTATTTTCCTTTGTGTTAATCTTGATGAATATAAAGTAGAACCTCAAATTTATTTTGATTTGCATTTCTTTTATTAGTAGTAATTTGGATCATGTTTCATATAGTTGTTTTGAATGTGTTTCTTCATTTAAAAAGTAATTAATCCTTTGACCAATTATTACTAAAGAATGACTCTTATTCTTATATTTTTAACCATTTCTTTATAAATATTGGTTATTAGATTTTTGTAGAAAATTTTCTTTGAGGATTTTTTCCCAATTAATTTTTTTCTTGTGAAAAAGCTTTTAGATTTTATGTAATCCAAATTGTCTTTTTAAAAAAATCTGGAACAATAACCTTTGTACCTTATTTACACAAAAATTTCCTCAGCTATACTTGTGAAATGTACCTCCTTCCCTTGTCCTTTATTTTCTTCATTAGTATGCTCACTTATTATTTATGCATAGTACAATTTATATGCATCACCTGTCTTTTCCCTGTTCAGGTCTAGATCACTGGATAGCATCTTTTCTTCCTCTTCTTTAAGTTCTCCTTCATTAGCCTGCCTTAGTTTATATTTGTTGTGCTTGAGACTATTCTGTCTCTATGTCTATCCTCTTTCCCTTTCTTTTTACTTGCCTATTTATCTTTCGTCTGTAAAGTATTTCAACATTTTGTGTATTTCACATTGTTTTGCCTGGTTCAGATAAAAGTTGATAAGTTCCCTATGATTCTAACATATCCCAATGATGAGAAATATTTTTTTTCCTTTTTTTCTGAATGTTTCACATGTATATTATTTTTGTTCTCCTTTTCTTTATTTTTAAAGCAATCAAAATAGCAAAAACAAAAACTCTACCAAAAATAACAATCTATTCAGTTAGCTTTTGTTTATTCTTTCTTTGACTGTTGTAGATAGTTGATATTGGAAAGGACACAGAAAAAACACACAGAATCACATTTAGTGTAATTTGGAATGTAATTTCCATAATTTTAGGGATATCTTTCTAATTTTATCCATTTAGCATGAGTTTCCATTCAAGGAGAAAAGTCAAGTAGTTTTCCCATTTAAATAATTCACTTTAAGCAATGTTAAAAAAAAAACAAAAACATAAACTACCGAGTATTCATCTGAAAACGTGTTAACCTAGAGTTAATAATCAGAAAAATATAAATAAAACAATCTGATTTAATCACTTTATACCCAATAAGTTTACAAAAATGATAAAAGATGGAAGGAGGGAATGTGTATCAATGTTGATAAGATTCCAGGAAATGAACATTCTAATTCACTGTTTGTGAAGTTGTGAATTGATCCATGCATTTTAGAAAGCAACATGGAATTATAAAGAGAAATATGAAATAGTTTATTTCCTTTGATCCAGCAACCTATAGCTAGCTTTATACTCCAAGGAGGCTGCTGCCAAGAAGGTAAAAAAAAACCTATCTGTGAAAAAAATATTCATACTAGTAATATTCCATAATGGCAAACCCTCTTTTTTAAACAAACTTTCTTTCCAATGTCTGAGTAATTACTGAACAAATTGTGCTATGGGGGGGTATGTGAGAGTTTGTGTGTGTGTATGTGTGTGTAAAGGGCTATTATTGTACTATAAAGAATAATAAAAATGAAAAATTCAAAGAAATATGTAAAATGATGAAAAAAGAAAGCAGATCTAAAAGAACTACATATACAAAGAGATACATGTTTGCAAAGAGGCAAATGAAAACATTAAATGATAACTTTAACTCAGGTTAAATGCAAAGGAATGCATTTTGTAATATATTAAATTAATGAATATATCTTCCCTCCCCCCCTTTTTTTTGGAAAGGATAAAGACTGGATGTGTGATTTCATTGGTATGGGGAATACCAGCAAACTGACCAATGAAAATCAATACCTTTTCTCCTTGCTTAGGAAGTAGAAGGACTGAATGACTTGCTTAGATTCACATAGTCAATATGTGTCAGAAAAAATTTTCAGACCTAGGTGGTCCTGCCTACAAGAATAATATTCTAGTCAACATAATATAGAGTCTCTTTCACTTCTTGTCTTTCCTTCTCTCCTCCCCTTTCTTCTATGTGTCTTTTTTTTTCTTCCTTTCTGTCTCTGTCTCCTATTTTGAGGATGTTTTGCCTATAGTACTGCATGCTGTAAAGCATTTGAGGTGCTGATGAATCTGTGTAACAAGCAATAGCTATGCCTTTGACTAAAATATTATGTCTAAACTCTTTTTTTCTGATGTACTTAAGACAAAAGTCATAGATTCTTGTGGTGAGAGGGTCACAGATCTTTGAACATTTATAGAACAAAAAAGGTGGATTTCAGATGATGAAAACTTCCTTGCCTCCAAGCTCCCTCCACAATTTCTTATACAATCCCCTTTCTTGTTTTTCCTTGAATATTCAAGTGTCGGTTGATGATTAAGGTAACTATCTATTATGAGAATTCTGCTGCAATGCACCTGTACATTCACACATTCTCAGTCCAATTGTTTCTAACAGCTGCCTCTACACCTTGAATTTCTGGAATAGGCATGGCTTTCACCATATGTATGTTATTCTGTTTGCTTTTAGACATCTTTGTGCCTGTGAACATGGAGGTTTCCCTTTGTGCCAATGACAGATAAATTGTCTCAAAAAGAGGAACATGGATCCATCATCTTTTTCATTTTTCATACATATATGGACATATATGTGTGCATGTGTGTAAATATATATGTGTGTGTGTTTTATATATGTATATAATATATAATTTCAATATGATATTATCAATATAGACATTTTTTTCTAGTGAGAGAGACTAGCAAAAGACAAGTTAATCTATTCTCCCTTCTCATCCATTCCTCAATCCATCTTCCATAGAACATCTAACAATGTGCTAGAGGGATTCTTATAGACTTTTAAAAATTCCATGGGTACTACCAAAATGTTTGGGACATCCATCTCTTATCCCTTGCTGTTGCTACGTGACCAACCCACCTTTTCGGATCATACATTTCTGAGAACTTATGCTATTTTTGCTCCTAAGCCATCATTGGCCATATACTGCAGCCTACTTACACCTGTCATATTTTTCCTCTTCATTTGGGTTTATTTATACCTATCATATATTTAGCTCTTCTTTTCCTATTCAGCTGCACCCCTTATGCTTTTCCATCATACCACCAGAAACCTCATCATGCTACCAACTTGGTATACACACGTCATCAGGACTCTGTAATTGGAAAGCGACTTTGGGAGGTCCTCTTGAAAACTTCATTTAAAGAAGGCTTCCATGTCAGTTATCTTTTCGTTTCTCACCTGACTGCACTCCTTTGTACTTCTCTATCATTTTCCCACGCTGGCCACCCTACCCTCCTCCTAGTCCCACTTACAGCATCCTTTTGTTTGTTATCTTCTCTCATTAGACTGTAAGCTTCTTGAGGAAAGTAATTCTGTGTGTGTGTGTGTGTGTGTGTGTGTGTGTGTGTGTGTGTTTCTCTGTCTACTTGTATATGTCTCTCTGTCAATCTGCTTCTGTATCTCTGTGTCTCTCTCTGTCTTCCCATCTGTCTGTTTCTGTGTATGTGTCTCTGTCTCTGTGTGTGTGTGTGTCTCCTCTCAATGTGTCTCTTTCTCTATGTCTATCTCTGTCTCTCTGAGCATCTCTATACGTCTCTCTGTGTTTCTCTTTCTCTAAATCTCTGACCCCCTTTCTCACTTCTATATGTACGTCTCTCTCTGTCTCTTTATGTGGGTTTGTCTATATGTGATTCATGCTCTGTCTCTCTGTATGTTTCTCTCTTTCTCCCTGTCTCTCTGTGTATTTGTGTCTTTGTCTCTCTGTTTCTCTCTCTTTGTCTCTGTCTTGGTGTGTCTCTGTGTCTCTCTCTCTTTATATTTGTCATACAGTAAGTATCAGTCAACTAATCAACATTTAAGTAACTACTATGTGCCAGATACTATGCTAAATTTTGTTGAAACAAGAAGCAAAACAAAAAACTCCCTGCCTTCAGTGAGCATATATTCTAATGGGAAGGACAAAAGCAAACAAATGTGTACAAACTATATGTAGAATAAATAGGAAATATTCATAGAGAGAAAGTAGTAGGATAAAAAGGGGTTGGGCAAGGCTTTCTTTAGTAGATGGGATTTTAATCAATATTTAAAGGAAGCTATGAAAGTCAGTAGACAGAGATTAAACATTAATAAATGTTAATTGACTCATTGTTTCCCTACTACCCAAATCTTTATTTCTTCGGAAATTGTGGTTTTCTATAAATCATAGTAACACAACAGTAGAAATAAGAATTTGAGTTAAAAATATGACTTTTTGTGCTAAGGAAAAGCTTGAGATTATTGAAATAAACTTTCAATTTCCCATTGGTAGTAGGTCCTCTTTTTCTGCTATTCAATTCTAGGCCCAGCTCATTGTCTATCCACAGTATCTACCCAAAATAGATTTACTTCTAGATTTGATTCAAAGGGCTGCCTATCTAGACACAGGCTATAGTCTGAATAATAAAAATTATTCGATTTCTGTTTTGTTTTGTGCACATTTCTTGATTCTTCAATTCTAAAAAATTTGCTAAAAAGTTCTTTGCAACATAAGCTGGAACTTGTGTCATAAGGTACTGAAGACAAACAGAAATGTTAGAAACATTGGGGTAACAGCTAGGGTAAATAACACCTCTGGCATTGTCAGCAGTTCTTAAACCTTAGTCAGGGTCATCTGTAGTTAGGTAGCTAAGAAATTATTGCCGCCTTGTTATGCTGCCTGTCAGTATTACTATCAAGACTTTTTCTGCAGGTACCACTATTCTGTAAGTAGTCCCTGGTCCACCAAGACATCCCTGGAGACCTCTGGTAAAAGGATATCAAATTTCTGCCCCTTTTGAGACTTTTAGTAAGATCTTATTCCTTTCTTTTTGCAAGGATTGAATAAGAACATTCTTTCATCTTTAGTCAGGAACTCAGAAATACTATCAAATCAACTAGGGGATCCCCTTTCTTTTAGGTAAATAAGTACACATTTATTATAGTTATATAGTGACAGTTTCTTCTCCTGTGAAATCAGAAAGTGAGGTAACTCTCAAGATTAAAACCTCCTTCTAGGAAAAGTTGTCCAAACCACACTAGAGAACAAGAGCCCTGCCAATTGAGGAGGCACAAGTATTATGAGCACCATTACAATCCTTGGGATTTCTATCTCTTCTCATTTGCTCATCTTGTATGACTCAATCACCTTTTCTGATAATAGATTTCTGAGATCCTCCCTTTTGTTTCATATACATAGTAGCCTATTTAATACTCATTATGTTTTCCTACCATTTCTTTGGTGTTGGGTTTTTAAAAAAGTAATCTAGATTATTTCCCAGAGTATTTAGAGTTTTCTGAGGGAATAGAAACTTTGAGGCTCAAGAATCTCTATAACAGGGAAGAAATAAATGCCAGAAATGTCTAAAACTTACTGCATCCCCAAACTGCCCTTATTGGTTGTCTTCCTGGAGCCTACATCCAAGAAATTGCAAACTCATTAGGGACCCGACTCTGGATGATAAATATGGGATCTTGGCAATTAGAGGCATGATGTTGAAGTTGTTAATAATAAATCAAAAATCTGTTGTCCTGAGATGATATAAGTGGATCAGTTTGCTAGCTGGGGACAGACTGAGGGTCACATGGGTCAAGTGGATTCTCTGATTAGCATAGAGTCTTATTGAGCATGTTCTTAGTCAAAGGGATCATTTGGTGGTATAACTAACACAATGTGGACTCATAATCCCTATGACCAGATTGACATTAAGGCTTTCTCAGGCTTCTGTCTGGTTTATGTAATCATAAGTTTGTTGCAGTCAGGCATAGTGCAGTTACTTGTGTGATCTTGGGATCAAGAAGTAATACTACAAGAAGTAGTAAACATATTTAAAAATAGAAGAAAATATGTAATATCTCCAAGGGGAAAAATCGATCTCATCTGGAAAATAGATTCAGAAGAGATAAATGAAAAATAATTTACTTCTGAAAGGAGAGGAGAGGGAGAGAGAGACAGAGACACAATGAGACAGAAAGACACAAGTCTGCAGAGCTCAACTCAACTCTACATGAGTAGAGCGAGCAAGAAGCTGTCAATATGGCACGAGGAATCCTGCAGAAATAATTCATAGATGATAACTTGATTCTTCTTTGTAATTTATAAAGAACTATTTACCTCAGCCCTGTGACATACAGTACAAGTATATTTGCAAGATTACAAGTATCTAATTATAGATAAGAACATTGAGTTTAAAAGTGATTGAATATTTTCTTTGTGATCATACAGTAGGTCCAAGTAAGATCTGAGCCTAGAACCCAGGTCTCTGACTCCAAATCTATTATTTATTTAATATTTTATTTGTATAACCTTTTTAAAATGAGTGTTTTAGATGATTAGACTAGAAATACTGCAGAGATAAGGTATATCTTCCTGACAAAAGAATATGCCAGAGTTTCTGATGATAATTTTATGGATTAGATGGAGAAATATTTGATAGATTATAGCAATTTGGTGGATTCAAAATTTATTGCTCAAGTTGATTAATGAGGGAGGATTCTATTAATTTGCCATTGAACTCTTTGTCCTTATCCATTTCAATATTTTTTCAGCAATTTAGATAATGATATGAAACACATGCTTATTAAATTTGTAGATAATGGATAAATGGTAACCAGAAGGAATAGTTAAAACGCCAAAGATGAGTCAGAATTCAAATTTTTACTGATAGACTGGGACAGTTGTTTTTAAAAATATGAAATGTTACAGTGGGAAAAAATAGATTACCAAATTCCCTTCCAATTCTAATTAACTATGGTTTTAAGTAATAAAGTTTACCATCTTCTAGGTTTGGAATTCAACTGTAAATTTTATGTGGGATGGAAGGAGTCTGATTTGAGAAAAGTTTGTTTGAAGAAGTTCTGGGAATTGGGAAGAATAGAGATGGTTTATGGAATCATTGGGAAGGAAGAAAGTATGGAAAAGGTTGGAAAAGTTGGCCTGTCAACACTCACACACATTCTAATATGTGGGCACCAGTGAAGGACATGGGTTTCCTCTTGAAAAAAGTGGATGCACTGTCTTCAGAATCAATTCCAACTTGCCTAGTGAATCAAGCCAGGATATCAGAGATCTGAGTGTCTTAGTTTCTTCCATTAACTAAAATGTTGATAATAATAGTACTATTGGTCTCATACCCTAGACACCCAATCCTTTTTGTACTTTAACCTGGTCAAGTTGTCATGGAACCCACTTTACTGTGGAAAGTTGAGTAGTACATATGACTCCCCAGTTATGTGCACTTGACTATCTGGAATACAATGGAAGAATATCTAGATTGGGCAATGGATAGACTGTCAGGTCTATAGTCAGGAAAACTCATCTTCCTAAAGTTTAAATCTGGTTTCAAACACTTACTAGAAGCGTGATCCTGGGCAAGTTCCTTAACACTGTTTGCCTCAGTTTCCTTATTTATAAAATGAGCTGGAAAAATAACTGGTAAACAACCCTTGTATCTCGACAGAGAAAACCCCAAATCAGACATGACTAGACAACAATAAAATTTAAGTGGTTGCTAGTATGGTGTGGGACGACAAATCTAACTTTAAAATAACTTCTCAGAGATCTCTAAAAATCAAGAAGAGAAGCTTTACTCAGTCAGGTACCTTACGAGGACTGGACGTCCAATAAACTGGGGTCTCCAATAAAAAGGAAGTCATCCTTTCAGAAGTCAGGAGAGATTATAGTTATAAGCCATAAGAAATCATGACAACCCCCCCTTCCCCTTATCCAGTCGATTCTCATTATTTCGATTAATGTCTGGAAGTAACATGGACTTGTTAAATTTTGACCTGAATTTTATGATGGTCAGTTTCACAAGTTTTACAATTATTTTACTTTATCCAATATGAGCACCCTATATACCAAATTCCCCAGGTAAAGTGAATCCTTAGTTAATGATTTTATAAGAAACCATATAGTCCCCTCACAAAGAGGAGATTTGTTTAGTGTTAAGTGATCCATTAAACTAGGTTAACCAAAGGGATTTAGTTTACCTCAAGCTTCCTCAAGAAATAGAGATTATCCAATTTACAGACTCCTTAGAATTCCAGTTCATTAATTAGTTAGCTTCTTTTAAGAAGTTAAGTAAAGGTTCAGGAAGTCAAATATTTCTACTAGAAGAGCAAACCTTTTGTTCTCCTTCCCACAGTCCTAATGATTAACAGATCTGAGATGTCCTCAGTTTCCCATCACACTCAGTATGAATTGACAAACAAGCAGGGAGCTATCAGTGATGTTTGCTTGCTTGTGGAAATAGTAAATATGGAGGCAGGGATACTGTTCCCCTTTTTGTTGTGACTTTCTCTCTAGTCCTTTCCTCTTTGAGGAGTAAGTCTCCTTTCAACCAATGCCACAGAGAAATGGCAGATGTCCACTTCAGTGTCAGACCAACCAATTATTTCCCAAACACTGTTATTCATTTCTGGAGAGAAACGCTGATAAAGATATTATCTTTGCTTTGGGAAATTGTAGGATGAATTGATAATTCTTTTCTACCTCTGACCTTCTGGTCAGAATTGATTTCTAGCAAAAAAGTAAATCAATCTTTTCCTCTTTCCTTGCTCTTTTTCCAGGATGCTATAAATCATGACTTTAAATGTGTATTTGAATGATAAAACACACAATTTAACAGTAGGGATAACTAACAGCTTCAAAGTGAATTTTTAAATACATTGTGAATAAATACAATTTTAAGAAGCAAAGAAAGTCTACTGAACTTGGAAGTGGGGGTGGGGTTACATTAAAATCAGAGGTAGTAGATTCAGTTGTTTTGCATCCTTCCTTCTGGAAGAGGACCAATTATTTTAGGAGAATGATGTCTTGATTTGCAAGTGAGTATGATATTAATGCAAAGTCATCAGCCTCCCTCTTTCAGGCATCAGAGTCCAATGACAAGACATAGGTCAAGAAATTTCATGAGACAAAAAAGTTAATTGTCCCAGGTTTTTTTGTTTGTTTGTTTGTTTAAACAAAGATAAAATAAATAAATAGGGAGTGAGAAAGACAAAGAGGAAGGAAGAAAAAATGAAAAATGATCAGGTTCTATTTATTACTTAATGGATTTCAGCTGCAAAAGATCCAACTTCATGGGTATGATTGCAATCAATATCGCCTTGGTTTTATAGTCTAATGCTGGTGATATCATTGTGACAACTCATCTTCCACTTTCATGGCAGCATTTCCTGCATTATTTCTACTTCTTTTATTCCTATATAGGTTTTCTATTTTTTCCCCTAAGATCCAAAGACTAGAATAGGATGATCTCTTCAGACAAAGTAAAGACATTTGGTGATCCAAGATCAAGGCAAAATGTCCCAGAGAATTAAGGAAGGGGAATACTGGGAGATTTCTGCCTCAAAATTGTTATTGTTATTATACATATTTGCAGTTACTCTCTTTCCATTTCTACATATGTGAGTACATATATGTATTTTCTATTAGAAGGTAAACTCCCTGAGAATTGTTATTTGTCCTTTGTTCTTGAAGATAACTATTCTATCAGGGAGATGTTATTATCATCAATTGAATTTAAATGAGGGAGGATTGTGCAAGGACCTCTTCAAAACCATTTGGGTTCAGTGGTAAGATATAAATCAGGAAGACTGGATATGGCTCTGGTGTGGGAGACATTGGTCTTTTCAAGTTAATAGGACTATACAAATAATACAATCATGAACCTAGATCTTGCAGTTATAAGTATAAAGTAGCTATTATACAGAACTTAATTTAGTTAAATTTTTTTGCTTTAAACAAAGCTGCTTAAGCCGGGCCTGCACTGAAATTATGAAATTAATGATTTAGTTAAACATTTCAGTTGAATGGAGGCAGTAAATAGTCTCAAAGATACTACAGAGATAGAAGACCAACAATATTCCCCAGATACAGCAAGTAGATAGATATTTGTTCAAGCCTCTTTTCAGAACATCTATACTATTTTCACCATATATATCCCAAAGTTAAAAATGAATAAAAATAAAATGATAGCCATGACTGATATAAGAAAGATGGATTTAATAGACTCTTAATCTGAAAATCTAAAAAGATTAGTCAGCAATTCACTCTTCACTAATTAAAGTACAAAAGATTACAGAACAAAAATAGAAGATGAGGTGAGTTACCAAAAAAAAAAAAAAAAAAAAAAAAAAAAGTAACCATATGAGCAATAGAAATGCAAAGATTTAAAATAAGATAAAGATACTATAATGCTGAGAAACTGAGAAAAGATAGAGATTGGAGGTTTTTAATATTTTATTAATGGAGAGCTTGGATTAGATCAGACTCTTGTCTCAAAGTATCCAGCAAGGAATGAGGGAGTCCAGGGATTCTTATAGGGCTTTAGCCATCAGGGAAACAAAGGCAGAGTGGAGATAGAGCACTGGTGAGCAGAAGTTCCAGGAAAGGACCATAAAATCCAGTTCTAACAGGTTTGGGGTAAGGAAGGATCATAAATTCTGATAAATTGGGAGGCTAGGAGACACTAAGTCTGAGGTAGGAGATATGCCCAAATATCTGAGATAAGTTATCTGTAGTTTATGACTCTTTGGAATGCTAGTGGTCAGGGCTCCCAGCCCTTATTATCTCAGTCCCAATGACTAGGAAGGTGGGTTTCCACCAGAGAGACTGTGGCAGAACAATTCATGAAAACTAATGCAGGGAAACTGAGGCACAACAATACAAAGGACAGAAAAGAAAAATTTGAGAACATGTTGCTAAAACACAAATGGATATATTTCTATTTCTAGACCAGATTTTGTAAGTAGCTATAACCATCTCTAAGGAATCTCATGAAATGTAGCATTTTACTTGGATATTTGTGTAAAGATTCTAATTGTATGGACTTCAGAATATCCATGGTGTTCTTTTTCCTTAGTAATAAAAATAATGTTATTTTAAGGAAAAACAATTCATTTCCCCTCTTAGTTTTTAAATTCTTGTATTATTATTTCAAGTAATCAAGATGGACTCATTTACATCTAAGGCAATGGAACTTACCTCCTGACATTGGAAGCATGCTTGACAGAATCAACCATGGTGTCATTTTGGACAACAAAAGTCTTATCTTTGCTATGAGTAGTAGTCAGCTAAGAACTGACTAATGGAAAAGAGAATAGTATTGTTAAGACAACAAGCATTTATTGAGGGCTTACTGTGTTTTAGGTACTGTGCTAAATGCTGGAGATAGAAATCCAACCGAAAAAGAAAGACAATACTTTTTTTGAAAGAATTTATATTTTAATGGATGAAGGCAAACACATAAAAGGGACCTGAAAGTGGTGAAAGTAACTCTAGGAAGGTGCCTTAATGTGCATGTGGTAACTGGAGTGTCTGGAGAGACAACCATGGCTGGGTATAGGTCTTCCCTCATAAAAGAGACTCCAAGAAGAACCATGAATGAGAGAAGGGGCCATAGGTATAGAAGATGAAGATAGCTGAGATTGACTGGTCTGGGATTTCATTACAGAGAGATTTCTCATCCTATTTAATACATGTGTTAAACTTTTTTTCAGTCTTCTAGAATTATAGAATCATTCAACTAAAGCGAAGGTCACTGTGATTTCTAGATGATGAATTTTTATTTTTGTGTTCATGAAAAAAAAATCAACCATGTTAATCAACAGCAATCTCAATATGAGCAAACAGTATAATGTGGCTATTCAAAAAGTAAATGTGCTTGTAGACTGTTTTGCTTTTCCAAAATGTAGATTAAAATCTGCTAAATATAGATTAAGGGAGATAATACTCCCACTGTGCTTGATAATATGTAGTCCATTTCTGGAATATAATGTTTAGTTCTGGATATGATATTATAAAAGGAAAACTGGTAGAAAAGAGTGAGATCTTGGTGTAATGGAAATGGTTTGGAGGCAAAAGACCAGGTTTAAATCCAGGGGTGACCCTTTAGAGGAAGCTAGGTGGCTTAGTGATTAGAATACTAGAGCTAAAGTCAGGAAGACACATGTTCATGAATTCGAATCCAGCCTCAAACACTTATTAACTATATGGCCCTAAGCAAATTGACTTAACACTGTTTGCATCAATTTCCTCAGTTGTAAAATGAGAAGGCAATGGCAAACATTCCAGTATCTCTGTCAAGAAAAGTCCAAATAGAATCACTAAGAGTGAAGCTCGACTGAAAAACATCTAAGCAATAATTTTGCTACCTAGATGACTTGTAAAGTCATTTAACATCTCTCTCAAATCTTTGTTTCCTCATTTATAAAATGATTTGACAGGTCCCTTTGAAATCTAAATTTATTATTCTATATCTAGGAGGTTGGGAATTCATGAAATCATGTAAGATGCAGAAATGTTAAAATAATAGTGTTTATTCAGGAGAAAAGATGACTTAGAAAAGACAGAATAGCTATCTTCAAATATTTGGAAGTCTTTCTTTTGAAAATTTATGTGAAATCCTTCTACATGACTCTGGAGAATAGGACCAAGACCAATGGATAGAAATTAAATCAGTATAAGAATTTTTTTCCTTATAAACTGGACATACCCATCCAAGAAATAGATTGCCAAAGAAATGAGCTCCCCTGTCTTCTCAGAGTTGAGCAGAGGTTGGATGGTCTCTTATCAAAGATATTGTAGAAGAGATTTCTATAGTTAGAGGGCTATTCAACTGAATGGGCTTGAAGTTTATGTACAATTCTAAGACTGTTTTCTTCTTACTGGGTCAGTGTCAATATGGGTTAGAGAATACAATAATGAAGATTAAGGGATGCATTAACTTTAAAACTGTCAGTGGGATGTTATTCTCTTTTCCACTTACTCTCCCTAGGACAAGAAAGCAAGGTTCACATTTCTCCCTGAGGCAGGGCTACACAAGGCTTAGTGTTTATTGTTCTTTTCATATCCAAGGCTTGCCAAAGAAAATTCAGAGCTAAAGCAATTTGAAAAGAATGACTCTGACATGATCTGACCTTTAGGCATACCAACAGTTATTTCAAATAAGCTGAAGAGCATCTGAGACGATTTTTCTTCTAAAAACCCCATAAAAAAACAACAAATAAATAAAAACCCTAGGCTCTGCTTAAAATGTAAAATTTCTTAGCAATGGATTATGGGAAGAATCAAAGTTAAGAAGAAAACAATGCTATCATCAGGTGTGACAGTAGTTTTGTTTTAAAACTACCTGCTGGGGACATGAGTTGAGTTATGTGTTGATGTTGTGACTGTTTTTAAATTCCAAGAGTGGATTAGTTATTATGAAAACTTTAGCATGAAACAGATGCAAAGACTGAGTCTTTCCAATAAGGTGAGTGCATATGAGTTTGGGTTCAAAGTGGTATCTTAGTTTATGTAGGGATCCTGTTTCAAAGGACATATTGCATTGTATTTAACTTTTTTTTCCTATTAAACACCTCAGATATGAAGAAAAGTCTATTCCTGTACCCATTTTTTCCTTTCTTTTTTCTCATATACTGCTGAATATTCCGGCAGAGACTTTAGAATTTTTCATCTACTTCAAGTCCTTCATTTCAAAGATGAAAAAAATGGAGGCTGGGAGTGATGAAGTAATTTTCCCAATGTCACACAGGTGAGCATCAGTTATTTGAAATCAGGTCCTTTGATTCCGAAGTCAGAGTTCTTTTCACTATATCATAATGTCTTTATTTTCACTTACGAAATGTTTTCTATTTTGTCAGAGCCTTTGCATATACATCTCTATGGTATCTTATACAACATGAATAGCCAAGATTCTTGGGGTCTTAACAGCTAGATGGCATAGTGATAAAACACTGGGCCTGGAGTTAGAAAGACAAAGTCACATAACCTCTATTTGCCTTAGTTTCCTCAAATATAAAATGGAAAATACCACTTCTTAGGTTGTTGTGAAGATCAAATTGATGAGATAATATGGAACCTCAAAATGATGAGGTAACTTGAACCAAATCATGAGGTAAATACTTAATACTGAGATATATATACCTCAATAGGATTAAGTGAGGTCTAGTGGCAGGATTCGGGGTACAGGAAGTCACATGGAGCTCCCCTTGTAACCCTCTTAGGATTCGGCGCAAGGATACAAAGTTAAGTCAGGTCTAGTGGCAGCGAGAGTTCCCTGTAAATGAATTTACAGGCCGAAAACGTAGAGGTAAAAAGATGTTTATTGCCAGGTTTGGAAGCAAGGTTAAGGTTCGGTTAGTAAAAGGCATTAGATAGAGGAAGATATATGCCAAAAGTGGCGGGGATAGAGAATCTCTGAAGCAAGCATCTTAGCTGGCATCTTTCAAATCTCTGACCCAAAGATGATTCTACTTTGCTCTTTTTTATCTGCTCGAAGAAGCAATGGGCGGAGCTCAGGTTAATTCTTTGAAGGCCAGATTTTTGGTGGGCTTTATCCAAACCAGCTCAGATTAGCTGGGGGAGGGGGGCTGGGTACAAGCCAAACTAGTTTGACCAGATCTTGTAACAAAGGGGGCTGAGAACCCAAACCAACTGGGGGCTGGGTACAGCCCAAACTGGCTCAGATACGGATCTTTTCCCCTAGGAATATCTTGTCCCAAAGGTAGATCAGACAAGGAATCTTAAAGGGGCTACCCCCACAACAAAATGAGATATTTGTAAAATGTCTGGCACATAGTCGGCACTATAAAAATGTTAAATATTATTACTGTTAATTAATATGGTAATGTTTCCTTGAAGAAGGATAGATTTATTTTGCTTGAAATAAAAATTAGAGAAAGACAACAGTTATCAATCTATGCCTAAAGGTATAATAATGTTCATAAGAAAAAAAAAAAGTAGTAAGAAGTACTAGAGTAAGTAGTAAGTAAGTAGAGTAAGAAGAGTAGAAGTCTTGTATGAAGAATAATAAGAGAAGGGGGAGATTGGAGGCCATATTGTGATGGATTTTAAGAAACCAAACTGAGAAATTTATATTTTATTTTGAAGAAAAAAAATACAAAATTGGAATTTACTGAGTTGGGGAATGACAATCAGATCTGCAATTAAAATTATTAAATAATTTTGTCAACTTTGGAGAGAATTCATTGGGGAAGAGAAGTTTGACTCAGAGATATTTATTAGGAGTCTGTTAAAATAATTCAGATGTAAAGAGACAAGAGCCTTAACTAAGGTGATGGCTATGGGGGTAAGGAGAAATATGTGAGAGATATCATAGAAAAAATTAACGAGATTTGACAATTGATTAAATAAATGGTATGAGAGAGTAAGGAGAGGGATTGTGAAACTATGAGACTTAATGGTGGTGTTCTTTATGACAATTAAGGAAACTTGGATGAAGATTGGGTTTTTCAAGAAAGATTTAATTTTAATTTTTATATTTTGAGTTTGAGATGATTCTGAGTCATTCAGTTGAAATATTCAAAAGGTAGTTGATGATGCAAGATTAAATCTCAGTTGAAAGACTAGGTCTGAAAATAGAGATCTGTATATGGGCAATGATTAAATTAATGGGATCGGATGATTTCACCAAAAGTATAGAAAAGTGAAAGAATAACAGTGTTATGCTGAACAGCCATTGTTGGGAGAATGATATAGATGATAAACCAAGAAAGAAAACAGAAAAGGGTGATCATACAAGTAAAAAGACTGCAGGGACAGATGATTGTAAAATAACATGAAAACCTAGAGAAGAATAGCAAGGAGGAGAATGTGGATCATCAAATCATCAAAGAGGTCAAAAAGGATAAGTACTTAGAAATGACCAGCTAATTTGACAATTAAGAGATAATTGGTAACTGGAGAAAGTAGTTTCAGCTGAATGATGAGTTTGGATGCTAGACTGCAAAAAAGTTGATATCTGAATAAGAAGAAAGAAGAGACAAAGTGCATAAATTTTTTCAAGAAAATTTAACTGTGTAAAGGAAGAGCCCTACTACTTCAAGCCATCTTTCTATCTGTTTAGAAATTCCATGTATATATGCACACTTAAACATCATACATGAATTGACAAATACATAAAATATAATATTGTAACCTATAACTATGATAATCCCTATAGAGTCACAATTCCAGGAGACTGTGGAGAACTTGTAGACTCAGATATTTTATTTTGACTTCTGCTCTGTAGAGGGCCTTTTTATTCTTTTGTTTGTTTCTTTAGTGAGACATGCCATTGCAAAGAACAATTTTTCTATTCTACCCACTATTTTTGCTGTATGCAATATAAATTCTACTCTCATAATTCTCATTTCTCTTTTGAACAATTCTGGAACAGCAGGTTGTGGTTCTTCTTGTTAAGTCTTACCAAGTGTTGGATCATTTTCTTTTGTTTTGCAGAATTTTTTAATAGATGACTGAACATGTTTACCTGATCAAATATTCATATTCCTTTTGTGGTTACTGTTTTATTGATTTATCTTTATTTTCATAGTTTTTGAGCTTTCTTCTTCCTAAAATTTTTAGTAATTTTTTCTCTCTCCCACACCCAACTTTTCCCTGTTGGTCCTGTGTTCTTCTACTTTATCTATAATCTCATTTTTATGCCTAAATCATGAACCTATTTTGACCTTATCTTGGTGTACTGTGTTAAGTGTGGGTCAATTTCTGCCATACTAATTTCCAATTTTCCCAGCAGTTTTTGTCAAACAGTGAATTCTTATCCCAAAAGCTGGGGTTGTTGAGTTTGTCAAACACTAGATTATTAAAGTTATTGACTAGTTTGTCCTGTGAACCTAATCTATTCCACTGATCAACTAGTATATTTCTTAACCAATATTAAGTGGTATTGGTGACCACTGCTTTATAATGCAGTTTTATATCTGATACACCTAAGCCACCTTCATTTGATTTTTTTTTTCATTAGTTCCCTTGAAAGTCTTGAACTTTTGTTCTTCCAGATAAATTTTGTTGTTTTTTTCTAGGTCATTAAAATAATTTTTGGCAGGAGTCTGATTGGGATAGCACTAAATAAATAGATTAGATTAGGTAGTATTGTCATCTTTATTATATTCACTCAACCTATCCAAGAGCACTTAATATTTTTCCAATTGGTTAGATCTGACTTTATTTGTATGGAAAGTGTTTTGTAGTACTGCTCATATAATTCCTGACTTTCCCTTGGCAGATAGATTCCCAAGTATTTTATACTACCAGCAGTTACTTTAAATGGAATTTCTCTGTATTTCTAATTGTTGGATTTTGTTAGTGATATATAAGAATGCTGATGATTTATGTGGGTTTATATTGTATTCTGCAGCTTTGTTGAGGTTCTGGATTATTTTTAAAAGCTTTTTATTAGAATCTCTGGGGTTTTCTATGTATACCATCATATCATCTGCAAAGAGTGATAATTTGGTTTCCTCATTACCTACTCTAATTCCTTTAATCTCTTTCTCCACTCTTGTTGCTGAAACTAGTATTTCTAATACAATATTGAATATTACTGGTGATAGTGGGCAACATTGTTTCACTCTTGATCTTATTGGGAATGGTTCCAGTTTATCCCCATTATATATGATGCTTACTAATGGTTTTAAATAGATGCCACTAACTATTTTAAGGGAAAGTCAATTTATTCCTATACTCTAAAGTGTTTTTAATAGAAATGGATGTTGGATTTTATAAAATGCTTTTTCTGCATCTATTGAGATGATATGTTTTTTGTTAATTTGGTTGTTGATATAGTCAATTATACTAATAGTTTTCCTAACATTGAACCAACCCTGCATTCCTGGTATAAATCCTACTGGGTTATGGTTTATTATCCTGGGATGATTTTCTGTAATCTTTTTGCTAATATTTATTTAAGATTTTTGCATTAATATTCATTAGGGAGATCAGTCTATAATTTTCTTTCTCTGTTTTCAACATACCTGGTTTAGGTATCAATAATATGTCTGTGTCATAAAAGGAATTCGGTAGGAGTCCTTCATTCCCTATTTTTTCAAATAGTTTATATAACATTGGAGTTAATTATTCTTTAAATGTTTGATAGAATTCACATGTAATTCCATTTGGCCCTGGGTATTATTTCTTAGGGAGGTGATTAATAGCTTGTTCTATTTCTTTTTTCTGAAATGGGACTATTTAAGCAATTTACTTCTTCCTCTGTTAATCTGGACAGCCCATAATTTTGAAGGTAGTCATATATTTCACTTAGGTTATCAAATTTATTGACATAAAGTTGGACAAAGTAACTCCTAATTATTGCTCTAATTTCCTCTTCATTGGTGAAAAGTTCTCCCTTTTCATTTTAAGACTAACAATTTAGGGGCAGCTAGGTGGCGCAGTGGATAGAGCACCAGCCCTGAATTCAGGAGGACCTGAGTTCAAATCTGTCTCAGACACTTAACACTTCCTAGCTGTGTGACCCTGGGCAAGTCACTAAACTCCAGCCTCAGGGGGAAAAAAAAAAGACTAACAATTTGATTTTTCTCTTTCATTTTTCTAATCAAATTTACCAAAGATTTATCTATTTTGTTGGTTTTTTTTCATAAAACCAACTATTAGTTGTATTTATTAATTCAATAGATTTTTAACTTTCAATTTTATTAATTTTTTATTATTTTTATTGAATCATGATCTGAAAAGAATGTATTTACTATTTCTGTCTTCCTGCATTTAATTTTGAGGTCTTTATGTCCTAATATATGGTCAATTTTTGTATAGGTTCCATGAACTGCTGAGAAGAAAGTATACTCCTTTCTCTCTCCATTCAGTCTTCTCCAAAGATTTATGATACCTAATTTTTCTAATATTCTATTTACCTTTTTAATTTCTTTCTTATTTGTTTTGTGGTTTAATTTATTTAATTCTGAGAGTTCAAGATTGAGATCTGCCACTATTATACTTTTGCTGTCCATTTCTTCTTGCGACCCTCTTAACTTCTCCTTTAGGAATTTAGATGCTATACCACTTGTTGCATATATGTTTAGTATTGATATTGCTTCATTGTCTATGCTACACTTTAGCAAGTTATAGTTTCCTTACTTATCTCTTTTAATTAGATCAATTTTTGCTTTTGCTTGATCTGAGATAAGGATGGCAACCCCTGCTTTTTTACTTCTTCTGAAGCATAATAGATTATGCTCCAGCCTTTTACCTTTACTCTGTATGTACCATTTTAAATATGTTTCCTGCAAACAACATATTGTAATATTCTGGCTTTTGATCCAGTCTGCTATCTGCCTCTGCTTTATGGGAAAGTTCATCCCATTCATATTTATGGTTAAAACGATTAATTCTGTATTTCCAGAGATTATACTTTTCTTTTCCTTTTCCCCTTACCCTCTTCCCCAGTATTAAACTTATAGGCATCACTTGCCTCATACAACTCTCCCTCTTTAGAATCCCTCCCACCCCATTTGACTCCCTCTCCCTTTCTTTTTTTTTTTTTTTTGAAAGAACATTAAAGTTTATTTTTTATATTATATATTTTATAATATTATCCCTTGTATTCATTTTTCCAAATTATCCCTCCTCTCCCTCTACTCCCTCCCCCCGATGACAGGCAGTCCCATACATTTTACATGTGTTACAATATAACCTAGATACAATACATGTGTGTAAATACCATTTTCTTGTTGCACAATAAGCATTAGATTCTGAAGGTACATGTAACCTGGGCAGACAGATATTAGTGCTAACAATTTACATTCACTTCCCATTGTTTCTTCTCTGGGTGTAGCTACCTCTGTCCATCATTGATCAACTGGAAGTGAGTTGGCTCTTCTTTATGTTGAAGATTTCCACTTCCATCAGAATACATCCTCATACAGTGTTGTTGTTGAAGTGTACAGTGATCTTCTGGTTCTGCTCATTTCACTCAGCATCAGTTGATGTAAGTCTCTCCAAGCTTCTCTGTATTCCTCCTGCTGGTCATTTCTTACAGAGCAGTAATATTCCATAACCTTCATATACCATAATTTACCCAACCATTCTCCAACTGATGGACATCCATTCATCTTCCAGTTTCTAGCTACAACAAAAAGAGCTGCCACAAACATTTTGGCACATACAGGTCTCTTTCCGCTCTTTAGTATTTCTTTGGGATATAAGCCCAGTAGTAGTACTGCTGGGTCAAAGGGTATGCACAGTTTGATAACTTTTTGGGCATAGTTCCAAATTGCTCTCCAGAATGGCTGGATTCTTTCACAACTCCACCAGCAATGTATTAGTGTCCCAGTTTTCCCACATCCCCTCCAACATTCATCATTATTTGTTCCTGTCATCTTAGCCAATCTGACAGGTGTGCAGTGGTATCTCAGAGTTGTCTTAATTTGCATTTCTCTGATCAGTAGTGATTTGGAACACTTTCATATGAGTAGAAATAGTTTCAATTTCTTCATCTGAGAATTGTCTGTTCATATCCTTTGACCATTTATCAACTGGAGAATGGTTCGGTTTCTTATAAATTAGGGTCAGTTCTCTATATATTTTGGAAATGAGACCTTTGTCAGAACCTTTCCTTTTAAAAATATTTTCCCAATTTGTTACTTCCCTTCTAATCTTGTTTGCATTAGTATTGTTTGAACAGAAAATTTTCAGTTTGATGTAATCAAAATCTTCTATTTTGTGATCAATAATGATCTCTAGTTCTCCTCTGGTCATAAATTCCTTCTTCCTCCACAAGTCTGAGAGGTAGACTATCCTCTGTTCCTCTAATCTATTTATGATCTCACTCTTTATGCCTAAATCATGGACCCATTTTGATCTTATCTTGGTATATGGTGTTAAGTGTGGATCCATATCTAATTTCTGCCATATTAATTTCTAGTTTTCCCAACAGTTTTTTCCAAATAATGAATTTTTATCCCTAATGTTGGTATCTTTGGGTTTGTCAAAGATTAGATTGCTATAGATGTACCGTTTTTTGTCCTTTGTATCTAATCTGTTCCACTGATCTACCAGTCTATTTCTTAGCCAATACCAAATGGTTTTGGTGACTGCTGCTATATAATATAGCTTTAGATCAGGTACACTTAGACCACCTTCCTCTGAGTTTTTTTTCATTAGTTCCCTTGCAATTCTCGACCTTTTATTCTTCCATATGAATTTTGTTGTTATTTTTTCTAGGTCATTGAAATAGTTTCTTGGGAGTCTGATTGGTATAGCACTAAATAAATAGATTAGTTTGGGGAGTATTGTCATCTTTATTATATTCGCCCGGCTATCCAAGAGCACTGAATGTCTTTCCAATTATTTAAATCTGACTTTATTTTTGTGGCAAGTGTTTTGTAATTTTTCTCATATAATTCCTGACTTTTCTTTGGTAGATGGATTCCCAAATACTTTATACTCTCAACATTTGTTTGGAATGGAATTTCTCTCTGTATCTCTTGCTGTTGCATTTTGTTAGTGATATATAAAAATGCTGAGGATTTATGTGGATTTATTTTGTATCCTGCCACTTTGCTGAAATTTTGAATTATTTCTAGTAGCTTTTTAGCAGAGTCTTTGGGGTCCTCTAGGTATACCATCATGTCATCTGCAAAGAGTGATAGTTTGATTTCCTCATTTCCTACTCTAATTCCTTGAATCTCTTTCTCGGCTCTTATTGCCGAGGCTAGCGTTTCTAGTACTATATTGAATAGTAATGGTGATAGTGGGCAACCTTGTTTCACTCCTGATCTTACTGGGAAAGGTTGCAGTTTATTTCTATTGCATATTATGCTTACTGACGGTCTTAAATATATGCTCCTGATTATTCTAAGGAATAGTCCATTTATTCCTATACTCTCAAGAGTTTTTAGTAGGAATGGATGTTGGATTTTGTCAAATGCTTTTTCTGCATCTATTGAGATGATCATATGGTTCTTATTAATTTGATTATTAATATGGTCAATTATATTAATAGTTTTCCTCATATTAAACCAGCCCTGCATTCCTGGAATAAATCCTACTTGATCATAGTGTATTATCCTGGAGATGATTTTCTGAAGTCTTATTTAAGATTTTAGCATCAATATTCATTAAGGAAATTGGTCTATAATTTTCTTTCTCAGTTTTCGATCGACCTGGTTTAGGTGTCAGTACCATGTCTGTGTCGTAAAAGGAGTTTGGTAGGACTCCTTCATCCCCTATTTTTTCAAATAATTTATATAACATTGGGGCTAATTTTTCTTTAAATGTTTGGTAGATTTCACATGTGAATCCATCTGGTCCTGGGGATTTTTTCCTGGGGAGTTGATTAATAGCTTATTCTATTTCTTTTTCTGAAATGGGACTATTTAAGCAATTTATCTCCTCCTCTGTTAATCTAGGGAGCCTATATTTTTGGAGGAAGTCATCCATTTCACTTAAGTAATCAAATTTATTGGCATAAAGTTGGGCAAAGTAACTCCTTATTATTTCTCTAATTTGCTCTTCATTGGTGGAAAGATCCCCCTTTTCATTTGTAAGACTAACAATTTGATTGTCCTCTTTCTTTTTTCTGATCAAATTTACCAAAGGTTTATCTATTTTATTGGCTTTTTCATAAAACCAACTCTTTGTTTTATTTATTAATTCAATAGTTTTTTACTTTAAATATTATTGATGTCTCCTTTTAATTTTTGTATTTCAAGTTTAATTTTTGGTTGGGGATTTTTAATTTGGTCTTTTTCTAGCTTTTTAAGTTGTAGGCCAATTCGTTAATTTTCTCTGTCTCTATTTTCTTCAAAAAAGCTTCTAAAGATATAAAATTTCCCCTTATTACTTCTTTAGCTGCATCCCACAGATTTTGGTATGATGTCTCATCATTGTCATTATCTTGGGTGAAATTATTAGTTGTTTCTATAATTTGCTGTTTCACCCAGTCATTCTTTAAGATGAGATTGTTCATTTTCCAATTACTTTTTGGTCTATTTACCCCTAACTTTTTACTGAATGTAGCTTTTGTTGCATTGTGATCTGAGAAGAAGGCATTTATTATTTCTGCCTTCCTACATTTAATTTTGAGATCTTTATGTCCTAATATATGGTCTATTTTTGTATAGGATCCATAAACTGCTGAGAAGAAAGTATATTCCTTTCTATTGCCATTCAGTTTTCTCCAAAGGTCTATCATACCTAGTTTTTCCAATGTTCTATTCACTTTTTTAATTTCTTTATTATTTGTTTTGTGGTTTGATTTGTCTAATTCTGAGAGTGCAAGGTTGAGATCTCCCACTATTATAGTTTTACTGTCTATTTCTTCTTGCAATTCTCTTAACTTTTCCTTTAGAAAGTTAGATGCTATACCACTTGGTGCATATATGTTTAGTATTGATATGGCTTCATTATTTATGCTACCTTTCAGCAGGATATAGTTTCCTTCCTTATCTTTTTAACTAGAGCAACTTCTGCTTTTGCTTGATCTGAGATAAGGATAGCTATTCCTGCTTTTTTGGCTTTACCTGAAGCATAATAGGCTCTGTTCCAACCTTTTACCTTTACTCTATATGTATCTCCCTGCTTTAAGTGTGTTTCCTGCAGACAACATATTGTAGGGTTCTGCTTTTTGATCCAATCTGCTATCCGTCTCCATTTGATGGGAGCGTTCATCACATTTACAGTTAAAATTACTAATTCTGTATTTTCTGCCATCATATTATCCCCAGATTATGCTTTTTTCCTTGACCCCCCTTATCCCCTTCCCTGATATTTAATTTATAGACCCCCCTTGTGATGCGCAGCCCTCCCTTTTTTTAGTATCCCTCCCCCCTCCCTCCAATTCCCTTCACTTATTCTCCTTTTCCTTTTCCCTTTTCCTCTCCCCCCTTTTAATGAGGTGAGAGAAAATTCTCTGAAAAACAAATATGTCAATTATTTACTCTTTGAGCCTCTTCTGATGAGAGTAAGATTCACACAATGATTCTCCCCCTTACTAAATTCCCTCAGATATGGTGTATTTTCTATGCCTCTTCCTGGGATGTAGTTTCCTTCTTTTTATCATTCCTTCCCCTTTTTCTGAAACGACCTCCTTCCCTTTACTACACCCCTCTTTTTTCTTTTATATTAGTAAAATCAAATTATCCATGAGTACTTTTTATATACCCACAACAGAGTTACAGTTCTCAAGGGTTCTGTGTACCTTTTTTCTGTTTCTCTTCAGTCTTGTGGATGTAGATCAAATTTTTTGTTTAAGTCTGGTTTTTTTCTTAGAAACATATAGAATTCCTCTATTTCATTGAATGACCATCTTCTTCCATGGAAAAAGATGCTAAACTTAGCTGGGTAGTTCATTCTTGGTTGCAGTCCTTGATCTTTTGCCTTATGGAATATCAGGTTCCAGGCCCTTCTGTCTTTTAATGTGGAGGCAGCCAGATCTTGAGTGACCCTTATTGTGGCACCTTGGTATTTAAATTGTTTTTTTCTAGCTGCTTGCAGGATTTTCTCCTTTGTGTGGTAATTCTGCAGCTTAGCCACAATATTCCGTGGTGTTCTTTTTTTAGGGTCTATTTCAGAAGGAGTTCGATGAATTCTTTCCATATCTACTTTCCCTTCTGTTTCTATTGTCTCTGGACAGTTCTCTTTGATAATTTCCTGTAAAATAGAATCTAGGCTCTTTTTTTGGTCATAGTTTTCTGGAAGTCCAATGATCCGCAGATTATCTCTCCTAGATCTATTTTCCAGGTCTATAGATTTTCCCAGTAAGTATTTGATGTTATTCTCCAGCTTCTCATTTTTTTTTTTTTTTGTTTTGTTTGACTGATTCTTGGGTTCTCTGTGAATCATTCATTTCTATTTGTTCCATCCTGACTTTTAAGGAGTTATTTTCTTCTTTCACAGTTTTAAGTTCTTTTTGTAAATGCCCAATTTCATTTTTAAATGAATTATTTTACTCTATTGAATTTTTTTCCATTTCCCTAATTTTTTTTGAGAATTATTTTCTTTTTCCAATTCAGAAATTCTATTTTCTTGAGACTTTTTTTATCTTTTCCAATTCAGAAATCCTACTTTCCTGTGATTTTTTAACCTTTTCTAGTTCACAAATTTTGTTTCCCTGCTTCTCCGGTGAATTCTTTATTTTTTCCAACTCCAATTTCAGGACGTTGTTATTCCCTATCATAGCTTCCCTTTCCTTTCCTCATTTTTCTTCCAACTCTCTTAGCTTTTTAATAGTCTCTTTGAGGAGAGAGTTATGTGATGGGGGACAGGAATCATTCCCCTTTAGGTTGTTATCTGCTGACTCTCTGCTGTTAACTTCCTCGGGGTTGGATACCCGCTCTTTCTCTGTGTAGAAGGAATCTATAGTTTTTCTTGCTTTTTTGCTCATACTTAAAAAAATCTTTTGGGGTCTGTCGCTGGGGTAGGAAATTATTTATTTATTTCTTTACCAGCTTCCTCCCAGACTGGATGGATGCAGCGGCTCCTGCGCCTGAGCTAAGAGAGAGCTCTGGGAGAGAGTTCCCCACCCCCTCCTTGGAAGTGCCTCAGAGGTGATCAGCACTGCTGTACTTTGAGGGTGCTGTGTTCTAGTGGCTTCCCTGAGGTTTGAGACTGAACAGTAAAGGCGACACAAAGCCTAGCCTATGCATCCCGGTGGGGCGTGGATGTCTGCAGCAGGTGACGTGAAAAGCCTCTGCGCTCAAACTGGAAGTGTCTGCCAGAAACTGTGGTCCCTAGTTCAAAGGTTCCGCTTCTCTGGGGCTTCCGGGGCTGATTTCCACAGCCTTCAGCTGAGCTAGGCAATGTGTGTTGCCTTGGGCCGTATCAGCCCACTTCTCAATCTCTTAACTAGTCACAGGTGAGAGCTAGGGGCCATACCCACTGAGCCTAGATCTGCTGAGTCACCCCAGGATCTGGGAAGATCCAATCTATCTTTGAATTTTTAAAGTGGTTTAGATTTCTCTTCTGAACTGCTGTATTATAAGCAGAGAAGAGCTAACAGCCTGTGCCAAATTTCTTTATCTCAGTGGCTTCTCTGATCCCAGAGCCCTTCCAAGCGCGATCAGTGCAGTGTGCTAGCACCCAGCCATCTGTGCTGGCCTCTCTTCTTCCTCCCCTGGGAACTGACCTTTTCTGTTGAAACTCCAGATTCTCTTCAGCTGGTAAGTTGTGCTTCCAGTCCTTGTGGTATCTATCAGTCCAGCGCTATTTCTGAGCTTGATTTATCTAATTGGTTGTGAGGGAGTAAGGACGTTCACAGAGTAGTGTGTATCTTCTCCGCCATCTTGGCTCTGCCCCCACGAACTCCCTCTCCCTTTCTTATACCTTTTCCTTATTTTTCTATATTCCCTTCTATTTAGCCTACTCTTTTCCTTTTCCCCTTTCCTCTCCCACTTTTTAATGAGGTGAGAGAAGTTTCTCTGTAAACCAAATATATCTAATATTTTCTCTTTGAGCCAAATCTGATGAGAGTAAGATTCACAGTGCTCCTTCCCCTCCCTTAATTTCCTCAGATATGATAGGTTTTCTTTGCCTCTTTGTGGCATGTATTTTCCTTCTTTTTAATCTCCCCTTTTCCCTTTTTCTGATACAGTCCCCTTTCCACTTCTACTTCTATATCTATATCTATATCTATCTATATATAGATAGATAGATATAGACATAGATATATATAGATATAGATAGATAGATAGATATAGATATATATGTATAACAGGAAAATCAAATTATACACGCACTTTTTAATGTATGCCTGTAACAGAAATACAGTTCTTAAGAGTTCCTTTTATCTTTTATGCTTCTCTTGAGTCCTATATTTGGAGGTCAAATTTTTTGTTTAGCTCTGTTTTTTTCATTAGAAATAAATGGAATTCACTTATTTCATTGAACATCCATCTTCTTCCCTGGAAGAAAATGCTCAGCTTCGCTGGGTAGTTTATTCATGGCTGCATTCCAAGTTCTTTTGCCTTATGGAATATCATATTCCAGGCCCTTTGATTCTTTAATGTGGAAGCTATTAGAGCCTGAGTGATCCTTATTGTAGCTACTCAGTATTTGAATTTTTTTTTTCCTGGCTACTTGTCATATTTTTTCCTTAGTGTGATGGTTCTGAAATTTAGCCATAATATTCCTTGGAGTTTTTATTTTGGGGTCTCTTTCAATGCCTATTTTACCTTCTGATTCTATTACATCTGGACAGTTGTCTTTGATGATTTCCTGTAAAATAGTGTCTAAGCTTTCTTTTTTTTTTCTCCATCATAATCTTCAGGAATCCCAATAATCCTCAGAATATCCCTTCTAGATTGATTTTCCAGGTCTGTTGTTTTTCCAATTAGATATTTAACATTTTTTCTTTTTTTTTTTTTTTTTTTTTTTGGTTTTGTTTGACTGATTCTTGCTGTCTCAATGAATTGTTCATTTCTATTTGCTCAGTTCTGATTTTTATTAAGTTATTTTCTTCATTAACTTTTTAAACTTCTTTTTGTATATGTCCAAGTGAGTTTTTAAATGAGTTGTTTTGCTCTATGGAATTTTTTTTATTTCACTTTTTTTTTACTGAGTTATTTTCTTTTTCCAATTCACAAATCCTACTTTACTGGGAGTTCTTTTTTTTTTTTTTTTTTTTCAATTCACTGATTTTGTTTTCTTGTGAGTTCTTTATCTTTTTCATTTCACATATCAGGAAGTTGTTTTTCCCCCCCACTTTATCAAATCTTTCTTTTAATGAGCTATATGCTTTTGGCCATACTTTCTTGCAGAGCTTCCCTTTCCTTTCCCCATTTTTCTTCTAGCTCTCTTTTAACATCTTTCCTAATTTCTTCTAGGAGAGCCTTGTGTGATGGGGACCAGGTCATATCCCACTTTAGGGTTTTGTCTGGAGATTGTCTGCTATTAGTCTCCTCAGGGTTGGAAATCTGCTTGCTTTCTGTATAGAAGCTATCTAGAGTTAGAGCTCACTTGGTTTTTCTACTATTTTTAAAAGCCCTTAGGGCAGTGGTCCTCAAACTTTTAAAATAGGGAGCCAGTTCACTATCCCTCAGACTGTTGGAGGGCCAGACTATAGTAAAAACAAAAGCTCACACCCTGACTCCGCCCCTCAGTCCATGTGCCATAACCCAGAGGGCCACTTAAATGTCCAAGTGTAGTTTGAGAACCCCTGCCTTAGGGTCTGCCTTCAGGGCAAGGAGGTTCTCTGTTTCCTCTACAGAACAGGGATAAATGAACATTACCTGTCCAGTGAACTGGCTTCAAAGAGCTGCCACACTGCTGAGGAAATGTTACTGCCCTGGAAAGAGCCCCTGCTATGCTGGAAGTGTGACTACCCTGGGAAGAGCCCCACATAGCAGAAGTGCTACTGCCCTGGGAAGAGCACCACTGTGCAGAACAGAGGCTGCCCTGGGACAAGCAGCTGAAAAGCAAAAGTATAACTGCCTTAGGCAGAGCCCTTCGCTTCAGACTGACTGCAACTGCGAAGCTGCACTGTGGTCCATGATGACCATGGATGTGGCCAGGTCCTGTTAAATTCTGGTGTTTTGGAGTACATTCTACCTTTGGCATTTGTGTAACTTCTCTGCTGATCTATGCTTTGCAATCAAATCAAAGTAGAGCAGCTAACCTGTGGTAGAGTCCTCCCTGCAAATTCTACACCTAGGGAGACCACCTCTGCCCCATCCACTCAGTGGGCTAGCCTCTGTGTTCTGCCTCCCTACCTGTGTTGACCTCCTCCTGCTTGATCAAGACAACCCTTTTCAGGCGAAGTTATCTTCAGCTGGTAATTTGTTGTACTCCCAATATTCATAGATTTTACCAGTCAATCAAGCACTATTTTTGAGGCTGAATTAGGCAATTAGTAAGTGAGGGTAGAAGGGAGCTCAGAATGCAGCATGTGTCCTCTCCACTATCTTGGCTTTACCCCAAGATAATTCAAATTTCAAAAACTAGTTTCATTTTAACAAGATTTTGTAAAGGTATACATTTGCCAAATTATCTGTCGTGAGTTTTGATTTTGAAAATATGGAAGATAATATACAGAAAACATCATCCTGAACTCAATGAAGTCGTACTTCCCTCTTGAAATGTTCTGTGAAAACTTTCTAATTTCCTCTAAGGATATAATACTTGAATAGCAGAGTGAAGTTTTAAGAAAATCAAATTGTTGAGCACTGAAACCTCAAATATGTAATAGATTTATAATAAGCTTCCATATATTTGGGTAGGTATGGGAACCAAATCACTCTGAAACTGGAGCCAAAAAACCTGATTGAATTCTGCTTTTGATATTTATAAAATCTATAGGTATGGGCAAATCAAGAGAATCATAGATTGTCAGAGTTGTATAGGCCCAAAGAGATCATGTAACTCATTTAATAGATTCACAAGGATGCATACCTAGTACATTAGTGCATACATAATAATTGGTCTTCTAATCTGCACTTAAGAGGTCTTAAATAAGAGTTAACTCACTGCCTCTCAAGATGTGCAAAAGTGCATGCTTGTATGTATATGTTTGAATGTAACCCTAGTTCAAAGTCCATTTATATGACTCCCTTTATTGATGGAGATTAATTATTCATTCTGGCTATATGAAGGTTAGAGTTGGTGTGAATTTGGGAAAGAGTGATCTTGGTCATTTGCCTTCCAACTTCAAGAGAAATGACACATAATTTTAGAATCTTTGCAGAAAGATGTCTTTAAAGGAAAGAAAGACTCTGAGAAAAGGCTGACATGTAAATTAGTTGGGACTGTATTTATGTTTGCATTCTAAGCTTATTGTACCATAAACTTTTGGGAGTTTATCCCACAGTTCTGGGACTCTGTTAGTTGAGCTTAAATATCTCACTTCCATTGGGAGAATTTATTCACTCTATATATTGTCTGGGATATTGTCATCTTTACATTTATTTTTCTTATTTCTGTTTGCTATCAATTTGGAGAATTGTGTTTATTTGCTATTTAATATGTATGTTTGTTGTGGAACTGAGAGGAATCAAAATCTCCCTTGGAGAAAGATAGATAGAAGGGACTCTAGAAGTATTTATTCATTCCTCTTTATGAGGTACATTTATACATCAATGTGGATGCAAATAATTTACATAGACATAACATACAGATATAGTTTTATATACTTCCAAATCCACCATTCTTTCAACTATCTCATAGTTGTCTTGGTATAATTTTTTTTTTTCTACCCACTCCTCAACCAAATCAAAAACAATTTCTCTATTTCTGGTCATAACAAGTAAGACAAGTATTTTCAAGTGTCAGTCTTTCAGAAACTTGAAAAGATCCAATTTGTACCCTTTAAATCTTCTCTTTCCCCAGTTATAATAGCTCTAGTTACTTCTGTTGATCTTCATATGTCATGGTTTCCATTTTTCTTACTCTCTTGGCCATTCTTTATGGATATGATCGACTTTGTCAATGGTCTTCCTCAAATACATCATCAAGAATGGAAGCTAGAATTCTAGTTGTAGTCTAAGGAGTATTGGTCTATCATTTCAGTCTGGGAACTGTGCTTATCTTAATATAGAATATCAATCACTTCTTGAGCTGCCATATTACAGTATTGACTAATGTTGACTTTGCTGGCCACTAAAACCCTCACATTTTTTTTGAATGAACTGCTGTCTAACCTTATCTTGAGTTTCAACCATCTTTTAGCCTGTCAGAGGTTGGTTTGTTGTTTGTTTTTTTTCTTTTTAAAATTTGATTCTGAGCCTATTATCCAACATGTAAGCTTTCACTCTCAATTTTCTATTGTGACCACTTGATAAAGGATATTTATCCATTTGTCCATGCCATTGATTAAAATATCAAATAGCACATAGCTAAGAACATTTCTCTGGGTTATTTCACTACCAATATTTCTGTAAACCAACACATATTTATTAATTATTGCTCTCTGGTTCCATCCATTAAAGCAGTTCTACTCACAAATAGGTCTCTATCTTTTATATAAGAAGAGAATGAGAGACCTCTTCAAATGCTTATTCAGTAATGGAATAGCCTCCTAAAGGAGTAACTTTATGAAAAAAAAAAGGAAATAAAGTTAGTCTTGTATGATATGTTCATGAAACCATAATCGCTCTTTGAGATCATGGTTTCCTTTTCTAGATGCTCATTAACCATTCTTTAATAATAAATTCTTAAATTTTTCCAGAAATAAAAGTCAAGCTACTTATCTAAATTGCAGACTAAATTTTCTTCCCTTCTGGATAATGGAGATTTTCTCTTCTCCATTCTCATAGGTCTTTTCTTGTTCTTTATTGTCTTGCAAAGATTATTATCATTGGCTTAGTCATTACTTCTGACAATTATTTTTTAGCACATTGTTTACCTGGGTCTTGTGACTGTTTGAACCTATCAATGAAGTTTGATGCTATTTTCCTATTTCTTCCTTTAACTTGGAATTAACTCCTATTAAATAGTTTTTCCTCTCTTATTATTCAAAAAGCATTCTTCCTATCCTTTCTGTGATCTTTCTTTATCTCTCCAATTTGGGGAAGAAAACAAAACAAAAACAAAAAACAAAGCCTGTCACGAAAACAAAAACCTATTAAAAATAACAGTCATAGATCATTCTGAACTTTAGTATTCCTAACAATATTCTTATAGGACTATTCCACATTTTTGTATTTAACTATCACTGCACCATTGCCCATATTAGCTTTTATGACAATAATATGAGAAAGTGAATCAACTTAATATGTTAAAATCTTAATAAGTTATATCTGTAACATTCTTTTGATATTATAACTGAAAAAATAGATGTACATTTCTTTTAAGGCTACATTGGTTGCTGCATGTCTGATTTTTTTTCAGACAATTCCTACATTTCTGCTTATTGGAATTAGCTTTTTTGTGTGTGTCTTCAAAATTTCACCCTTGAAAGCTTTCCTACACCTCAGAGTCCACTTCCTCTAATTTTAATTAATTTTAATCTTTTGAATCCTGCCTATTCTTTTTCTGAATATTTTGAAATTTGCCATTCTTAAATTTAATCTCATTGCAGACTGTGCCTGGCTTTCTCCTTCTTCTCTATCCCATGGGTTTCTCATTCTTTACATTTTGGAAAAGATTTTCCTCTGTGGTGAGAATAATATTTAGAACAGAGAATCATCCTATTTATTTCCCTAGCTCTGAAAAGATAAATGACCATTAAAGCACCTCAGACAATCATTAGCTCTTCTGTTTTGGCCAGAGAGAAGAAAGAGAGACAGAGAGGGAAGGGGGAGTAGAGAGGGAGAAAGAAAAAGAGGGACAAAGAGAAGGAAAGAGAGACAGACAGAGAAATAGACAGACACACAGAGAGACTGACAGAGACAGAGAGAGGTGGGGGTGGGGAGAGGGAGAGAGTGCTCCAGCAGATATTCTTAAAATTGAAGTTCCCCATTACTACCACGCAGTGCCTCTATAACAGGCTTATAATTTGTTTCCCAAATTCTAATCTGTTTCATCTCTTTGTCCAGCTGGTCTATGGCAAGGCCTCAATGGAAATATTGTTTCTGTTTCTACATCCACAAGTTTTCAAGCAAATATTTTCTAGTATGATTCTCTCCCCTCCCATCTTCATTTCTGTTTCCTAAATTTCCTCAGACAAGCATATTTTCTTAATCAGGATGTCTCAAAAGTCTTATTGCAGTTTTAACTTCTAATAGTTTGACAAACTACAGTAACTTCAAACTACATTAAGATTTTGGGACCTGTGTCTTTTAAATAAGGTATATTATTTTAGAGTTATATTCCTGGAATTAATTTCAACATATACTTGATATACCTGATACAGATTATGGAAGAAGGGTCATTCCAATCCACTTTCTTTTATAATTAAGGAAATGGAGACCCAAAAGTTATGTTAAATGACTTGCACTGGATCACACAGGATGTGTCAGGGTTTGAACTATACCTATATGTGTGTGTGTGTGTGTGTGTGTGTGTGTGTGTGTATGTATACATATAGATAAATATAGATGCATATTGTTTTTATTGTTCCATTATTTTTCAATTGTTTTCAATTCTTTTGTGACCCTATTTGGGGTTCTCTTGGCAGAAAAACTGGAACGGTTTGCCATTTTCTTCTCCAGATCATTTTACAGATGAGAAAACTGAGGCAACTGGATTAAGTGACTTGCTCAGGATCACACCACTAATAAGTGTCTGAGGATGGATTTGAATTCGGGAAAATGAATCTTCCTGACTAGGGGCACCACTCTATTCACTGTGCTATCTAGCTGTGACCTATATGTACATAAATACATATAAATATATCCCTACATATATGCACACATATCTATATCCATATCTATATTGACTCCCTGACAGAATACAGGATTGTTTTATTTTTATTTTTTCACATCCTGTACTTAGCAGTTTCTGATATTTGGCTCTTAGTAGGCTACTAATAAAAAATTGTTGATTACTTGCTTTCTCAATTGACTGATTTATCAACTACCTTCTCACATTTTCATTTAGGAAATCTAGATCCCCATGCTGATTACCCATACTTATTTGAGTATGTAGACTTTGTTACTTGTTCTTTGTTTTTATTTTGTCTCCCTTGAATTTTTGGATGTCTCTATTGTTAATTTTCCTTTCTAAATATTGAGTAGTCTATAATATCTACCTTGATGTAAATACATAGGAGGTTCTCTACTCCTTTAATGCTTTTTATTAGAATTAAAAAAAACATAGACAATTACATTTTATTCATCCTTGTTAATGCACTCTATTCAATCAATCCATCAATAATTCTCAAGAACTATTATGTAACAGGCATCATGCTAACTGCTGAGGATACAAAAAGAGGGAGAAAAAATTTCTCACCAATTTTGATAAAGGCCTCATTTCCAAAATATATAGAGAATTAACTCTAATTTACAAGAAATCAAGCCATTCTCCAATTAATAAATGGTCAAAGGATATGAACATACAATTTTCAGATGATAAAATTGAAACTATTTCAACTCATATGAAAGGGTGTTTCAAATCACTATTGATCAGAGAAATGAAAATTAAGACAACTCTGAGATTCCACTACACACCTGTCAGATTGGCTAAGATGACAGGAAAAGATAATGGTGAATGTTGGAGGGGCTGAGGGAAAACTGGGACACTGATGCATTGTTGGTAGAGTTGTGAAAGAATCCAGCCATTCTGGAGAGCAATTTGGAACTATGCTCAAAAAGTTATCAAACTGTGCATACACTTTGATCCAGCAGTGTTACTATTGGGCTTATATCCCAAAGAAATATTAAAGAAGGGAAAGGGACCTGTATGTGCCAAAATATTTGTGGCAGCCCTTTTTGTAGTGGCCAGAAACTGGAAGTTGAATGGATGCCCATCAATTGGAGAATGACTGGGTAAATTGTGGTATATGAATATTATGGAATATTATTGTTCTGTAAGAAATGACCAGCAGGATGAATACAGAAAGGATTGGAGATACTTACATGAATTGATGCTAAGTGAAATGAGCAGAACCAGGAGATCATTCTACACTTCAACAACAATACTGCATGAGGATCAATTCTGATGGAAGTGGCTATCTTTGGAATGAGAAGATCCAATTCAGTTCCAAATGATAAGTGATGAACAGAACCAACTACACCCAGAGAAAGAATACTGGGAAATAAATGTGAACTGCTTGAATTTTTTCCTTTCTTCCCAGGTTATTTTTTACCTATCTAAACCCAATTTTTCCTGTGCAACAAAAGAACTGTATAAATATGTGCACATATATTGTATTTAAGATATACTTTTTTAACGCATTTAACATGTATGAGACTGTCTGACATCTAGGGGAGAGGGTGAAGGGAGGGAAAGGAAAAGTTGGAACAGAAGTGGTTACAAGGGTCATTGCTGAAAAATTACCTATAAATATGTGCTGTCAATAAAAAGTTATAAGAAAAAAATTTTTAAAAAGCCCTGACCTCAAGTAGCTTACAGAATAATATATTCAAACATATACATAGAAAGCAAATTATATTTAGGAAAAATGGGAAATAATCAACAGAAGGAAGATGCTAGAATTAAGTAGAATTGGAAAAGGCTTTCTGAAAAGATGCCAATTAGTCCTGTATTTTAAATTATGGTACAGAAATCCAAATCTTTGAGTCTTACTCCTTATGTATTTAAGGGAAATAATAATACTTACATTCTCTAATTCACAGGCTTGTTGGGAGGACAACTTAAACCTTGGTAACATGTAAAACTATATAAATTGGAATAATTCTGAGAATAAATGACAATATGGAATATTGTATAGTGGTCTGGCTTAGAATCCAGAAAGACTGGGGTTCAAGCTCTATCTTTGTGATCCTGGACAAGTGAGTGACTTATGTTTTTTTTATGTTCAAGGTAGAGCCTGGGCCACTCTTTAAATTTAAGCTACATGTACCAGACCTAAAATTATATTATAAAGCTGCAGTCATCAAAACCATCTGGTACTGACTAAAAAATAGAGCAATGGATCAGTGAAATATATTAGGTTCACAAGACACAATTTTAAATGGCTATAGTAATCCAGTGCTTGATAAATCTGAAGATTTCAGGTTCTGGGATAAGAAGTCACCAGTTGACAAAAATTACTCAGAAAATTGGAAACTAGCATGGCAGAAACTAAGCATTGGCTAACATCTAATACTCTATACCAAGATAAACTTAGAATGAGTTCGTTATTTAAACATAAAGTATGATGCTATAAGCAAATTAGGAGAATAAAGGATAGTCTACCTCTCAGATTGGTAAAGAAGATAGGAATGTGTGGTCAAAGAACTAAAGCACATTATGAAATACAAAATAGATAATTTTGATTACATTAAAGTTCTTGTACAAACAAAACCAATGCAGCCAAGATTAGAAGGGAAACAGAAAGTTTGAGTAGAGGAATTTACAGCCAATGTTTTTGATAAAGGCCTCATTTCTAAACTATATAAAGGATTGTATCAAATTTATAAGAATACAAACCATTCCCCAATTGATAAATGGTTCAAAGATATGAATAGATAATTTTCAGATGAAGAAATTAAAACCATTTCTAGTCACATGAAAAAATACTCTAGATCACTATTGTTTAAAGAAATGCAAATTAAGACAACTCTGAGGTACCATTTCACACTTCTCAGATTAGCCAAGATGACAGAAATTGGAAGAATTGAATATGTTTAACCTATATTGGATTGCTTGCTGTCTTGGGGAAAAGAAAATGGGAAAAGAGAGGAAGAAAAATCGGGAGCCCAAGGTTTTGCAAAGGTGAATGTTGAAAACTATCTTTGCTTTTATTTGGAAAAATAAAATACTATTACAAATTATTTAAAGAATATAAACTATAGAGAAGGTATTAACCTGCTTAACTTGGGAATTGCCTTTAATAATACCTGTTAATAATCTCTATGTCAACCTGATGCTGTTGCTGCTGAGCCATTTATTATATAATTAAAGCACTAGAAACTTTTGTAAAGTCATAGCTTTGACAGGTTCTCAAAATAGGACTTCAGCAAGGTTATTTAATCTTTATATATCTTGATTTTTCCAACTAACAAATAGGGAATGATGTTAACCTACCTGACTAGGATGATGTGAGAATAAATGGGATAAGAAGAGTGAGTGTTCTTTGGAAAGAAAAGTGCCATTTTAATGCAAAATACTATTATATCTATCTTTTGGAGAAAGGGTTCATAATGATAGAAAATGAAAGTTAATATTTTCAAAGTACTCTTTGCACAGCACTAACATTTGACATTTGTTCTCACCATATACAAAACATCTTGCTACTTTGTTTACAGCACTGGAAACTATTATAGAATTTTTACAGCATGATAGCAATTTATATTGAAACTGTTGATCTTGATGTATGATTATGCTTTCAAATCATTTCCCAAACTTACATTGTCTTAATCTAGAAGGAACAGATGTTTCAAGACAATAATCTAATGTAAAGCTGTCTAAGGTATGTATTCTATGTGAGTTTGCTTAAATAGAAATGAATATTTTGCTCAATTGTCCATTCCATGCTTTTTTTTTTTTTAACACTTAGCTATTTTTGAAAAAAACTAAAACTATAAAAGTAAGAAAATAGGAGGCCAAACTGGCTCCATTTGTTGATAACCTGGTGGATTTTAGGGAATCAGCAAAGAAACTACTTGAGACGAGTAGTAACTTCAATAAAATTGCAAAATGGAAAATAAACCCATGCAAAACCATAACTCCTAGGCTCAAATACTTAGCTAGGAAGCTCTCTGAATATCAATCAACAATGTTGTGGAAGATCTGTACTAGAGCATGTAGACTGTTTTAAGATACTATAAAACAAAGAGGGCAAAATGAAGTTCTAATCATGTGGAAAAGATTTCTTTCCGGTCTCTTATCAATTTAGGGACAGCTACAAAGCCAAGTAAATGTTTGCAAATTTATTTCGGTATTTACAGAATCCCAGTGTCATAGAATTTAAGTGTGGGGAGTAATCTTGAGTGAGCAATTAGGTTAAATAGATAACCTGGCCTGGAGTCTGGAAGACTCATCTTCCTGAGTTTAAATCTAGTCTCAAACACTTACTAGCTATGTGTCCCAGGAAAAATCGTTTAAGTTTCTTTGCCTCAGTTTCCTCATCTGTAAACTGAACTGGGACAGAAAATGGTAAACTACTATAGTATCTCTGCCTCGAAAACCCTAAATGGGGTCACCAATAGTCAGATACGATTGAAAGATGACTACACAACAATAAAATTCATACTTCAATTCATATTTCATTCAATCCATCCTTCATTAACAATCCCTTCTATAGGAAGGAATGTGCAGGTTTTTGAGCACCTATTTTTTTAATTTTCAGAGTGAGCATTTATATCTCAGAAAATGACAAGTCCTATAAATCAGGCCCTGATTTAATGGAAGTTTTTTTGAGAGTATAGATTTTTTTAAAATGAAGAAAATGTTTATGAGATTAAATTTAAGTATGTTATTTATGCATTTCAGTCCAGAGAACTGGTTGTTAAATAAAATTTTAACTGTACATATCTGCTTAAGGTTGAATCGCCAGGCTCATCTTGAAGTCCTCCAGATGCTTTGGGAACAATACATTCAACTTTGGGATAGTTCTAAATGCTAGGAAATATTTTCATTACAATATTCCTAAATCCATGTGCCTGCCACTTTTTACCCATTGTTTTTAATTCTATCTTCTGGGCTTAAGCAGAACTAAACAAGCATCTCCAACACTTGATAAATTTTTAAATAGTAGTGGTGGGGAGCAGGGGTGGGGTAGTGGAGGTGAGGGGTATGAAAATAAAATGAATATATTATGAAGTAATAGGAATAAAATGTTTGCAGAAAGTCTTGAAAACCAAGCAGAAATGTTCGTAACTAATACAATAAGTGAGAAAGGACACTTCCCAATCCCTTTTAACTCAAGTGCCTTTCCTCTTAATTATTTCCCATTTATTCTGTTTCTTTTTTTTCTAAATAATTATTTACTTTTTGCTTCCCCATTAGATTGTAATCTCCTAGAAGGCAAGTTCTGTATTTTTTCTCTTCTTGTGTCCCCAGCACTTAACTCAGTACCATGCACATAGGTGTTTAAATAAATGTTTACTGATCAACTACTTTAAAGCTTCCTGAGCTTTATGAAAACGTATTTTAGTCAGTTAAAAATTCAAATGAATAAATATTTTTTCTCATTTATTTTTCTAGAATATGTGTGTGTTGGTTAGCAAAGAACCATGGATTTCATTTCTGTGTCTACAATTCTGTATTGACATGAAAATATACTCTGCTCCTCTATGCTATTATCATACTTTCCATTAATTAATTTGTTAAATTTCTTAGGGAAATATATAAATGATACAAATATATCCAAAAGCATAGACTATTTGGTTTGATTCTTTCCTTCAGGCACCCAAAGTTTCTGTGATGTGTCTTTTAGAACAATGGAAAAGAGAAACTCTATATTTGCCTTTCAAGGGAAGAATAGGCACTGTAATGGAATGGAGGGAGCTGGATTTACAGTGGTAGAGCCTAATTTCAGAACTTGACTTCAATACTATCTCTGGACTTGTACAAGTTATTTCACTAGTAAGAGAAAATGATTAATAACCAATGACTTGAGGAGATCCAGAATTCCCTATCTTTAAAAAAAAAAAAATGTCCTGATTGTAAAAATTCAATACCATGAAGGACATTGCTGATAATGAGATTGAACTAACTTTCTTGTTCAGACCTACCCAGGTAAGGCAGTCACTCTGTTCTGCTTAGGCTTGGGTAGGATACAAATTCTTTGACTAGATTGTACAAGGCTGGGAAGAACATAAATACATGACATAATCAAAGTTCAGCTCTAGTTCCTCATTGTAATTATTCATTTTCTCATTAATTGTTAATCAATTGGGGCAGCTAAGTAGTACAGTGGATAGAGCACCAGCCCTGAAGTCAGGAGGACCTGAGTTCAAAACTGGTCTCAGACACTTAACACTTCCTAGTTGTGTGATCCTGGGCAAGTCACTTAACTCCAATTGCCTCAGCAAAAAAAAAAAAAAAATTGTTAACCAATCAATCAGTGTTGACTGTCATCTTTTTGAACACTCTTCTTTCCTCTTTTTTGGCCACCATGATTGTTCTTGGTCTAGGAGAGATGACCAAATGACCCTCCATTGTAAAGGGCTAGAACTGAGCAAATGCACTTGGATAATGGAGCACGTGAGACTAATTGCCAATTGGACCATTCTCTATTAACTTGTTTGGAGGCTGACCCTCCCCAGCTATTCTGTGCTGACTTGATTGGTGGGACAAAGAAGGGGAAGTGACATGTGGGGGGGGAGTAAGCCCTTAATAAGTTCTTGGCTGACTGACTTATTCTCTATCAAACTTGCCCCTTTTACTCCAGCTTTTCACTAAAGTTTAGAATGGGAGGATTGGAAAGCAGAAAAAAAAAAAAAAAAAATATATATATATATATATATATATATATATATATATATATATATATATATATATGGAGAAGGCTCTTTGCACAATGTTGTTGTTACTGTGTATCTTTTTCTGGTTCTGTTCACTTTACTCAACATGAGTTCATCTAAGTCTTTCCAGGTTTTTCTGAAAACTTCCTGCTATCATTTCTTATATCACAATAGTAATCCATTACATGTATATACCTCAAGCTGTTCAATCATTCCCCAACTGATGAATATCCCCTCAATTTCCAATTATTTATTTAATTTTTTTTTTTTTTTTACTACCAACCAGCTATTAGAAAAGACTAAGGTAGGTCCTTTTCCTTTTTTATTGATCTCTTTTAAATACAGATCTACTAGTGCTATTGCGGATCAAAGGATTTGCATAATTTGATTCTCCTGTGGACATATATCCAAATTGCTCTCTAGAGTGGTTGGATCAGTTTACAACTCCACTAAAAGAGTATTGATGTCTGAATTTTCCTACATCCTCTACAAGAACAAATGCCATTTTTAAGATTTCACTGTCAGCCACAAAGAATTGTATCATTGAACCCCAAACTATCTAAATTCCCTATCCTTCTTTTCATTCACCATGCATGTAATTCAATCTCCTAAGAGTTCTTCCAATTCCAAAAGATCATTTCTCTAAGACACTTCTTTCCAAATCCCACCAAATTTATATCTGAAGAAGCTGAGAGAAGGGATTTCTCTTTGCTCACCCTTCAAGGGAGAAGTAGACAGAGATTTTTGTCCTCTATCATCTCACTGCACATGGTGAAGAAAAATGAATGAATGTGGCTATTTAGTGAAAGTTCTGAGCACACATACTTGTGAAGGGCAGAAAAAATACTTAAGAAAAAGAAAATATAGGGAAAAGCATATTTAAAGCATTGAGGGGAGATCTTGGGATAAATCAGAAATCTCTGGCCCTCATGACTGAGCTCTGCCAGGACATATTGCATTATACATATACATAAATACAAATACACACATATTTATTTATGTATAGGTATAAATGTGTGCATGTAAAATGTCTATATGTCTATATACATATGCATATATATTCATGTGTATTTTGTGTACATATATAAATTTTAAAAAATTTTGGTGAAAGCAATCAATGATTTTCTCAATGCATTAAGAGAATGGATGTAAAAACTCTCTGGTTCATCATTTATTCAGCAAATACTTTCTCACTGTTAAAAAATTTAATGTTATGATGCATAATCTTACCAGGCTTAAAACTCTATACTTTATTCCTCAAAATGTTTTCCCCAACACATCAAATCACAAGAAATTATAAGTCAACACTGGAGCTGCTGAAGGAAAATATATATATATATATATATATATATATATATATATAATCTATCCTTCCTCCAGCCAATGCAATATTAAGGCTAGGGAAATTCCTTGGGAAAACTTAGAAAAAACAATTTTATTATCAATCTATGAATAAGTTCATGAAATCTTTTTAGGGAACTCATTGCAAAAGCCTGAAGAATCAATATTTTGCTGTTGACAGGCATGCCATCACATCAGCAAATTAGCTGAAGGCTGCTGATAAGTGGTTCAGGCAAAATGCCTGCTCTAGAAGCAGGCATCTGGGCTAAAGTTGGGGTACTTGGCTGTTAAACTTCTCAGTTAGGATGATATACCAGGCTCCGATATGTTTATGTACTCCAACTCCACAAAGCTGTTTAGTAAGATGTAATGCTTTTTAACGGGACAACTAGGTGAGATAATGGATGAGTGTTAGACTTAAAATGAGTCAGGAAGACTCATTATGTGATCCTGGGTAAGTCGCTTAACACTGTTTACCTTAGTTTCTTTATAAAAAGACCTGGAGAAGGAAATGGCAAACCAATCCATTGTCTTCGCCAAGAAAATGGCGAATGTGGTCAAGAAGTGTTGGACAAAATTGAAAAACAACTGAACAAAATGCACTTTATTAATAATACATTGTAAAGGTTCTGAAACCACAGCCTACACACTCCTCATTAGTAAATTGATCTGATTCAGTGTTTCCCTTTCCCTTCTCTTTCCCTGAGTCACAGTGATGATAGATTGTACAACCCTTTGGCAAGACTAAGATCATAATTTTTAAAGAGTTGAGAATGAGACAAGTCTCTCTATTGGCCTTAGCTGTGTTTCTGAACTATTGTACTCTGAGATGCTTTGATGACCTTCTGGGCCTTTCTTCTTTGTCCTTAATTATCAAGTAAGATTAGTCTTTTAAGAGTATGATTAACACTGAGATAATTCAGGTAAGTCCAATGATCTTATGTTGATGAGAACCATCTATACCTAGATGGTCTGTGGAAATTGAGTGTGAATTACAACATAGCATTTTCACTTCTTTTGATGTTGTTTGCTTGCATTTTATTTTCTTTACCATTTTTTTCCTTTTTGATATGATTTTTCTTGTGGAGCAAAATAATTATATAAATGTGTATGCCTATATTGGATTTACATACACACACACACACACACACACACACACAAACATATGCATGGATAATTTTTTCTTTTTTTTTTTTTTTTCTGAGACAATTGGGGTTAAGTGATTTGTGCAGGATCACACAGCTAGGAAGTGTTAAATGTCTGAGACCAGGGCTAGGGCTCTATCCACTGTGCCATTTAGCTGCCTTGGATTTACATATATTTTTTACCATGTTTAATATATATTGGATTACTTGCCATTTAGGGGAGGGAGTGGGGAGAAGGGAAGGGAAAATGGAACACATGGTTTTGCATGATCAATGGTGAAAAATTATCCTTGCCTATGTTTAAAAATAAAAAAAACTTTTATTAAAAAAAGAAAATTATCCATGTATATTTTTTGAAAATAAAAAACTTCAATTAAAAAAATAAACATGAAAGTACTATTTTTAAAAAGAGGGTGATTAAAAACTAAGTGAATCATATTGACATAAACCACTGTAGAGAGAAACTTATTAGTATTTTATTCATGTGTATATTTACATACATATATGTATATACATATATATGTACATTTATACATATCTATCTATATCTATATCTATATCTATATATATGGAGAGATAGAGAGAGAGAGAGAGAGAGAGAGAGAGAGAGAGAGAGAGAGAGAGAAGAGTATGTATATGTGTGTGCATGTTTACACACATTCCCCCTATATCCCAGGTTGCTGTGAGGATAAAAGAAAATAATAATTGTAAAGTGCTTAGCACAGTCCTTAGCACATAGTTGGTGATATATAAACATTAGTTATTATTATTTTATAATATGCAGGTATACCTAATTTCCAGCAAATGGGACACTGGCAAATTTGAATTTACAAAACAAAAATAAAGGAGATAATTATATGATTGATTATTCACGAGTATCTGTGATTTAGACAGTACAAGTACTATGATTTGAGCCCATTTCTATAGGATCTGGAGCATCATTTATCTAGACCAATTGTTTCATTCTTTAGATATAAGGAAAAATGAGAAACATCCATCTTTTTTCATTAATGATTAGGCTCAGAGTTGCAAAGTAAGTCATCTTTGTCTGAGTTGCGAGGTCCGAGGTCCTTTGCTTTTCAGAACACATTATTCCATTCCCTCCTGTGTTTTTGATTGGATCTAGAATAGTCTTATGTTATTTGAATTTCTTTTCCTGTGTATTTGAATAAATTCAATCATATATATGTATGTATGTGTGTGTATATATTTCTCCTAATTACTTGAAGAATTTATTAGTGGAATTGTTAAAAATAACCAAGAGGTGTCTTAAAGTTTGTAGTATAGAGGTATTTGTTTGTTTTGTTTGTTTTTTTAAAGAGTTTTTTCAATTGGCACATTTTCTGTGTTCAGAAGTTCTAGGAAGTTTTCTAACATTATTTATTATATAATAGCATTCATATTGTTGGTTTTTTTTAGCTAGTCATGTCTCTCTTGGAATCCTATAATACTTAAATTGTCTCTCTCTATACATCTTGTATTTGAGATCTATTTATGTTTTGGTATGAAAATCAAACTTTTCTTTAAATTATTGCTTTTGGCTTCTCTTCTTCTAGATTGTTCTTCACTTCCCTGTAGCTGTATAAGTTGTATTTTCTTTTTGTTTCTTTGATGAAACTTGCTTAAAATAATTTAAATTAACACAGCACTTTAAAATTTGCAAAGTATATATAGTTTAGACAGTACAAGTACTATGATTTGAACCCATTTCCATAGGATCTGGAGCATCATTTATCTAGACAAATTGTTTCATTTAGATATAAGGAAAAATGAGAAACAAAGGTGTTAAATGACATACTCAAAGTGACACAAATATTCTCAGAATCAGGATTTGAATTCAGTAACTTTGACTACATAATCCAGGGGGCTGTTTTCTACTACATCTTTGCAGGTGAGGTAATAGAGGATCAAAAGGGTTCAACAATTTACCTAAAATCACGTAGTCACATATGGAATTAATAGCAGGCATAGGATTGAGTTCTTTTGTTTCCAAGTAGACTGCTCATTTTGTTATATCATATTACCTCAGCATAGGTAGAAGCTGAGGATTTTGGAAAGCTATAAAATGACTAGATGAAGATGGTACTATTAGGATAAGCTTCATGAAAAAAATGAATTATTTTTAGAATTGAAGGAAGAGGGGAAAATGGAATAAGAATTTTTAGATGACTTTACTTGAGGAAAGTAGAATCTAAGCCTCATCCTAATTTTCAGGTCTAGTACTTCAAAAATTCTGACATTACATTTCATTTTATTTTTCTAATGATTCAGAGTCAGTTTGAGTAGATTTAGGCTAAGCTGCTATGTCTCTCCAAAATAAATGATTTCCTTGGATTTAAATATATATATATATATTTTCCCTTATCCCACCTGGCTCTCTTGTTCCATTCCTCTCCCAGATTCATATATATTTGGTATTAACCAGAAGGGAGCAGATAAACCAAGAATTATTAACAGACTAAAGAATCAATCCATTTAACTGAAAGAAAGACCATTTCTTTGGAATAGTAGCTATTGTAAAAGCACATTTGAATGATTTATAATGAAAACATATTTCTCTGAAGATGATAGATGGAGTAAGCTGTAGTGGAATGCACTGAAAAAATCAATTGTTCTATGGATGATTTCCCCAATAATTATTCTGTTTCAAGGTATTCATGATGTGATGCTTTCTAGGTCCTCAAAAAATTCAATGTGTTCCTTTCTGAGATTATATCACATTTCTAGGTAAACCTTATAGTGACTCTCACCATGTTTTATTGATATAAGATGCAATTTGAATATTTGTTGATTCAAAAAAAGGCTTCTTGAATCATAGCTTTGGGAAATAGTTACTAGAATATAGAAAATGGAAACTTTCCACCTCTACCGGGAATGTGTTATATATGTCTCACTGCATTATTAATTTAGGTAGAATTTCAACTCCAATACCACTTGGAATCTCAAAACGATGGATTATAGGTCATGCTATCCAATAGTTATAGAAGGAAGATATCCATGAACTTTTCTGGAGATAAGAATATCTACCTGCCTTGTCTGCAAAAACAATAGAGACAGAGAATTTCTCCCTTCTGAAGACATTGGCATGATTTGTCTTCTTTTTTTCTGATATTCTTAGAACTTTCAGTTTTACGGAGGAATAAGACCCTCATGTAATTATAAAGCCATATGAATGAAACCAAAAGTCCAGTGACAAGCTTCTATTCTTATCTTTATCCCTATATTTTATTAACAATGTGTTTTAATTGACACAGAAAAAGGCATGAGAATTCATTTGAGACACCCATAGGTGTGATATAGAGAAAACAAGGGCAGAGAAAGTAAAGTTCAGGACAAAGAATTTTGTTTATCAATCACCAGAGGGGAAAATTGTCAGGTCACAGAAGGAAAAAGAAAGGAGTCAGAATCTTGAAAGAGACTGCACCCAGATATAGCCAATATGGTTACTGTTTTTCATATAGCAATTTGCAGTTGAGAATTTTTTAAAATTAGTCTTCTCACCATTCTTTCAATCTCAAAAAGCTTATGCTACATTGTGGAGGAATTAATAACAATTTATACAGCTTCTATGTTCATTTGAAAGTCTTTGCTTGTTTTATAAGGGTTAATTAGGCCTTTTGCAGGAAAAGTTCATGAGTTGCTGGAACTGATTTTTCAACCACAGTTTTTTTCTTTTCCTTAGCTATCTTTGTGGTCTGTTGGGAGCTCTTGTTTGCTTGGGATATCAGAGAGAGATGTGTGGACATTTAGTGGCATGGGATTTCCCTGACCTATGATTCCTTATACGAAAAGAGAATTAGAATCAGTTTCCTATCTTTAAATATTCATGGTCCCTGCCACTGTTAACTGAGATGCCCTGACATAGAAGAAAAAAACTGGGCTATACTTGGAAGTCTTAGCCCATTAAAGGAGTGATGAACTCAGAAAAAATAAACAAAATTATTTTGGAATAATTGCAATAAACTTAGAAATTCCCAAATGGACATGGAATGCTGCAACATGATCTTACATAACACTACATGTCTATGTGACTAATAATGCTATACATGTAGCTACAGAGTTGATCTAAGAATTAATTGATCTAAGAAATGGAGATAAACGTGTTTCAGTGGCCTGATTTTAACATCACCAAAAATCTTTGATCAATAATCAAAGCTAAACTTGGAAAAATGTATTGTTTGTTGAAATACATTAATATCTAATGTGATCTGTCTTTTCATGGTAAAGAATCAAAGAATATGAAATGAATTTTTTCTGAACTTAAAATCAATTGTATAAAACAAAGATTGCAGATAAATGCAGATAAATATCACATATTTAAAGTTTTTTTTTAAATGCACAAAGTTGCAAAGTTTATTGGATAAGCCAAGGCATTCGTTATTTCACTTTTTTCCTGACTAATTTACATATCATTTGGGTGTGGAATGAAGCATATCTTCATGTTAAATGTGGCCAAATTTTTCACTTGTTCATCTATTGCATGATGGGATGGAATGAGGAAATGAGAGGGATCAGTTCTATGCTAGTATAATATGAAGATCAAATCTTGCCACTTGTCATCTGTATGACATTAGAAGACACAACCATTGTTTCATTTCTCCATCTATAAAATAAGATTGTTGAATTAGATAAATTCTCAACTCCACTTCATTTCTCGACCTAAAATAAATCCTTAAAGAAAGGACATGTGTTTTTCTCCATCAACATCATTGTCAATGTCACCCATGATGGCATGGAGGCAGAGGTCACCAATAAATAGGAAAGATGTCAATTTCTGTTGTAAATTTTGTGTTTTTACTTCTAAATATCTTTGTATTTGTTACCATCCATTCTCAAATCCATTACATGTTTCTCTTGTTACTTGAACAGCCGTGATTACTATTTCTCCTTTCCAAAGCTGGCTCCCCACAGAGAATGATTGCAAAGGACTCTGTTAATTGGACATAAAATGTCTGAATTGACTCTTGAACCATAGCAGTGACTTTCTGGAAATCCTTAGTAATGTCTCTGTTGAGACCAAGCACAAACCTTTAATGGCAAAGGAACAAGACTTGTTTCTTGGGCAATTTTCAGTTAATAAGCAAAGTTCTAATAAATCCATTCTTTGTGCATAATATCTAGATGTCCCTTGCATCTATCTTATTTTCCTAGCCTCCTTTACCCATCTATTCACAGTCAACTTCTCATTCTTAATTCTCATCTTGGGATATTATTAACATTAAGTGTGTCTTTTGATTTATTTTTTTTTAGTTGAGGGAGGAGCTTGAGTGCATCTCATCAAAACAACTCCTAGAATCTCATTTTCTGAGAATGCTGCACCATGTTTTATAATTTCTGGAAAATCACTTGTTAGCTGTCATAGTGAGGATTCGTTCCATGTATGGCTTGAACTAGATATCCAATAAAGTCCTTTCTAAGTTTCAAATTCTATGATATAGTGATTTGCATCTCCTTTAGGAAAAGATATATCTTTCATCTTTCAGCATCCACCTTCTACTTGATCATTAATCTACTGATCTCCTCCTTAGGATAGGAATATAGAGGAAATCTTATGGCACTTCTTTTATTATATGATTTATTTCATTACCAATATCATATGATTATCAAACTAAATCACAGTACATCCCCAATATTGCCATTAATTATCATTAAAGATCTCTACTTGGGAGATGTTATTTGAGTTTCTGTATCTCTCTTCAACTCTCTCTCTCTCTCTGTATCTTTGTATATCTTCATGTCTCTGTCTCTCTGTGTCTCTGTCTATCCCTCTCTTGTTTTCTTTATCTCCATGGAATAAGATACCCCTACATTAGGTACCCCCTGGCGTCCCATTCTTTTACCCCTAATTTCCTATCTCCTTTGGTGTGTTGTCTCCTCTATGTGCATGTTATGTGCATGTTAAAATCTATAAGTAATGGGGAAATTGTGTTTGCAGCAATGAATATGTTTGTAATTGAATTATAATGTATACTTTTTGGATGTAAAATACACATAGAAAGTATCCAACAAAAATCCCTAAACATAATAAAATATAATGGCCAATACTCATAGTCAACTATAGAAAAGAAAACTTCTTAACAAAAAAGAAGAATGAGGATCAAAAGATTCAGAGCACATGACAAACAGTTTAAAAACTACAGAAAAGCTTTTGAAACAAGTAGAAATCCCTTCACTGACCAATAATAATAATAATAAAAAAAAGCTAATAATAGATACTGATAATAGAGAATTAGATTCATACAATGGAACTGAAAGCAGTTTACCTTTGGATAGAGCATCTAAAATTGCTCAGATCCATAAGAGAGGAATCAAAATCTCTCCTGGGATGACATCCACATCAATTCAGTCACCAATATGCATATCAATGTACTCTACAAGCATGCATTCTTTGATGGCTGTGTTATCTGAATTTGTTTCTAAAAAGAGAGGGATTTATGATGGCAATTCAGAACAGTCATTAGCACATGAAATCACTGACAAGTTATTCTTAAACAATTTAGATCAAGAAGGTTATTCAAATAAATTGTAGAAAATATGCAATAAATCCCTGTAGACTATAGACATTTAGTACCTTCTGAATGCATTTTTGAATTATAAATACCAAGAAAAATAAATCCAAACAATTGAGAAACAATCTGAAATAGATAGATTCTTTTTGCCCTGTCCACTCTTGGAATTGTCCTGAGAATGCTTTCAGTAAGCCCCATAAGATGAGCTTAAATCCCAATGCTTGTATTCAATTATAAAAAAGCAATTATTTTATTTACTTGCACAATAGTCCACAGAAGATCAAATATAAAAACAAACAAACAAACAAAAAAACAGGAGAGTGATTTGTCCCATAGCCATTTATGTCTGAACTTTGAAAAAGATGAGAAAAAGGAAATGATACAAATAATTATATTTGTCTTCACTTTAAAACTTACCTATTTTTATTATTTGATACTCACAGGAACTGTGTGAAATAGGCAGTGCAAGTTTTTTGCCTTCATTTTACAAATGAGGAAACAGATTCAGAAAAGTGATTTCATTTGTTATGAACAACTAGAACTTATTCCCTGCTTTCTTTTAGAGTGCCTTCTGCTTCATAGCTGAGGTTGATATATACCTTTTCTTTTCTTCTTAATTTGTTCTCTTTAAAACTAAATTGGCAGTTGGGAAAACTTTTTTTTTTTTTTTTTTAAGAAGAAAATTGTGCAATAATTGAAAAACTGTATTCAGTGATTTCTCTTCAGAGACTTTATACTTGCAAATATTTAGAGGTTATATATAAGTGTAGCCAAGTCAAATCAACAAGCATTTATTAAGCATTTACTATGTACTAGGCAATACACTAAAAACTGGGAATTCAAGCAGAAGCAAAAATAGAGATAGTCCCTATCTTCAACAATCAGCCCATCAAAGGGAGCTGAAATAAGGTGGGGTGAGAGGAGAGAGAAGGGACCCGGTGGTGAAGCCCAGGGAATCAGGAGCAGAGTTAGTAGAAGGGTGAAGAAGATAGCATGATGATCTGGGCATCCATTCAAAATGGAAGTTCCAGATGAAATTCACCAGTCAGAGGAAAGAACCGTCCATGTAGACAAATCTTTTTAGAGAAAGCTTCTGGAGATTGGTGGTAAGGTCCACAACATCATATGAGAATGCAATAATAGTATCTTACCTTTTTCTTTCAAGGTGACTTGCTCATCTAGTCCTACATATGTACAAGATGGACAAGTGGTATTTCTTCAGTAGCATTGTCAGGAACTATAACTAATGTGCTTTTCCCCCAGGTCAGACATTTCAGGTAATTCCAAAAGCTTTAAACTCTTCCCTGGGGACATTACTGAGGATGACAACCAGTGTTTTTCTTTGAAGCTCTCATTTGTTAAAATGGAAGATAGAATGTTATGGTCTCCTCTGGAAACACTTTACCCTAGTACTGAGCTGATGAAACACTATTATTTCAAATGATATGCTTTGTACCCGAGGGAGTTTCTATTCTTATTACTGAGTACTTGGGTTAAAGTAGTGAGCCTTAGGAATGGCTTTACCATCAAAGTCAATCTTTCTAGGACATGTGACAGGAACACCAAACAAAACAATCCTTCCAGCCCAAACAACTCTGCATATTTGAAAACAAAACACCCAGATAAAAGGAGCCAAAATCAGGCTGCATTATATTTTTAAAAATGTAAACTTTATTTTGCTGAAAAGAGTCTTTTCATAGGTTAAGTTTCAAGAGGAAGCCATCACCTCCTAGCTGTGTGACCCTGGGAAAGTCACTTAACCCAAACTTGCTTCAGGGGAAAAAAAAATGCATAAATAAAAAAGAGGAAGCCATCAGTGAAGTCATGCAATAAGTAGGACACAATTTGCTTTTCAGAGGAAGTTTAAATAAAAGGTTGGAACATCAGCGACTGAATGATAATGGTTTGTACATGTTATGTTTCATATTTCACCCATGTATCAGGAGGTAATATTTGAAAAGAGGCTCCTCCAAGAACAATCAATGCTGGTATAGAGAATTTGCTCAGAGATAATCCATTCCTTTGTACTTTTAATGGGCTTGATTTTTTTTTTTTTTTTTTAAGAAAAATGCTGAGCATTTCTGCTCTCTCATATCTGTCTGCTGATATCTTCCACTCTTCCTAAGGTTATCTTTCAGTCTCTCCTACACTAAAAGGAGAAAACAAAGAAAAGAAGAAAAGAAAAGAAAAGATCCCAATGTTTTCCTTGATTCAAAGCAATTATTCTCTATTTTTCCTTCTTTTATTTTTTTTTTAATTTCTTTTTTGTTTTTGTTTTTATTTTTTTAATAAAAACTTTTTATTTACAAAACATATGCCTGGGTAATTTTTCAACAAGGATCTTTGAAAAACCTTCTGTTCTACATTTTTCCCTCCTCCCCCTTACCCCCTACCCTAAATGGCAGGTAGTCCAATACATGTTAAATATGTTAAAATATATGTTAAATCCAATATATGTATATATATATATATATATATATTTATATGTGTATATATATACATATAAATATATACATATATATATATATATATATATATATATATATATATATATAGTTATCTTGTTACACAAGAAAAATCAGATCTAGGGAAAACAAACAAACAAACAAACAAAAACCTGAGAAGAAAAACTTCAAGGAAAATTCTAGAACTATGAGGTAGATATCTAATCTATATCTTTCAAAATTTATCTATTTACTATATCTACTATATACATAAATCAATCTCTTTTTGGAAATCCAATCTATTAGTGGACATTTATGTTTGAAGAGTAATTCCAGAACCTGGCAACTAAAGAAAGGCAAAAACATTATCCCTGCCCTAAAGAAGTTCACATTCTAATAGGGGAATGAACATATAAATAACTATGTATATTCAAGTAAAAACTAAAAACCCAAAGAGAAACCAAGACAATGAACAAATACTTTAAAGGAAAGTGAACTAAAATTCTCAAGGGAAAAAAAAGAGAATCCTGAAACCTCCCCTGGGATCATGGTACAATGAGAAAAGACTCTAGAATGATTTAAAAAAATGAACCCGTAAAGGGACTATATTGAATTGCAAACCAGAAATCTCAATATAGAATTGATGAAGATAACCAACTGGGTACAGATTTAGAAGACACTGAAAGAATGTCCTTCAATTAAATAAAAGCTTTAAAAGATATAAGATCTGAAATACAAAAATATAAAGTTGGAAGAATATTTGATTGAAGAGAAGCAAGGGACAATGATGTTAAAAGAACACATGAGAATTCTATATAAACCAGTGGTTGACTTTGAAGACAGGATGAATGAAGAAAATTTTAATAATCACAATTCTCCTTAAAGGACATGGCAAATAAAGCCTAAATATTGTTGTAAATAATTTAAAAATATTGAGAATGTTTAAATAGACATCCTACCTTCTGTTCCTTTGGAACCACAAAGCCCTAGTTAGTGAAGCCCATCCACATCTTCATTCTACTCTAGGCTCAACTCTTGACTTACCTAACTTTCTTCTCTACCACATCATGGTAGCATACTCATCCTGGAAGTTTACTCTGCTCTTCAGGATCCTCATCCTGGAATTTCACTTTAGCTTTTCAATTCCTTCCTCTAAGAACTTATATTAAAAAAAAAAAAAAAAAAAAAAAAAAAAAAAAGTATCTGCATCAGCAATGTCTTTTTTTTCTCTCCAGGCTGCACTTCTCATTCTCTGGATTTTTTCAAATATTCTGTAATGGCCTTCTCACTTTAAAAGTTCATTCTTGGGGCACAGCCAAGATGGCCGAGAATAAACAGGTCTTTGAGCTCTTCCTGGATTCCATTAGATCAGCACAAGATTAAACCTCTAAACAAATTTTGGAATGACAAAACCCACAAATATTTGGAATGTAATAAATTTCTAGCAGAAGATATTTTGTAAGAACTTCAGGAAAGAACTATATCAGTTGGGCAGAAGGGGACATGGCCCAGCATAGGCACAGTTCAGGAAAACTTAGGGTGAAGAGGACTCCACATGCCAGGGTTATCTAGTGGGAGGCTCTTAGCCAAAAAGACAGCAGCATTGGCTATTCTGTCCTGGTTCAGGAACTAGTGGATCAGCAGAGAGCTATGACACAAAAACAGAAGGCAAATAATGAGCCTCATAATGAAAAGACAACATTTTTTTAAGAAATCATCTAAAAGAGTACTTCCAGGGGTAGAGCCAAGATGGTGGAGATGACATACATTTCTTTCTGACCTTTTCCTACAACTCTCAGAATAATGAACAAACCCAGCCTCTAAATTAGCTCTGGACCAGCAGAACCCACAAATATTGGGAGTGCAACACATTACCAGAAGAAGATGATTTTGAAGATTGACAGAAAAGGTCTGTTTCAATTGGAAATTGGAGGGGAGCAGCCAGCACAAGCAGCAAAGTACAAATGCCAGTGCAGACAGTGCAGAGTCCTGGGGTGGTGTGGACACCTCGAGGCAGAGAATCTAGGGGGATGAATCTACAGCAGCAATGTTGGCTACTCTCCCTTGGGTGCAAGCCAGTAGATCAGTAGAGAAGATAGAAAACATCCAACACAAACACAAAGATAAACAGTGAACCTCTAAATGCCAGAATCTCACAGGACCTGGACATGCCCACTCAGCTCCAGGAATGAGTCAACACTGACTCACCACAGCCACAGCCATTTATAGAGAGAGGAAGGTTTAAAAACTTCCCTTGCACTAAAAGCAGACCTAAACTTAAAAAAAAATGAGTAAAAAAGTAAAGAGAACTCTTATGATAGACAGTTTTTATGGTGAAAGAGTAGAACAGATTTCAGATCCTGAGGAGACTAAAAGCAGATTGTCTCAGATGAAGCCCCAATAGGTGATATAACCTGGTCCCCATCATGCAAGGATCTCCAAGAAGAAATTAAAGATGAAAAAAAAAAAATGAAAACTTTGCAAGAGGGTTTGGAAAAGGCATATAACTCATTAAAAGATAGATCTGATAAAGAGGAAAAAGAAAACAACTCCAATAAAGACAATTTGTGAAACAGAAAAAGAAAATAACTCCTTAAAAAAACAGAATTTGTGAAATGGGAAAAAAATCCATAGAACAACACAACTCATTTTAAAATTCAATTGGACAAATGTAAAAAGAAGTTTAAAAAAAAGTAAATAAAGAAAATAATTCACTAAAATTCAGAATTGAACAAAAGGAATTGAATGACTCAATGAGACAATAAGAATCAGTCAAGCAAAACCAAAAAAAAAAAATGAAAAAAAAAAAGTAAAATACCTAATTGGGAAAACAAATGACCAGGAAAATAGATCTAGGAGAGACAATCTAAGGATCATTGAACTCCCTGAAATCCATTATGAAAAAAAAAACAAAAAACCTAGAAACTATTTTTCAGGAAATCATCAAAGAGAATAATACCCTGGAAGTCATAGAATTAGAAGGTACAATGACCATTGAAAGAATTCACCAAACACTTCCTGAAAGAGACCCCAAAATTAAAACCCCAAGGAATATAATAGTTGAACTTCAAAATTATTAGACCAAGGGAAAATATTACAAGCAGTCAGAAAAAAAAAAAAAAATCAAATACCAAGGAACCGCAATAAGATTACTCAGGACCTAGCAGCTTCCACTTTATTTTTATTTATTTATTCATTTAGGTACTACTTTTTTTAAATTAATTTTTATAATTATAACTTTTTTTGACAGTACATATGCATAGGTAATTTTTTTTTTACAACACTATCCCTTGTACTCCCTTCTGTTCCTAATTTTTCCCCTCCTTCCCTCCACTCCTTCCTCTAGATGTCAGGTATTCCCATACTTATTAAATATCTTATAGTATACCCTAGGTACAATATATATGTGCAGAACCGAATTTTGTTGTTGTTCTTGTTGCAAAGGAAGAATTGTATTCGGAAGGTAAAATAATTTGGGAAGAAAAACAAAAAAAAAACAAACAAAAAATGCTAACAGTTTACACTCATTTCCTTTTCTGGATGTAGCTGATTCTGTCCATCATTGATCAAATGGAATTGGATTAGCTCTTCTCTATGTTGAAGATATCTACTTCCATCAGAATATATCCTCATACAGTATCATTGTTGAAGTGTATAATGATCTAATAGTTCTGCTCATTTCACTCAGCATCAGTTGATATAAGTCTCTCTAAGCCTTTCTGTGTTGGTCATTTCTTACAGAACAATTAACATTCATATACCATAATTTACCCAAACATTCTCCAATTGATGGACATCCATTAATCTTCCAGCTTCTAACCACTATGAAAAGGGCTGCCACAAACATTTTGTCACATACAGGTCCCTTTCCCTTCTTTAGTATTTCTTTGGGATATAAGCCCAGTACTAGCACTGCTAGGTCAAAGGGTATGCACATTTTGATAACTTTTTGGGCATAATTCCAGATTGCTCTCCAGAATGGTTGGATTCTTTCACAACTCCACCAACAATGCATCAGTGTCCCAGTTTTCCCACAGCCCTTCCAACATTCATCATGATTTGTTCCTGTCATCTTAGCCAATCTGACAGGTGTGTAATGATATCTCAGAGTTGTCTTAATTTGCATTTCTCTGATCAATAGTGATTTGGAACACTCTTTCATATGAGTGGAAATAGTTTTAATTTCATAATCTGAAAATTGTCTGTTCATATCCTTTGACCATTTATCAATTGGAGAATGGCTTGATTTCTTATAAATTAAAGTCAATTCTCTGTATATTTTGAAGACGAGGCCTTTATCAGAACCTTTAACTGTAAAAATGTTTTCCCAATTTGTTACTTCCCTTCTAATCTTGTTTGCATTAGTTTTGTTTGTGCAGAAACTTTTTAATTTGGTGTAATCAAAATGTTCTATTTTGTGATCAATAATGGTCTCTAGTTCTCCCTTGGACACAAACTCCTTCCTCCTCCATAAGTCTGAGAGGTAAACCATCCCATGTTTCTCCAATTTATTTATGATTTCGTTCTTTATGCCTAAATCTTGGACCCATTTTGATCTTATCTTAGTATGTGATGTTAAATGTGGGTCCATGCCTAGTTTCTGCCATACTAATTTCCAGTTTTCCAGCAGTTTTTGTCAAATAATGAATTCTTATCCCAAAATTTGGGATGTTTGGGTTTATCAAACACTAGATTGCTATTTTTATTCACTATCTTGCCCTGTGAACCTAACCTATTCCACTGATCAACTAGTCTATTTCTTAGCCAATACCAAATGGTTTTGGTGACTGTTGCTTTATAATACAATTCTAGATCAGGTACAGCTAGACCACCTTCACTTAATTTTTTTTTCATTACTTCCCTTGAAATTCTCGACCTTTTGTTGTTCCATATGAATTCTGTTGTTATTTTTTCTAGCTTATTAAAACAGTTTCTTGGAAGTCTGAATTGTATAGCACTAAATAAATAGATTAGTTTAGGGAGTATTGTCATCTTAATTATATTCGCTCGGCCTATCCAAGAACACTGAATATCTTTCCAGTTATTTAAATCTGACTTTATTTTTGTGGCAAGTGTTTCACAATTTTGCTCATATAATTCCTGAGTTTCCTTTGGTAGATATATTACTAAATATTTTATACTATAGACAGTTATTTTGAATGGAATTTCTCTTTGTATCTCTTGCTTTTGGTTTGTCTTGGTAATGTATAAAAATGCTGAGGATTTATGTGGATTTATTTTGTATGCTGAAACTTTGCTAAAATTCTGAATTATTTCTGATAGCTTTTTAGCAGAGTCTTTGGGGTCCTCTAGGTATACCATCATGTCATCTGCAAAGACTGATAGTTTGATTTCCTCATTTCCTACTCAAATTACTTGAATCTCTTTCTCGGTTCTTATTTCCGAGACTAGCATTTCTAGTACTATATTGAATAGTAATGGTGATAGTGGGCAACCTTGTTTCACTCCTGATCTTACTGGGAAAGGTTGCAGTTTATTTCTATTGCATATTATGCTTACTGAAGGTCTTAAATATATGCTCCTGATTATTCTAAGGAATAGTCCATTTATTCCTATACTCTCAAGTGTTTTTAGTAGGAATGGATGTTGGATTTTATCAAATGCTTTTTCTGCATCTCTTGAGATGATCATATGGCTTTTATTAATTTGATTATTAATATGGTCAATTATACTAATAGTTTTCCTAATATTAAACCAGCCCTGCATTCCTGGAATAAATCCCACTTGGTCATAGTGTATTATCCTGGGGATGATTTTCTGAAGTCTATTTGCTAATATCTTATTTAAGATTTTAGCATCAATATTCATTAAGGAAATTGGTCTATAGTTTTCTTTCTCAGTTTTCAATCTACCTGGTTTAGGTATCAGTACCATGTCTGTGTCACAGAAGGAATTTGGTAGGACTCCTTCAATCCCTATTTTTTCAAATAGTTTACATAGCATTGGAGTTAGTTGTTCTTTAAATGTTTGGTAGCATTCACATGTAAATCCATCTGGTCCTGGGGACTTTTTCTTAGGAAGTTGGTTAATAGCTTGTTCTATTTCTTTTTCTGAGATGGAACTATTTAGACTACTTACTTCTTCCTCTGTTAATCTGGGCAAGCTATATTTTTGAAGGTATTCTTCCATTTCATTTAAGTTATCGAATTTATTGGCATAAAGTTGAGCAAAGTACCTCCTAATTATTATTCTAATTTCGTCTTCATTAGTGGTGAGTTCCCCTTTTTCATTTTCAAGACTAACAATTTACTTTTTCTCTTTCCTTTTTTTAATCAGGTTTACTAAGGATTTGTTTATTTTGTTGGTTTTTTCATAGAACCAACTCTTAGTTTTATTAATTAATTCAATAGTTTTTTTACTTTCAATTTTATTAATCTCACCTTTTATTTTTTGAATTTCAAGTTTTGTGTTTGTCTGGAGGATTTTAATTGTTCCTTTTCTAGCAATTTTAGTTGTAAGACCAATTCGTTGGCCCTCTCTCTATTTTATGCAAGTAGGCCTGTAGAGATATAAAATTTCCCCTTATTACTGCTTTGGCTGTATCCCACACATTTTGGTATGATGTCTCATTATTGTCAATTTCCTGGGTGAAGTTATTAATTATGTCTATGATTTGCTGTTTTACCCAATCATTCTTTAGTATCAGATTATTTAGTTTCCAATTATTTTTTGGTCTATTTTCGGCTGGCTTTTTATTAAATGTAATTTTGATTGCATTGTGGTCTGAAAAGGATACATTTATTATTTCTCCCTTACTGCATTTGATTTTGAGGGTTTTATGCCCTAGTATATGATCAATTTTTGTATAGGTTCCATGAACTGCTGAGAAGAAAGTATACTCCTTTCTGTCTCCATTTAGCTTTCGCCAAAGATCTAACATATCAAACTTTTCTAGTATTCTATTTACCTCTTTGACTTCTTTCTTATTTATTTTGTGGTTTGATTTATCTAATTCTGAGCGTGCAAGGTTGAGATCTCCCACTATTATAGTTTTGCTATCTATTTCTTCTTGCAGCTCTCTTAATTTCTCTTTTAAGAATTTAGATGCTGCACCACTTGGTGCATATATGTTTAATATTGATACTGCTTCATTATTGATGCTACCCTTTAGCAGGATATAATGCCCTACCTTATCTCTTTTAATTAGATCAATTTTTGTTTTTGCTTGATCTGAGATGAGGATGGCTACTCCTTTTTAATCCAGTCTGCTAACTGCTTCCTCTTTATGAGGCAGTTTGCCCCATTCACATTTATGGTTAGAAGGACTAATTCTATATTGCTTGCCATCCTATTAACCCCTGCTTATGCTTTTCCCCTTTCCTTCCCTTTTACCCCCCTACCCAGTATTAAATTGGTGAACACCACTTGCTTTTCACAGCCCTCCCTTTTTAGGATCCCTCCCCCACCTTAAAAATCCTCCCCTTATTTTACCCCTTTTCCTCAAAATTTCTGCATTCCCTTCCCCTTAGCTTACTCCTTCCCTCTCACTTTTCAGTGAAGTGGAAGAAGTTTCAACATAAATGGAATATGTCTATTGATACACACTATGTTCATCTCCCTCCTTTCTTTCTCTCAGATATAATAGGTTACCTTTGCCTCTTCATGAGATGTAGTACCACCACTTTACACTTTTTTATGATATAATTTCCTTTCCAACTCTAGTTTCTAAGACAAATTGTATATATGTTCTTTACATATTTTTTAGGCAGAAGTATAGTTCTCAAGATTTCTTTTTACCTTTTTAGAAATCTCTTGAAGATCAAACCTTTTATGTAGGTCTGTTTTTTTCATCAAGAATAGATGGAATTCATTTATTTCATTAAATATCCATCTTTTCCCCTGGAAAATGATGCTCATTCTTGCTTGGTAAGCTATTATTGGCTGCATACCAAGTTCCTTAGCCTTTTGGAATATCATGTTCCAGGCCCTTCGTTCTTTTAATGTGGACGCTGCTAGATCCTGGGTTATCCTTATTGTGGCTCCTCCCTATCTGAATTGCTTTTTTCTAGCAGCTTCCAGTATTTTTTCCTTTGTCTGATGGTTCTTGAATTTGGCCAATATCTTTCTTGGCGTTTTGATTTTAGGGTCCTTTTCAGTAGGTGATCAATGAATTTTTTCAATGTCTATTTTACCCTCTGTTTCCAAAACGTCTGGGCAGTTCTCTTTGATAATTTACTCTAAAATAGTGTCCAAGCTCTTTTTTTCCTCACATTTTTCAGGGAGTCCGATTATTCCCAAATTGTCTCTCCTGGATCTGTTTTCCAGGTCTGTTGTCTTTCTAATAAGGTACTTGACATTCTTTTCAATTGTTTCATTTGCCTGGTTTTGCTTGACTACCTCTTGGTTTCTCCTTGAGTCATTCATTTCTACTTGTTCGAGTCTAATTTTCAATGATGTATTGTCTTCACTCTTTTTTATATCTTTTTGTAATTGTCCAATTGTGTTTTTATCTTCTATGGAGATTTTTTTTCCATTTTATCCATTTTATTTTTTAGAGAGCTGATTTCTTTATCCAGCTCACTAATCCTGCTTTCCTTGGAGTTGTTTGCCTTTTCTAATTCACTGTTTTATTTCTCAATGATTTGTTTTCTTTATCCACTCTGTCTTTAAATGAGTGGAATGACTTCTCCAGGCTCTCTTGCCAAGCTTCCCTTTCCTTTTCCCATTTCTCTTCTAGCTCTCTTGTGAGAGCCTTTTTGATATCTTCTATGAGAATCATTTGTATTGAGGAGCAGATCATATCCCCCTTAGGGTATTCCTCTGGGGACAGTCTGTTTTTAGTCTCCTCAGTATTTGAAGTCTGCTCTCTCTCCACACAGAAGCTGTCAATGGTTAGAGCCCTTTTGAATTTTTCATTCATTTTGTCAGAGCGGGAATCAAAGAAAACAAATTGACAAGAGAAACAATTGGTCTGTTTCTGGGGGGGATGGAGCTGGATGGTGTTAATGAGCTTCCTCTACAGACTGGAGGTAGGGCAGCAGAGAGCCACTACAGAACAGTGATGGCTGCAGTGAGTCTGCACTCTTAGGCTCTGAGAACACTCTGAGGCTCTGAGAATGCACTGAGTCACTCCAGGTGGGGTTTGGGGGTGTCCGGTTCCGAGACGTTAGCTTTCCGGGGTTTTAATCCTCACCTCCGGTGTTTACACCCTCTCTGCTGCTCCTGGCTTGCTGCCAAGATGGAGTATCCACAGTGGGGTAAAAGCCGTTTCCCAGAATCGGCAGAGATCGTACCCCTCCCCCTCGGGTCTGAGCTGTGTGAGCTATCTGTCTCACTCTGGCTTGCCTGCCCTCAGTCTGTGCCCAGTCTGATTGACCCTCCCCTGAGCAAACACAGACCTTCTCTGGCAAATTTCAAGGATGTCTTCTCTTGGTGATTATTTGTGGGTTTCTTTTCTGGTCAAGCATTAACTCTGAGGCTTGTCATGAAGTAAGTTCTGAGAGTAAATGCGGAGCTCAAGCAGCTGTCTGCCTCCACGCCGCCATCTTGGCCGGTAATCTCCATCTCACTTTTCAATGAAGTGGAAGAAGTTTCACCATAAATCGAATATGTCTATTGATACACTATGTTCACCTCCTTCCTTTCTTTCTCTCAGATATAATAGGTTACCATGCCTCTTCATGAGGTGTAGTACCACCACTTTATCCTTTTTTATGACATAATTTCCTTTCCAACTCTAGTTTCTAGGACAAATTATATTTGTGTTCTTTACATATCTTTATGGTAGAAATATAGTTCTCAAGATTTCTTTTTACCTTTTTAGAAATCTCTTGAGTTCTGTATTTGAAGATCAAACAATTTGTGTAGGTCTGTTTTTTTCATCAAGAATAGATGGAATTCATTTATTTCGCTAAATGTCCATCTTCTTCCCTGGAAAATGATGCTCATTTTTGCTGGGTAAGTTATTCTTGGCTGCATACCAAGTTCCTTAGCCTTTCGGAATATCATATTCCAGGCCCTTCGTTCTTTTAATGTGGACGCTGCTAGATCCTGGGTTATCCTTATTGTGGCTCCTCCCTATCTGAATTGCTTTTTTCTAGCAGCTTCCAGTATTTTTTCCTTTGTCTGATGGTTCTTGAATTTGGCCAATATCTTTCTTGGCGTTTTGATTTTAGGGTCCCTTTCAGTAGGTGATCAATGAATTTTTTCAATGCTTATTTTACCCTCTGTTTCCAAAACGTCTGGACAGTTGTCTTTGATAATTTCCTGGAAAATAGTGTCCAGGCTCTTTTTTTCCTCACATTTTTCAGGGAGTCCAATTATTCTCAAATTGTCTCTCCTGGATCTGTTTTCCAGATCTGTTGTCTTTCTAATAAGGTACTTGACATTCTTTTCAATTCTTTCATTTTTCTGGTTTTGTTTGACTACTTCTTGGTTTCTCCTTGAGTCATTCATTTCTACTTGCTCGAGTCTAATTTTCAATGATGTGTTTTCTTCACTCACTTTTTAAATATTTTTTTGTAATTGTCCAATTGAGTTTTTATCTTCTATGGAATTTTTTCCATTTTATCCATTTTATTTTTTAGAGATCTGTTTTCTTTAGACCAGCTCACTAATCCTGTTTTCCTTGGAGTTGTTTACCTTTTCTAATTGACTAATTTTGTTTCTCAATGTTTTGATCTCTTTATCCATTCTGGATAACTTTTCCAGGCTCTCTTGCCAAGCTTCCCTTTCCTTTTCCCATTTCTCTTCTAACTCTCTTATGAGAGCATTTTTTATTTCCTCTATGAGAGTCTTTTGTATTGAGGAGCAGATCATATCCCACTTAGGGGATTCCTCTGGGGACAATCTGCTTTTAATGTCCTCAGTATTTGAAGTCTGCTCTCTCTCCATACAGAAGCTGTAGATGGTTTTTAAATTTTTAAATTTTAAATTTTTAAATTTTTCATTCATTTCAAATTGACAAGAGAAACAATTGGTCTGTTTCTGGGGGGGATGGGGCTTGATGGTGTTACCAGGCTTCCTCTACAAATTGAGGGAGACAGCAAGGAACCACTAACAGGACATTGATGGCTGCACTGCGTCTGTGCTCTGAGGCTCTGAGAATGTGTGGAGTTACTCCGGGTGGGGGTGGGAGTGGCCAGGTCCCAAGAGATGCTGGCCTTCTGTGGTTTTATTGTTCACCTCCGGTGTTTACACCCTCTCCACTGCTCCTGGCTTGCTGCCAAGATGGAGTATCCACACTGGGAAAAATTCTTTTCACAGAAATGGAAGCGATCGTACCCCTCCCCCCTCCAGTCCAGGTTGTGTGAGCTGCCTGTCTTGTTCTGGCTAACTGCCCTCAGTCTGCGCCCCGTCTGTTCCACCCTCCCCCGAAGCAAACACAAACCTTCTCTGGTGAATTTCAAGGACGGCTTCTGTTGGTGATTATTTGTGGGTTTCTTTTCCGGTCAAGCATTAATTCCGAGGCTTGTCATGAAGTAAGTCCTGAGAGAAAACACAGAGCTCAAGCAGCTGTCTGCCTCCACACCACCATCTTGGCCAGAAGTCGCAGCTTCCACTTTAAAGGATAGAAGGGCCTGAAATCTGATATTCTGAAAAGCTAAGGAACTTGGAATGCAGCCCAGAATGAATTACCCAGCTAAACTGAGCATTTTCTTTTAGGGAAGAAGATGGACATTCAATGAAACTGGTGAATTTTATTGATTTTTGATGAAAAGAACAGAGCTAAAAAACAAAACAAAATGAAACAAAAAAAAACTTCCAAATATAGAACTCAAGAGAAGCATAAAAAGGTAAAAAGAAAAAAAAATTCTCAAGTACTATTTCTGTTATGGAAATACATAGATAATACATGTATAATCTGATTTTACTGTTATAATATAAAAAAAGAAACTAGAGGTAGAAAGGGAATTGTAATAGAAAAAAGGGAGAAATTGGGGATAAAATGAGGGAAATTATATCTCAGGTAGAGGCAAAAAAAAATTATAATTGAGAGAAAGAAAGAGGGAGGGTGATGGATACTGTGTGAATCTTAACCTCATCAGATTTGGCTCAAAAAAAAGAATATTAGATGTATTTGGTTTCAGCAAGAAACTTCTCTCACCTTATAGAAAAGTGCAAAGGGAAAAGCAAAAATGGAAGGGGTAGGCTAAATAGAATGGAAAACAGAAATAGTAGGGGAAAGTTATAAGAAAGGGAGAGAATCTCTAAAGGGTATGGAATTCTTGAGGAAAATAGTGCTTATAAGTAAACTACTGGGGAAGAGGGAAAAGTGGAAAAGGAAAGAGAAAAGTATAACTTGGGGTTAATAAAATGGCAGAATTTATAGTTTTAACTGTAAATGTAAAAGGGGTGAACTCTCCAATAAAATGTAAGTGGATAGCAGACTGGATTAAAAGCCAGAATCCTACAGTTCTGTACTAGAAAAACATTTAAAGCAGTGATACATAAAGAGTAATTATAAAAGGCAGAATCTACTATGCTTCAAGTGAAGTAAAAAGAAGCAGAGGTAGCCATCCTGAACTAAGATCAAGCAAAAGCAAAAATTGATCTAATTAAAAAAGATAAGGCAGGAAACTATATCTTACTTAAGGGTACCATAGATTATGAAACAATATAAATACTAAACATATATGCACCAAGTGATACAGCATGGAAATTCCTAAAAGAGAAGCTAAGAGAGTTGCAAGAAGCTAAATAGATTTTAATTTAGAAATTATTTGCTAAATAGATAGCAAAACTATAATAGTGGGGGATCTCAACCTTGCTCTCTCAGAACTAGATAAATCAAATAAAAAAAATAAATAAGAAAGAAGTCAAAGAGGCAAGTAGAATACTAGAAAAGCTAGATATGATAAATCTTTGGAGAAAATTGAATGGAGACATGTAACATGCTGTTGTCTCCAGAAGGTGCCGATCACTCTCTGGGAGGAGATCTGCTGTGTCAACTCAAATTTCTCGGACAGATTCTTCTTCCTGTAGAGAACCACTGTCTCCAGACAGTTGCCATTAACTCTTGTCCAGAGAAGTGACTTCCCTTCCTGCAGACAGCTGCCTCAAGCCTGGTCTAGAGCAGAGACTCTCTATCTCTGGAGTGCTGCCCTCTTTATCCTCCCAGAGAATGGGCATGGGATAATGAAAGGGCTTCTGGGAAGAACTACTTCAACCAATGAGCTTGCTCCTCCTAAGCTCTTTCCCAGGAAAGGCCAGAACTAGAGAATTGTCAAGTACCGCCTTAGCACTTAGTAAGAACCTAATATCTCATTATCTCATTAGCACTTAGTAAGAACCTAACAGAGACAGAAAAGAGTACACTATCTTTTCAGTGAGAGAGAATCTATACAGAACCTGTGGAACCTATACAAAAATTGGCCATGTATTAGGACATAAAGACGTCAAAACCAAATGCAGAAAGGCAGAAATAGTAAATGCATTTTTTTTTGAGATCACAATGCAATAAAAATTATATTTAATAAAAGGCCAAGGGAAAATAGACCAAAAAGCATTTGGAAACTAAATAATCTCATTCTAAAGCATGAATTGGTGAAACAGCAACTCATAGACACAATCAATAATGAATGAAAATAATGAGACAACATAGCAAAATTTGTGAGATGCAGCCAAAGTAATAAAAAGTAAAATTTTTTATCTCTAAATGCTTACTTGCACAAAATAGAGAAAAAGAAGGTAAATTAATTGAGCTTGCAACTAAATAAGCTAGAAAAAGAACAAATTTAAAACCCCCAATCAGATATCAAACTTGAAATTCTACAAATAAAAAGAGAGATCAATGAAGTTTAAAGAGAAAACTATTGAATTAATAAATAAAACTGACAGTTGGTTTTATGAAAAAACCAACAAAAATAGAAAAATCTTTAGTTAATTTGATTAGAAAATGTAAAGAGGAAAATCAAATTGTTAGTCTCAAAAATGAAAAGGGAGAACTACCCCTCAAAGAAAAGGAAATTAGAGCAATAATTAGGAGTTACTTTGCCCAACTTTATGCCAATAAATTTGACAATCTAAATGAAATGGAGGAATACCTACAAAAATATAGATTGCCCAGATTAACAGAAGAGGAAATAAATTCCTTAAATAATCCCATTCTAGAAAAAGAAATAGAACAAGCTATTAACAACTCCCTAAGGGGAAAAAAAAAAAAAAAAACAAAAAAAAACAAAACTCAGGATTAGATGAATTTATATGTGAATTCTACCAAACATTTGCAGAAAAATTAACTGTAATTATTAAAGTATTTGAAAAAAATAGGGAATGAATGATTTCTACCAAATTCCTTTCAGGACACATGAAGTTGGATTTATGCCAGGAATGCAGGAATCATTCAACATTAGGAAAACTATTAGCATATCTTACTATATCATTAAACAAATTAACAAAAAACATATGATTATCTCAATAGATGCAGAGAAAGCATTTGATAAAATCCAACACCCATTCCTAATAAAAAGACTACAAAGTATAGGAATAAATGGACTTTTCTTTAAAAACAGTCCATCAGCAAGCATCATATGTAATGCAGATAAATTGGAACTATTCCCAATAAGATCAGGGGCAAAACAAAATTGCCACACTTACTATTCAATATTGTATTAGAAATGCTACCTTTGGCAATAAGAGAAGAAAAAGAGATAAAAGGAGTTAGAATAGGTAATGAGGAAACCAAATTATCACTCTTTGCAGATGATATGATGGTATACTTAGAGAGACCTAGAGAATCAACTAAAAATCTATTAGAAATAATCCATAACAACAGCATTCTTGTATAACACTAACAAAATCCAACAGTAATAGATACAAAGAGAAATTCCATTTAAAATAATTGTCAAATAATTGTCAATAGTATAAAATATTTAGGAATCTCTCTTCCAAGGGAAAGTCAGGAACTATATGAACAAAACTCAAAACACTTTCCACATAAATAAAATCAGATCTAAGCAATTGGAAAAGTGCTCTTGAATAGGAAGAGTGAATATAATAAAGATGACAATACTCCCTAAACTAATCTATTTATTTAGTGCTATACCAATCAAACTTCCAAGAAACTATTTTACTGACCCAGAAAAAAATAACAACAAAATTCATCTGGAAGAATGAAAGGTCAAGAATTTCAAAGGAATTAATGAAGAGAAAAACAAATGAAGGTGGCCTGGCTATACCAGATCTAAAACCATATTTTAAAGCAGCGATCATCAAAACCATTTGGTACTGGCTAAGAAATAAAGAAGTTGATCAGTGGAATTTTAGGTTCACAGAACAAAATAGTCAATCACTACAGCAATCTAGTATTTGACAAAACTAAAGGCCCCAGCTTTGGGGATAAGAATTCACTATTTGACAAAAACTGCGGGGAAAATTGGAAACTAATATGGCAAAAAGTAGGCATAAACCCACATCTAAACCTGTATACCAAGATAAGGTTGAAATGGGTTCATGATCTAGACATAAAGAATGATATTATAAACAATTTAGAAGACCATAGGTTAGTTTACCTGTCAGATCAGTAGAGCAGGAAGGATTCAATATTGTATTAAAAATGTTAGCTTTAGCAATAAGAGAAGAAAAAGAAATTAATATGATAGTATACTTAAAGAACCCTAAAAATCATCTTTAAAACTACTATAAACAATTCACAAATTTAATAGAGTTGCAGGATACAAAATAAATCCACAAAAATCATGATCATTTCAATGTTACCAAAAAAGGCCAGAAGCACGAAGAGAAAATCAATTTTAAATAACTGCAGATAATATAACAAATCATTTTTTCTTCTTTCTTTCCAACCCCCAGATTTTCAGCTTTCTTTTATATACTGTATTCACCTATTGGAATTTTCTTGAGGATAGACACTATTTTTCCTTGAATTTGCATTTCCAGTATTTGTCACAATTCCTAGTGCATTGTAAGTGTTTAATAAATGCTTGGTGACTTAGCTTGATAGACATATACAAACATAGACACACACACATGAATCTCTAAGGCAGATGGTTGCTAAATTTCATAATTTTATTAATGAACAAGATTTTAATAAACAGGAAAATGACCTTCAAATTTGAAGAAATGAAGAAATTCAAAAATGAAGAAATAATCCAGGATTACTTTACAACCACAAGGAATTAAAGACAAGAATACGATGGGACATTACAAGCTCAAGTTTCAATTCAAAGTAAGAAATTCAGAAAAATGAGCCTGATAATTGATAAAACATTAGATCTCAATAAAACAATATTTAAAGCATTCTTGCAAAAGCAATAGAATTAAATTTGAGTAGAATATTCAACTTTCTGAGAATTCAAACAACAAAAACATAAAATAAATATAATTATCAAGAAAATACAATTTTCTCATGTTTATAGCATCCATTTTTCCCCTGAGAGAATGAGTTAAATGTTAAAAGATGGGGATTATAAAGATTAAAAAAAAAAGACCTAAGGGGCTAACAATTTGATGGAAATTAAGGAAAAATGAAATGGAAAAGAGAAAGCTCTGAATTAATATTCAATAGACTAAAATACTATGAACTTCTAAAAAGTGAATTTTACCTGTCTGGAATGGATTGAACAGTAGGAAGTAACACATGGGGAATAGATGTGTAAGAGACAGAGAGAAGCTTGGTAATGTATCATAACCAAATCCACTGATACACAATGAGGGGATACTAATTTTTTGTTCTCTCAACAAGAGTGTAAGACTATGGGAGAATAAGCTAAAAAGAAGGGAAGGTAGTAATTAGGATGGGGGAAGTAGGATAGAAGTCTTAGAGGAAAGGAAAGAGCATCTAAAGGCTATTCAACAAGCACTGAGTCAAAAGTCAAAGAGACGGAAACTATCATATTTTTTATCTGTTGGAAATTTTCACCTTCTCAAAGAAAGCATTCTACCCTAAGAGAGAAGATACAAGAGTCTCTGAATGTTTCTAAATAAGTTCAAACTATTCTTTTAATTTCTGATTTCATAGCAGCATATGTATCTTTGGGGTAGATATTGCTTTTGAGGTTCAGAAGAGTAGAACAAATGATAAGGTTATTTGGTAGATACTTTATTATGCATTGTTTTCTTATGTGCTGGTTTTTGGTTTATGCTAGGAAAAACAACTGTATCCAGTACCTAAGCATGTTTTTCTGCTTCTGTGGAAAATTGATTTTATTATACCATGGTCATGTACCAATGGTTCACTGAAATATAACAACTTAAGAAAGGAGCTGGGTTTTATCAATAGGTGAAAGCTCAAAACTGATTTCTGATTTGTGAAATCATCATACCACTTCTTAACAGCAAGTTGTGGAGCTAAAGGACAAAGGCTTTCTGAAAAGCATAAAAAGCTTACACCTATCTCTTTGGAACTTCTATCCCACTGCAATAAATGAAAAAATCAGCAGGGTGAGATAGGACTCCAAAGGACCCAGATCCTCTTGCTATTATGTTCAGAGGCATATGACTAAAAAGCTAATATCCTTTCTGAAGGTACCCATCTGTGGTAAAAGAATAATTATTTATGTTTCAACATAGCAATTAAAAATAAGGCAGAAGAAGACAAATCAGCATTAATTCTGCATCTCTGTGATATGGACCTGCCAGTTATTTTTGGCTGATAACATCAGTCTTTAACAAACATTTCTCCTACCTCATTCTCTGTTGGAAGGAGGGAAGAAGAGCTAAATTTGATCAACCTTCAAAAATGATCTTTATGTTATGACTCTCTAATCTACATATCCAATCCAACTCATGCCTCTGAATTCCAGTCCTGCATTTCTAAGTATCTTCTAGATGTTAGTAACAACTCAAACAATATGCACATAATACATTCATTATTTCCTTCCTAAACCTTTCTCTTCCTCCAAAATTCCTTTGATTAAGGACACTCTTGAAATCTCAGAGTACTCATTTACCCTCCCATGTCTCTCAGGTCTCACCTCATGGAACCAACAAGTTCTATTGAGTTTGTCTTTTTAATATCTCATTCTGTTCTTTTATTTCTATTCAAAATCTTCTCAGCCTTGTTTGCACCTTCTGACCTCTTATCTGATCTATTTTATCAGCTATCCTGCCTCCAATCTTGAGCCTGAAAATACTTTCTTCACATATTGTGAATGCCGTAAAATACAAGAGTTCTGGCATCATTGTCTTATTCAAAAAGCTGAGTAGCACATCATTACCTTTTATTATATATATATATATATATATATATATATATATATATATATATATATATATATATATATATATATATATGTATACATATGTATGTATATCTCTCTCTCTCCACATATATATATGTATATATACATATATATATATATGGAGAGAGAAAGAGAGAAAGAGAGAAAGAGAAAGAGAAAGAGAAAGAGAAAGAGAGAAAGAGAAAGAGAGAGAGAGAGAGAGAAAGACAGAGAGAGAGAGAGAGAGAGAGAGAGAGAGAGAGAGAGAGAGAGAGAGAGAGGGATTGAGACATACAGACAGACTTATATCCTTTGCATGAGATATTAGGCCTACCATATTCTGCCTCCAACTTGCCTTTTTAATCTAATTTCATTGTATTCCCTTCACTTATTCTGTATTTCAGTCAATCTGGAATACTACTTGCTCTTCATCTCATCCATAATTTTCACTCTTCCTTGCATTTTCTCAAAGATAAATGAATAAAATAATGCAAATTATTGATACAGTGTCTCTTCTATCTCATGACAACTTTATGAATACACCGATCATTTTTGGCTGATACTACTAATCATTTATAATCTGTCTCTCCAATCCTAATCTCCATGGAAAGGTGCATGATGGGAGGGAGAAGACGGGTTTGAATGTATCCCCTTAATATTGTATGACTATTGAAAGTATTATTTTCACTTAAGGGGAAATTGAGGAATTATCTTTTGTAAGCTTCTTCTTCTACTAAAAAATGGCACATGTTGTATAGATGCCAGGACTGGGGGAATTCACAATTAGAGTAACAACAAAACTTATAGGAAGGACACATAACCTATACATAAAAACACTTATTAAAGGGAGCCTATATTTTACCTTCTATTATCCTTCCATCAAAGAATGTACTATTCTCTCAATTAGATTATAGGCTTACTGAAGGGAAGGATTGCGTGGCATTTTAGGTTTGTATCCCTAGTTTCAATAATTCGATAATTTGCAAACAGTAGAAACACTGAATGTTGCTAAACAAAATAGAATGGAACATGTCTCTTATGAAATGATCAGTGGATTGATAATTTATTTAAATAGTTCAGTTCTTAGTAGTTGGTCCATGGAAGAAGAAAAAAGATGATGAATGAGAAGAAAGGTATAGAAAGACATTATCCTTTACATGTCTTCAGTACTTGATAAATACAAGAAAATTTCAAGGATAGAGGGAAATCTTAACTAGATTGTGAATAAGGATAATGTTGAAATTACACCTATTTCTGAGGAGCCCAAGAATTAAAATTTTTACAATGCAAAATAATGTCTTTTGATATTACAATGTACCCCTATGACCACATGTGAGCTCCTAATGTTTCAAAAAATTATTGAGAAGAGTCTGATGGACTAAATGGTTTTATTTGCCTTGCCATAGGATATGTGTATGCATAAAGTAAATTTTAAATTTATTAATCATATTATCCACTGAAAACACAAATGAAAGAATACTTCCATGTTTCATCACTGCACAGATCATTGATAACCTTCAGGCATCATAAGATCTTGTCATTCATTTTGAGTCATTAAAGAAATATTCAATTATAATCAATTTAATTGTAGTTGTCATGTGTTTTATTGTACTTATTTCTCTGAAAATTCATTTTCAATGTATTATGTATGGGCAGCTTCATTCAGGAAAAACACATGGTTTCGTTGATATGGAAATTATTTTCACTGATACAGGTCACAATATTCCACCGCATCCTACAATTCAGAATATTTTTATGAATTGTAAGAGTCAAAAAATATTCATTTCCAGGTGACCAAACTTCCAATGAGAACCCTAGCTAGAAGATTGATATCTGTTGGGGTTCCTGCTATGAGACAAACCTATTGTTGAGACTGTCTTATAATGAAATTTTTTTGATATTGTAAGAGAATCAAGGGTGAGGAAGTATCGAGAAAGAACATTAACACTTAAATGACTGTCATACAAGCAGCGTATTACTTCCAGTCATATAATTACATGTGGCTTCATAAATCTTCACTCCCATGAGCACATATTAACAGTTAACTGACAATACAATGATGATTTTGTGTATCCCTATTGAGAACCTAGGTCTTCTGAGTCTTTCCCTATAGCTCTGATTATTGTTGTTGGGTAGATTCACACAAACTAAGTGGGAGGAGGATCTTAAGGGCAGTCAGTCATCAGGTGGTATGAACTTCAACCCTCTCTAGAAACCACAAGGCCAATTGTCACAAATACAGTCTGCAGATAGTATTCTAAGCTTGTTTTCCTACCCCTAAATTAGACTGACCAATTCAGGTGTTGGATACATAGAAATTTCATGTTATACAGGAGCATCATTTAGGGGATCAAACATGAAATCACTTTTGTCAGCTAGGGCCTAGCAATAGGCTAATTTTCACACATCTTTCTATAAATAAGCTCCTTTGTTTAAGATCCAACTTAGATCAATCTAAACTGAATTTTGTTTTGCGGTAAATTTTATGACAGGAAAGTTCAAGGTTATATTCATTATTTAGGATGTTTCTAATGTTTCCAACATCTAGAAATTTTTTTCAAAGTCTAAATAGCAAAGTTGCTTGCAAGCATATCAACATAATTTAATAATAACAATTTACCTTTAAATAATGTTTTACAATTTACACAGTACTTTTTTCACAATAATTCTAGTGCCAAATATTTTATTGTTTTGAGGAAGGATAGGGTGAAAAGAGAGAGAATAGAATAAATGGGGGGGAAATACAATTAGCAATAGTAATTGTGAAAAGTTTTCTTTTTTTTTTTATTTAGAATTTTTTCCCACAGTATATATGCATGAGTAATTTTTTAAAATAATATCCCTTGTATTCATTTTTCCAAATTATCTCCCCTCTCTCCATTCCCTCCCCCCATGACAGGCAATCCCATACATTTTACATGTGTTACAATATAACCTAGATACAATATATGTGTGTAAATACCGTTTTCTTGTTGCACATTAAGTATTAGATTCCAAAAGTATAAGTAACCTGTGTAGATAGACAGTAGTGCTAACGAGTTACATTCACTTCCCAGTGTTCCTTCTCTGGGTATAGTTATTTCTGTCCATCATTGATCAACTGGAAGTGAGTTGGATCTTCTTAATGTTGAAGATATCCACTTCCATCAGAATACCTCTTCATACAGCATTGAAGTGTACAGTGATCTTCTGGTTCTATTCATTTCACTCAGCATCAGTTGATGTAAGTCTCTCCAGGCCTCTCTGTATTCCTCCTGCTGGTCATTTCTTACAGAGCAATAATATTCCATAACCTTCATATACCATAATTTACCCAACCATTCTCCAACTGATAGGCATCCATTCAACTTCCAGTTTCTAGCTACAACAAAAAGAGCTGCCAAAAACATTTTGGCACATACAGGATGAAAAGAATTTTCAAGCAAGTTCCTCTAATAAAGACCTCTTTTCTCAAACATAAAAGGAATGGAGTCAAATTTATAAAAATTGGAGCTATTCCTCAAATGATAAACAATCAAATGACATCAGATTTCCAGATAAATTAAAGCTATTTTAGCCATATTTTAAATTCTCTAAGTCATTAGTGATTGGAAAAATGCAAGTTAAGAGAATTCTGAGATACTTCCTCATACCTATTAATTTGACTAATAGGCTAGAAAAGGAAAATGACAAGTGTTAGAGGGAATGTGGGGAAAATGAGATATCAATGCACTGTTAGTGAAATTGTAACTTGATTCAACCAATGTGGAGAGAAATTTGGAACTCTGTCCAAAGGGCTATAAGACCATGAATACTCCCTAATAATACCATTACTAAGTATGTATCCTAAAAGAGATTAAAACAAAAACAAAAAACAAAAATGGGCTATACTACTATATATATATGTGTGTGTGTGTGTGTGTGTGTGTGTGTGTGTGTGTGTGTGTGTGTGTGTGTGTGTATAGCAGCTCTTTTCCTGGGGCAAAGAATTGGAAATGAGGAAGTGCCTATCAATTGAGGAATAATTGAAAAATTGTGTTATGTGATTATGATAGAATGCTATTGTCCTCTAAGAAATGATGAACAGAATGCTCTCAGGGGCAGCTAGATGGACAATAGAGCACTGGCCCTGAATTTGGAAGTTCAAATCTGGCCTCATATACTTAACACTTACTGTGTGACCCTAGGCAAGGCACTTAATCCTAATTGTTTTGACAAAAAAGCAAAACAAAATAAAAGACAACAAAATGGAAAGACTTCCTTGACTTGATACAAAGTAAAATGTACTAAGTACAAAGTAACAGCAGTACTTCGAGATGATCAGCTGTGAATGACTTGCCTATTCTCAACCGTGCAATAATCCAAGACAACTGTGAATGACATGATAAAAAATACTCTCTATACCCATAAAAAGAATTGATGGTGTCTGAATACAGATTGAAGCATATATATATTTGCTTTATTTTTCTGGAGGTGTGTGTGTGTGTGTGTGTGTGTGTGTGTGTGTGTGTGTGTGTGGAAAGAAGTCTATTTTTTCTTTCACAATTTGACTTTTATGGAAATATTTTGCAAGATTTCACATGTGCTTTATCAATGAGGGGGAATGGGGAGGGAGAAAGAGAGAGAATCTGGAACTCAAAGTTATTTTTTAAGTTTAAAATTCTTTTACAGGTAACTGGGGGAAAATAAAATACTAAACAATGAAAAAATATATTTAGTGGAAGGATAAAGTGTGATTTACCTGCAAAAAAAAAAAAAAAAAAAAAAAAAAAAAAAAACTTCCATTAATACTGAGGTTTGTTTTTCAAGTCATCCAGATCTGTATGGAAGGGTTCTTCTAGTATGATATTGGGGAAGTAATTTAACCTGAGACTCAATATTTTCTTATATAAATCAGGCATAATCATGTTTATATACTCTGTCTTACATAGTAATGGTTAAAAAGCTATTGTTGTACTATGATTAAAGTTTCTATAGAAATTTTGATTTTTCCAAAGGAAAAGCCTCTATGCTAACCAAATCTAGGATTTCAAGGAGCAAAGACTAATATTCCAGTGATGTAAATAGAGGCTTAAAGGAACTTACAAATGGATTTAGTGGACATTCCCACTGATAAATAGAGGGAAAAAGAAGACATTCCAATTCACCATCACTTCCTGGATATGAAGCTAAATATGCAATTGTTTTTAGGAAATCAACTCTCTGCAGATGTAGTCCAAGGTACAGATGATTCACACAAACTAAGGACTCCACCATTTTATATTAATGTAGACAGAAGGAATGGCACTCTTACAAATTATATAATCAGGGTACAGTGAACTTCAGGGATTTTAACATATACCAAATCACAAATAGATTTTATATATAAGGCTAACCACAGGATCTAGTAGACTACTTTGAAGTCAGTAGCTATAATGGTGGATATTCATCAGTCATTCAAATCATCTTTATATTTTCCTTCCCCATCTTGGTGAAGGGACCTTATCTAACCAGACTGGATTGAATATACCATTTGGGAAATAATACTAATCTCCTTAGATTAGATCAGAGGATTTACCTACCAGTGAAAAGCAGAAAAAAGTTAAGTAGACATTACTACAGACATATAAACAACTCTCTCCAATGTGTGTATTCATATTATCTTCCTTTACCAGCTGTCGCTCATGTCTAGCCCTGAGATCTGATGTGACATTCCAAAGCCTATTGATTTTTTTTTTATCTGCTTGCATGATGCTGACAAATTCCAGAAGGTTTAAGGTTCTGCTGCTTCATTCAATAGAAACAAAGCCTTCTGGGGCAGAGTAGTACTTTTTCTGGCAGAAAGACAACAGATGGAATATAAGCAGGTTTAGAAGCTCTGGGGATATTAATAGTATTACATAGAAATAAATAAAATGCAGCCATACAGCTCCAAATCATTTTCCTTCATTAGAATTTCTTACAAAACAACTTTTTTAAAAGACTGAAATATTACTTAGTGAAGAGAGACAATAACTAAGAATCAGAATACAGTTTTCATGTTTTAATTCCATCACCAAACCTTTTTGCAATCCATGTGCCATATGCAAAATGATAATAGCAAATAGTTAATTAGAAAGGGAATTTAGAGAGCTATGGATCAACAACCTACTGAAAGTGTACAATATTATTAATTACTCTAAAAATATGTTTTCATTCTCCTAATGCATCTCACTTTTGTTGATAGAGCAGAATGAAAATTTCTAGCAGACTTCTAGATTTCTGAAATCACAATGGGATTTTTCAAAAATTTAAAATGGAAATAAAATTCTTTTACCCCAAAATCTTAGAGGCAGTACTAAGACCTGGATTTATTTCCAACTCTATCAATGTTGCAACGTGGTCAGATGGACCAGTATTCAAATGTGACTTTAGACAATTGCTAAATGTGTGTGAGCTTAAACAAGTCATTTAACTTTTTTTTTGCCTCAACTGTAAAATGAGCTGGAGAAAGAAATAGCAACCAAGAAAACTCCAAAAATGAGGTCCTGTAGAGTTGGCACAACTTAAAATAACTGAAGAGCAAATGAATTGCTTCATGTATGATCTTGGACAAGTCACTCAGATTCTCTGGACCACACTTCTGGAACTCTACCCATCAGCCAACTGGGATATTACTCCCTTAGGGAGCTCCATATTATACTATCCCTTTGGAAATGACTGTCTCTGGTCCATGGAATTCACTCCTTTCTTATCTTTGCTTTTTAGAATCCCTTGGCTAATAATAATAATAAAAATGGTGAGCATTTATATAATACTATTTGTATGTTCATTCATATGATCCAGCCATCAATTTTTGAAATTATCCCGATTTTAAAAAGGAGGTAGCTTAATTTTTTTTAAAGATGTAGATTGCTCGTTAATCATTGTTACAACTCACATTTTGGGACTAATGTTTCTATTATACTCTTCTATGCTCAGATTGATGAGTCAATGCTTATAAGTATTGCTATATTCTAGAATCCAGATTTACAACAGAGAAGAAAAAATAATTTTCACATTAACTTGCAATTATTAGTTGTATAGTAACTAGAAGTAACCAAATCTCTCAGACAAGTAACTTCTCTCTAGGCCTCAGTTTATTCATCTGTAAAATAAGGAATTTAAATTATATAATCCTTCTAGTTATGATGGGGACATGAATATATCATTCTATTAAATAATACACCAAAATAATTCAACTCCCTTTCTTGTATTGAGCTAAAATTTAATCCTTCTTTCCTCTGACAATGCTTCAAAAGCTTGAACACAGTGACTAAAGACCATTGAACCTTTTTTTTTAACAAAAGCCATCATAATTCTCTAAAGTATTAGCATCTGCAATTTTTCAATTGTTCCTTTTATAACATCATTTTAAGTCCCTTACCATCCTGATCATATATCTCTCAATTTGCCCCAGTTTTATACTGGGTACCTTAAAATAAGATGAATCTCTCTATAAAACCACAATGATCCACTATACCTTCAATCCCATGATGCCCAAGGCAGCTGGTCCATTAGCTGTGGTCTTAGTTGTCCCAGAGAAAGCCAATTTACTATGTGATTTAAAAAAATGAATCACAATTAATGACTCAGAAGACAGTCTCTTAGAATATTTCCAGCTATGTGTTAAAAAGCACAGAACACAGTGTTTTGCTCTCCACAAAGAACACATATTTTTAGTCAATTTTTAAAAGGATATTTATCTCATTGCATTTCAATCTATTTTGATTTAGATTAAAGTTTGGAGACCAGGTCTGACTTTATCATCAACTGAGAGTTGTCTTCTGATAATACAGTTTGGGATTAGCTAATAGGGTTGCGTACACGTTATAACTGAGAAGCTCTGGTTTATCATTGATGCTTGCAATTACTGTGGAAACCAAATTGGTTTGCATTTTTCAAAGGGAAGGAAGGAAGGAAGGTAGGGAAGGAAAGAAGGAAGGAAGGAAGGAAAGAGGGAAGGAAAAAGGGAAAGGAAGATAATTTCTTGAAAGAAAATTCCTTATCATGAATAAACAGATTCATTCATGGAAAAAATGTTGTGTCTACAAAACCATAGTAGAAATTAGTGAGAACCTGTCTTAAATATTTGAGGAGATAATAATGCAAATATAACTTTGTATCATGAAACCATAATTTGAATAGTTGAAGTGATTGAAAACACCCTATGGATCAAAACCCTGCAACACATAAACATATACAACATTTTTTTAGGGAGCTTATAATTTGACTATTAAATTTATAATTTGATACAGATTACATTGTGACATGTTAACATTATTTAACCCTTCAAATATCCATGCAAAAGTCCCAGGTGCCTAAATTCTCTTGTAGGGAAAGAAACAGAACTGAAAGGCCCAGTATTCTCTCCTTTGGCAAACTGATTTTATAGGTAGTATATTATGTGGAGATTTTTAAAAATCAAAATTTTTAAATGGCAGAGCAATTCCTTTTTTAATTTTTCCCTTCCATTAATTTCTTCCAATACAATTGAATTATTTAGTATTTGGGATGCTTAATTTCCCATCTCTCCTTCTGCTTCCAATTTGCAGAAAAACAGTTTGCAATATAGAACAGAAATAGGAAGGTTCCAATGAAGTGGCATGGGTGAGAAAGGGTAGCCAGAGAAAACATAAAGATGACAGAATATGACTAGATAAATGACCCACATGATGCCAAACAAAGACATGTGTCTCATGGTTACTTTATGTCCCTGCCTCCCCATTTCACTCTCTATTCTCATTTATCTACTCTATTTTTTACTTTCCCTTCAGCCTGGCTCTTCACATTCATTTGAAGTCTGCTTCTCCAGAGACCATATTTTGCATTTGCAGGATAGGAGTGTTACGAATCATAAATGATTTCAGAAACAGGAAAGAAAAAAATTGGGGGGTAGGGGAAATAAGCATTTATATAACTATCATTGTGTCGGGCACTGTGCTAAGAATTTTCCAAATATTATCTCATATAACAACAACAAGCATTTTATATAATGTTTACTATATTCCAGGAACTATACTAAGCACTTTAAAATTATTATCTCATTTGATCCTCATAGTAGCTCTGTGAGATAGATGCTAGTAATTGCATTTTACAGATTAAAAAACTGAGGCAAACAGAGTTAAGTGACTTGCCCAATGAACTACAGTGACATATTATCTCATGAACATCTCAAACTAGATGTCCTATAGGCTTGTCAAACTTGACATGTCCAAAGGGGAATTTATTCTCCTTCCCCTTACATCACCTCTTCCTTTCCCTGCTCCATCACAGCAGCCTAAATCCTTACTATTTCCACATTTCCTTATTATTTTCCAGGGCACCATAATTCTTCCAGTGACCTTGGCCCATAATTTTGTCCTCATTGCATTTTCTGTCTTTCTTATCTCAAATATCTAATCTATCATCAAATGTCATTTCTCTCTTTATAGCATCTCTCATATACACCTCCTTTTCTCAACTCATAGGCATTTATTACAAGTTCAAGACTTTGTACCCTTTTACTACAGGCTACTACCCTGCAGTAGCCTTCTAACTGGTTTTGAAGAGATCAGGTGAAAACCAGTAGAACAATTATTTGCAAAGATGAGGCTTAAAGATTGTGACAAATTACAATGAGAAAAGTTCCTTCATTATTCCATTAATAGTTCCCTATTACTTCCCTGCTGAAAAGTACTTTTATTGATAAGAAAAGGTCATAGACAAAACCCAAATATGATTTTGTGCCATAGTTTTGGAAAGGGGCAATTTTTAAAGACAGACAGAAGTGGGGAGAACCCATGCTTAGTGACAGGGGTCATCTTACTGGGTCTGAGATGTCAGACAAATTATTAAGGTGGGGTATCTTATGCGCCAAGGAGTAGGAACTCCTGAGCTATACATCTCAATACTAGAAGAGAAGAGTTGTCAGGAAATCTAGAGTTGAGTAAATATTAGTGATCTGGGATCACTGGAGTATGGAGATCTCCATGCTGTGGTACAGGAAGGATGTGAACAAATTTACAAGAAACTCTAGTAAAGAAAGAAGTGGGGTTCTTTAGGAAGAAGAGAAGGAATAGCTCTGTACTAGACAAAAAGAGTTTGTATTGGTGTATGTGAGAGTGTTTGATCTTTTATGTTTATCTCAGTCAGCTGAGTTACAAAGGAAAAAAATCCATTTGGGGATTTAAAAGCACTTGTTTTGTGCATGTTTATACAAAGTAACCTGAATTTTCCTTAAGATTTCAAGTTTCTCTCCCTAGAGAGGACTGAAAATGATCAAGGCTGTTGTGTGTGAATTTATGTTCAATACAGCCTCTCCAAAGAACAATAGGTTTCCCAAAAAAAGCCCATGTCTGGAGTCAGCCTCAGTTTCTTTCTAGAATAGATTCCTATGTTCTAACCCTCCCTCTCCCTTCTTCCTTCCCACCCCAAGTCGCAAAACTCTTATCGGGGACTCTCTGGATACTGTAAAAGGATGTGGTCTATCTCCATGTAGATTGGGGAAATCTAGGGAAATCCATTTGACATTTCAAAATTTTTCCCACTTTCCAATATGAGCAGTCCACATGGCTTTAGGAAAGAATACAAAAAATAGGAACCATTGCTATTTTCCTCCCAGGGGATTACTTCTCCATTTCAGGTCTCATAGTTTATTTCAAAGATTTTGGGGAATCTAAAAGAGTGGAGTTTTTTGAAGGGAAAGAGTTTTCTTCCAAAAATATGACCTAAATTAATATATGTTGAAATATAAATGGTATATGATAGAATTACTTTCAATTGATGCATTTAGGGATAGATTTTAGAAATAAATGTGCATTAATATTATAGTATTGATGAGGTGAGAGAATAGAGAGAAAGAGATCCCCTAAAGCAATGGGATCCTCTTGGCCAGTGGCAAGCTTTGTGAAAGAATTCGCAAACCCCAATGAATACAGGCAGGAAGCTTGTGGCAGAGAATGGGATTTAATTACACTAAGAAGCCAGCTTGCAGGGAAGGCAGACTTCTTAGTGGGCAAGAAATGTAGCAAAGGTGGGTTACACTGAGAAGAAAATATCTTCAGCAGTGGGCAAGGTGTCTGTGAAGATAGGTTTGACCAACCCTCTGGTACACCTTGGTCTGCGGGCTGGGGAGCAGTTTGAGCCACTCCACTAGAGGACTATTGACTATGAGATCTCCAATTGAATGAGATCACTTAACTGAGAGTTTGAGCCACTGGGAACCATTCCAAGGGATTTAATCTTCATTTCAATAGAAGGTGGTGATTATGACTCTGGCTAAGATCTCTAATTGAATGAGATTACTTAGGATGTTTCCCTTATGGACAGAAAGGTGTGCCCCTCCCAGGGGAGAGCTTGAGACCCCGAATCACCCTTCTCTTACAGATTAAAGGAGATACAATTTCAGGGGTCCCCTCAAAGGTTGAAGGGGACACACTTTACATCATTTTCCCTCTCAAGCAGTCCAGACCCAAATTCATTTGGGGCAATGGGATGAAGGTCTCATCCTCATTAGCTACTTCAAGCTGACAAGGGTTGTTCTAGAGCTGTCCCTACTTTCACTGGGGGGTTCAGGCCAGCAGGGGAAGTGTGAGATCTGATGACAGTAGCAGTGCCATCTAAGATATGCTGTGTGTCCCAATCAGCTATCCTATGATCTCCAGGCTTAAGGAGCAATTAGAGGTTTGTAGTTTGCAGCCTGGAGGAAGCAAATCTCAGAACAGATTCAATGTGGGGTATCATCCAGGGTGGAGATTTGGGAATGGGGCTTTTGCAAAAAAATGCATCTGGTTTCATCTGTGGGCTTCCTTAAGGATGCTGATGGCCCACCCAACAATCCTGAATACTCCCACTGCCCATGGAGCTTGCTAGCTGAAAAGCCAAGAAGGAGTTAACTGCTGGCAGGGACCATTGCTGCTCTGTAAGGAGCTAGGTAGGCCAAAGGGAGGTATGATTTCTTTTAGCAAGCACTTTGAGAACTGAACTTTCTCCTGTCCTGCAGGGAAAAGCTTTTCACTAGTTAGTAAAGGTGTCAACAAAAACTTGAAACCAATCTCCCTTGGGAATGTGGCCCTGCTCTTAACAGGCTTCAGGAGAGAGGGAGGTTTAACAGCTAAAAGTTGGCTTAGGGTGTTTGTTCTGGTGGGCTATAAGGAGGGATGTAAGAATCAGGGAGCTGAGGGATCAAAGCCAGGGGTGATGGGCAGCAACCCCAGCAGCTAGATCTGCAACTCTATTTCCAAGAAAGCTCCACTGATCTGTAAACTATTCACCATCCTGGGTTGTCAAGAGGAATGTTCTTTTAAGTCAAGGTGGCTGAATCTTTTAAAGCTTCCTCACAATTATGAATGATGTCTCCTGACTGGTTGCTGTCAGGAAACAAGGTGGCAGGATTTAGGATATGGCTCGCCAGGAGAGCTAGGTCAGGTAGCTGATATCTACTAAGCCTCCCACTTGCAGCCACTGAAGTCTTTTGGTTTCTAAAATGCTCTGGTTCCCTAAGGTAAATTTTGAGGCTTCTTCTCTAAGGCACAAGAGCCATTCTAGGGAAACTGAGTCTAGTTTCTTTGAGAAGTAGGCTACCAGTCTGGGTCAGGTCCCAGGGGCTGAGTTAAGACCCCCAAGCCTGACTCTGCTTTTCATCCACATACAGAGGAAAAGGCTTTTCTAAGTTTAGGGTTTTCATTGGCTGCATTTAGGGACTACTCTCTGTTGGAACTGCAGATTAAAATATCATCCATGTACTGGTTGAAACTGCTGTTAAGTAACTCCAATTCCATTAAATCTTTAGCCAGTGCCTGTCTGAATATGTGGGGGCTATCTTGGAAGCTTTTTGTTAAATCTGTCCAAGTTAGTTGGTGGGGAAGTTCCCCTAGCTTTGCCCATTCAAAAGCAAAGAGAAATTGTGAATCTTTATGCAAAGATATACCAAAAAAAACAAAAAAACATTCTTTGACTACTTCATTAATTGCCCTGAGGTCCTGCACCATGTGAAACTCCCCATTTGGTTTTCTGACAGAAAGAATTGGGGTACTACAGGGAGATTCTGGACATCTGAGAAGAGAAAATTGGATCCCCAATTTCACCATTAAATCACTATAAGGGTAAGGGAGAGGATAAGGAGCAGGATAAGAGGGAATAATAAGAAATGAGCATTTAAATGACAGGTCACCAAACTGGCAAGGCAGAGGAGAGGTCTCAAGATAGTTCTTAAGTTCCCCTGCAATCCCCATTCTATTGGGGCAGGGGCAAGTGAAACCAGAGTGTCAGAGTAAGAGTAAAAAAGTCCCCATAGCAAAGAGAAATTCAATTGTCTTACCAGCCATATCCAAGGTTAGTCAGAGTTCCACTGTCATGGTGGAGTGAGGGGGAGCTTGACTAAGTTGTAAACTCCTGCCAGAGGGCAGGACATTGGGGGGAGGCAGCCTGTCTCCTGTCTCCCCTCCAGTGTTTTTCTTGCTCAATCTCAGGACAAGGCCTGGGGAGTCTCCTCAGACAGTTTCCATGTCACCTAAAGCACGAACCTCTGTGGTTCCTAGAAATTTCAGCAGCTAAGAGTAGGGACTTTTCTCCAAATCTCATTTTAATTCTGCAGGCTCTCTCTGCTGCAGTTTGATCCTTGTCATTAAAGACTCCATCAGCTGTTTCTAGCAGCTGAAGGGGAGAAATTTGAGGGCCTAAAAGTGGCCTCTGCATCTTCCTCCGTGTATCTGGGCAGATTGTTTAACATTAACATCTCCCCAGTACAGATCAAGGAGGGAATTAGCTTTAGACCCACCAAAAAACAGGGTGGGTCCTCAGAGTCCAGATTTTTCCTTAGTCTGGGAGAAATTTGACATTGAAAAAGGTACTTTGCTCTGAGTGTCTCTCCCTGAGAGTTTGCTGCTTTTTTTTTGGGGGGGGGGAGAAGTTAGGAGGAAAAAGGCTGGGAGTCTCAGGATCTGGTACAGGTGAGGAAGATAGAGTTAAAGAGATAGTGCTGGACATAAGGTCCTGTTCTGGAAGGGATTCAGAAGCCTCCTGATAAGAACTGTGTAGGGGTACAGAGGAGGGCTCCCATGTCCCTAGAGGAGCAGGAAGGAGGGAGTTTTAAGCTTTTTAGTTTTGAATTTTTTTTTTCCTGAGGCAATTGGGGGTAAGTGACTTGCACTGGGTCACACAGCTAGGAAGTGTTAAGTGCCTGAGACCAGATTTGAACTCAGGTCTTCCTGACTTCAAAGCTGGTGCTTTATCTACCGCACTAGCTGACTGCCCCTTGAGATCACTGCTGAAGATATTTTCTTCTCAGTGTAACTCACCTTTGCTATATTTCTTGCCCACAAAGAAGTCTGCCTTCCCAGCAAGCTGGCTTCTTAGTGTAATTAAATCCCATTCTCTGCCACAAACCTCCTGCCTGTACTCTTTTGCAAAGCCTGCTACTGGCCAAGAGAATCCCATTGCTGTTAGCCCATCTCTTTCTCTCTATTTTCATACCTTATCATTTGGTGGGCCCATTATGGGGATCCCTGAGAATCTGGCTCAGGTAAAGCCTTTTCTTGTCTATTCTATAGCTAGGACACACAAAGATTTCCAGGAAAGGTTTGAATCATTGGAGCTTCAGGCTTGAGCAGAATTCTCTCAAGGATGCCTGAAAATGGGAATTCCTATGGGCTGACAAAAATCCCCTTAATCAGGGAGCCTTTTGTCATCCCTCTTCCTTTAGGGATGCCTAGAGAAAGACAAGGCAAGACAAGACAAGAAAGAAAATCTGGGGTTTGTGGCAAAATGGGACAATCTATCCCCTAAAATATTCTCCCTTAGAAAGTCTGAAAAAAAGCAGTGGGCAAGGCTAGGGTGTCTGTGAAGATAGGTATGACCAATTCTCTGGTACATCTTGGCCTGAGGGCTGGGGAGCAGTTTGACCACTCAATAGAGGACTATTGACTATGAGATCTCCAATTGAATGACATCACTTAACTGAGATTTTGAGCCACTGGGAGTGATTCCAAGGGACTTAACCTTCAATTCAATAGAAGGTGGTGATTATGTCTCTGGCCAAGATCTCCAATTGAATGAGATTACTTAGGGTGTTTCCCTTATGGACAGAAGGGTGGGCCCCTCCCAGGGGAGAGCTTGAGACCTCGAATCACCCTTCTCTCACAGATTAAAAGAGACACAATTTCAGGGCCCCCCAAAAGGTTAAAGAAGACACAATTTATATCAGTATTGCTACTAGAAATTTAAATCTGTATTTGATTTGATTTTAAGTTTTAAAAAATGGTTATTAAAACAAAGTTATTTGGTAACTTACCTAAAGAGGTCACGTTTTTATCTCCTAATTAGATAAAATACATTCGTTTCTAAATTGCATATTGGATAATTTGTAAAAATTATGAGTTATGCTTTAAAATGTTTTCTGTTCTGTTAGACATATGTATTATAAGTTTTATGAAATTAGTCCAAAGTTATTTAGATAGTACAAATTTTAAGGCTCAAAAAAGGTGGTTTTAAAAACAAGGGACAAGAAGGATTGATTTGTAAAAGCAATTGTATTGTAAAAGCAAGTTTGAATGGAACATTTAGTTAGAATCTCACAAGGTGAAGTATTGATTTTTTAAAACTTTTTTTTTAATTGGTGTGCATATTGAAATTGGAAACTTGATTGTAAATTACATGAGATTCCTATCCATTTTTGTTAATTTTCTATCTATTTGGCTATCACATATAAAAACTGTGAGATTGCTATTTAAGTCATTTGGGATTACAGATATAATATTGAAACCTAAAATTTTTCAATTTTATTTGGGTTATGTAGACACCAGATGATGATAGACACAAAAAATTCAGGTTTAGTCATGTGAAGAATTCATAGTGGCCATTCTCTTTGGCAAAAGATAAATTTAATTAGGGAAGTGGTTACAAACAAAATGGAGGGATACAATAGAAACCAGAAATGGTAAATATGAAATAGAATGGAAGAACATATAAAGGGGTTTTAATAATTAATGATGGAAAGGGCAAGTTCCTTAGTGAACTTGCTATTTGCTAGGAGAAAGAAAACACTCCATGAGGTTGGTGTATGCCTTTAGCTGGCATGCTAAATCCTGAAAGGGACTTAAGACCCTAAAAGAGTTAGCTCTAAGGAGAAGAGGGGGGAGAAACATAGTGGGATTAGAGATACTACATGGCATTGAGGAAGGGGAAAAGGGGAGAGACATCACAGGGTGGAGTACCTTGGTAGGCTGACCCCAAAAGAAGGCAGTGGCCACAGAGTAGCCTATAATTAAATTTTATAGGGAAAATTTAACCTAAGGGACATGACTGGGATTCCTGACAGGGCATAGCAAAGTGAATCTGTTCAAGACCTCTACAGAGGGAGTCTCAGCTGTCTGATATAACTTGGATTTCAGACTAGACTACCTCCCCAAAGGGTGGGACCATAAAGCTGAACTGATCCCTATCTGTGTCTTCTCTTTGCCTGTTTCTATGACTCTAAGGTGGTGTTGGATAGGCAGGAGATGTGGACTTCAGCCCCTGCTATGGGGTATATTCCCCTGCTTTATGAACTTGCTGGGTTTGGAAAAAGCTTGGTTCTGGGTGGAGAGTTCTTGTCTCTACATTTTTGAAGATTTTTTGATTGGGATTTTTGGTAGTTAATCTGAAATTTAGGATTGAAAACTGAATACTAGTTATTTGCATGATCTGTTGGCTTGGGAAGGTGAAGGCTTAGTCGACCCTTCCCTCACTGGTTGTGGCTACTCCTTAGAAGTCAGAAAATAAACCCACTCACTGGAGCTCACTCCCTCCAACATCTGTCACCCAGTTAAATGAAATGTCTTTAATTGCTTCTATTGTTTTTCCATAAATATTTACCATTTTCTTCAATTTTTTTTCATTCTTTTTAGTTTGACTGATTCTTGCTACCTCACAAAGTCATTAGCTTCTATTTGCCCTATTCTAGTTTTTAATGTGATTTTTTCAGTTATCTTTTGTATCTTTTTTTCCATTTGATTTATTCTATTATTTAAATAGCTGTTTTCTTCAGACAATTGTTTTCCCTTCCTATTACACACTGTTGACTCTCTCATGTATACCTCTCATTTCTTTTCTCATTTTTTTCTCCTACCTCTCTTATTTGCCTTCTGAAGTCATTTATGAGCATTTCCAAGAAGCCTCTTTGGGCTTGAGACCAATTTATATCACTCTTTGAGATTTCTTCTGTGGACATTCTGTCCTCATTTGAGTTTGTGTTTTCTTCTGTCCTGTCACCATAGTAGCTTTCTATGATCAAGGTTCTTTTCTGTTTCTTGCTCATTTTCATTCCTTTTCTTTTGCTATTTTCTCTCTATCTCTCTCTCTCTCTCTTTTTTTTTTTTAACCTTTGAGGTAGAACTCTGCTCTTGGAGTTAAAGAGATGCTGTCTCAAGCTTCCTATGCAGCTCTGAGTCTTGGCTTTGAGCCTTTGAGCACAGCATCCCCTTGTTTTTGCAGGGTGAAGCTTTGCCTGCTCTGGTCAGAAAACAGCCTGGTTTCCCAGAGTTTGCCTTCTATGCTGGGACTGGAAGCTGCCAAACTGATTTGTTCTTGTACTGAGCCAGAACTTAGGGTCTTAGTTGCTAATTTGCTATGATTAAGATCCTCTCATCAACTTTCCAAGTCTATTTAACCTGGGCTTGAACACCCTTTTCACCCCAGTGAGACTGACCTTTCTTGAAGTTTTTCCAGTCTACCTTGAGCTGAAGAGTGGTTTCATTCCATCAGACTGTTCAGAGACTTGGTTTCAATGTGATTTTCAAGGAAAACCAATTGCTTCTATTGTTTAAAATATCTTATATTTGTATGATTTCAATTACTAAATAATTGTATTTTTCAAGTCTGAGGCTGTTTTAGGACAAGACAAAGTCATTTGTAGTACTTTGTCGTTTTATCACTTGGCAGTGCAAGGAACTTCTAAGAAAAGTTTGTTAAATTTCTGGCTAACTGAAAATTCTCTGAAAGTGGTTATTTCAAAACCCATTCCACAAATTATCTAATATTTGTTAACTCCTCATTGTTTAATTAATATGATCTATAACTTTCTTGCTCTACATGCATATTGGATAGATAGTTTAGGATTTAAAACCTGATTGGTGAAACTTGCTGTTGAGATGAAATCTCTTGGGATTGTAACTTATTATTGTTTTGAGTTTTGATTTAGGAATGATTATTTAATGACTTATTAAATTAGTAACCCATCATTTAAGAGCTGAGTTGACTAAAGTGGAATTGTTACTACATGATTGGGTGTTAGCTGTGCCCTCAGACCCTGAAGGATCAATTTTGAGGCATGCCTCTGCTTTTGCCTCTTATAGAAAATTTCTATAATTAGAGTAAGTGGTCAATAGAAATTGTAAGCACAGTTCAAGTATGTAATATCTTGCTGTTTTCAGTCTGAACATATATAGACCTTGGCAAAAGAGAGGAGATATCTTTTAAAAAAAATACTGAAAGAGAGGCTTTATACATATGCCTCATGTAGAAGTTTGGGTTAATCTCTATATCTCAATATCCTGCTTTTGACAGGTAAATAAGACTTATTAATGAAAGATATTGTGAATACCAGTATTCTGATGGGATTTGCTTTTGAGTTATAATGTAATCCCTATTAAAAGAGAAAATCCTTAACTAGCTATTTGCAGAATCTTTAGGGAAAATATAGGCACACCTCCCAAGAATGAGGGTTCTGTTCTTTGTACTTGCTCTTTCTCTCTAGTTCTCTTAGTTTTGTTTTCCTCTAGCTTTTGAGCAATTCACCTTCAAATGATCAGCACTAGACAGCTGTATTGACCAGCTTCAGACCAACCAGCTGAGACCAGCTGACTCAACCCATTGGATCTTTAATGAGCTCAAGCTTCTCAAAATGGGATCCTGTAGGCTGACCCAGCTCAACATCCATTCTCAGCAGGAAGTGGTTTCAGATGAAATCATTGCCCTATACCCCAAAGGACTTTGGACCCCATTTGTTTGGCAAAAAACTGTAACTGGTTCATGAATGAACCCAAATTACCCAGTGTTTGAGGGGTTCCTTATAAAGAATTCATCAATTCTGTTCAGGGGGAAAATTATATAGGATCAATGCTATAGTATTATATACTATACTGCTGCAATAATATTTGGAACTTAAGATGGGGACATAAGGTTAAATTTGGGTTAATATTACTGAAAAAGGATATCCCATAAACAATTCAGTTTGATGTTTGTCAATCTATAGAATTATAGAGGCTTGACTAGCTGTATACAAGTAAGTACAATTGTGTCCTAATAAAGAAAGAGGATATTATGGAACTACCTATCCAATTTGGAATAATGTTTGCTTTGCTACAAGATCTAGACATTTAGAAAATGTAGAACAAAGAATAAGTTGGTTATACATATAATAGGTACAGATCTCTTAGGAAAATTTGGAATCAAGTTAAGGACTTAAGTAAGGTAAGAGATAGACAACAATGCTTGGTAAAGAATTGGTAAAGTACTCTGTAAAGAGTCTGAACAAAAAGCAATTTCTATGTCTGTGCTATGTGTTGCCCAGATAATAGCATTCCTTTTGAGTATGGAAAAACACAAAAATGAATTCCTCCTGTTGCTAAAATAACATTTCTGGGGGAGAATTGCAATACTTTATTCTACCTTTTTCTTCTGTGAGGGAACAAACCTCAGGCATACTAGCCCCTTAGTTCTGGAGATTACTCACCTTGCCTGTCATGGCAAGGTGAAAGATTTCAAAATCTAGAGACTGTATGGCAGGTCCTAGAGTAGCTCTGACAATTTCTCAAGAATGAGCACACTCCAAACAAACCTTGGATGATATTGTGGAGGCAGCATTCTCAAACCTCTTTTGCTTGGGAACTGAGTAGGCACCTGTGCACCGATTCAATTGTTTTTTTCTTTTATCTCAGCATTTGATAAAATAAATACTGAATCAGGCAGAATTAAGTCAAGGATAGAGTAAGACCAGAGAAACTGTGTCAAGACAGAAATTGGTTTTTAATCTTTAATGTGGAGAGTTTAGACTAGCCAGCAAAAGGAGACTCATGTCCAAACATGAAGACCCAATATTAACAATGAGAAACTGAGGTAGAGAACTTATATAAGTTTTTAACTAATTAGGGATTGCAAGCAGGATACAGAAGCCAAGAAGACAGTTAGTCTAACATTTTACAGCTGTTATCTTTACTTCAGAGAGCTGGGAGAGAGGCATTAACTTGGTATTTACAACTTGGAGATTGTGGTTCAGGTCCTGTCGGACAAGGGAGGAGAACCATTCTTGGATAGAGAGGGGCTGTAACTTAGGTTTTTAGGCAGGAGGCAAGATAGCATAATTCTATTCCCAGAGTAGTTTTGGACAAGGATGGAGTCAGAATGGTGGGCACCTAGATATTATTGTTTTTCTTTTTTATCCTTAATTATGTCACAAACTCAATTTCCAGTCCTTATGGCAAGGAAGCAGGACAGGAGGGAGGGAGCAACACCCAACAATAGTAACTGATGAATTCAAGGTTAGAAATGTAGTTCTGGATTTGGGTCATTCCTGTTCTGGTGAGTAAATATTGAATAAGCTACACCAGAGAAGCAGTGAAGGGAATAGTGGAGTAGTTAGATGCCACAAGCACAATGGCATGGGAAAATAGAAAATAAAAAGTTTATTGGCAGGAAGAGGAGGAACGTGTTACAACTGGAAGTGGTTTCATTCCTAGGAGATTGGCGCAGGGATGAATAGACTTAATAGACTTTTATGAGATATGATGTAAAAATTAGCCAAATCTGAAGAGTTTGAAAGGATGTGGAAACCAAATTATTAAACAGGAAAAAAGGGAGGAATTTTGAGAAATGGATGGGCATTTGTTTTCCACAGTTATGAAAATTAAATTGGAGAAATGAAACTTACATTAGAAAACCAAAACCCCAAAACTTCAAGGAATAATGAAGGGTGGAATTTATCTTCTCTTAAAAGAATGTAAGCTCCTTGTTGGCAGGAACTGACTTTTGTAATTGGGGTGGTGGCCTGATATTTGAAATCTTTTGTTCTTTGCTTTTAGCCCTTCTCTGTTATCTTGCTCCTTCTAGAATGGAAGCTTCTTGGGTTCAAGGACTAGCTATGTAATGGGGGTTGGAGATTCATGTCTTGCAACTTATGTAACATCCAATTAATGGGAAAAGAGGGGAATTAATTGTGCTTCAGGATGGAAAATGCTGTCTTTGGAGTTTCAAAGGGTGTCTTCTCATCTTTCCTGCATTCATCAGAGAATCAGTGGAGTTCTTGGTTAAGATATTTTGTTACAATAGTAAACACAGAAGGATTTGTTGACTAACCAACTGAATTAAAGATTTCAGAGACAATCTAGTTTAATCTTCTTGTGCAGATAAGGAAACATGACTGAATTGAACCTTAGTTAATGAAGTAGTACCATGTTTCTCTGAAATCTTCATATTTATCTATTCTTATAGTTGAATGGAATAAACTGAGTGAAGACCTCTCATGGGAATGTGGCCTTGACCTATGCTACAATGAAATTTTGCAGTAAAAAATGGAGCTATAGCTAAAAATCTGCAAGTGTTTGATTGTCTTGGATGAACATTTCCCCTCCTGTTTCTCCTACATCTTAATTAGTATTTAAATACCTAATGGGTTGTTATTTACTAGTATTCTTGTGTTTCTGGTATGTTATGGGCCAGAACTCTGAACCTGAAATAAGGATTCTTACAAGGTGTTAGTTAAGTCAGTGAATTGATAAAGACAATGGTTATCTGGTTTAGCATGGTGCTTAATAGTAGTTTAGTTCAATACATGTACTTACTACTTAATATTTTCCCACAAGATTCACACCTATGATAATGGCGTATATAATGGGCAGAAAGGACTGGACGAGATTCATTCCATCTTTGGTCAGGCTCCTGGTGGCTCTCCTGGAGGACCGAGAGGCTTGGAGACAGAGCCAGAGAAGACAAGTGTACTGGAGGCAGGAGCGCAAGCTCTCAGAGCCAAGGAGAGAGATTTATTTCCATCTTCATCAGCACTGTGGTGGCTGGCTTTTCTTCCTTAGCTTTTCCACCGAAACCAAAACTCTAGAAGGCCTTTAAGAAAGCTAACAGGGCCCCAGAAAAGGAGACAAGATTGTGAAGGAGATAATAAAAGATTTGGACTTTAACACCTGGTTATGCTTGTGGTGATTAGTCTGCTGAAAAGAATGCTGCTCAGAGACCTTCAGAAAACCAAATAAGAACATTACACTGGGATAGATTTGTGTTTAGCATCTAAGCCCGGACTCCCCCCAAAAATGAGTGAAAAGGTCAGGGCAATGGGTATTTCTGTGTTGGGGTCTGTATAATCTTGTGTTTTGCATTTTGTGCTTTGCACTCCTGACATCTTGTCTGTTAGAAGTTGCCGTTTTTTGTGATATTGTAATAAATTCTTTTTTGCTTTTTACCTTGAGAATCTCTCATCTTAATTTGGGTAAGGATCACTGTCCCAAACATAGTGCATTATATTCCACAATTATTCCATTTTTCCAATTATTCAACAATTTGTTCAGTCAGTGCCCAATTAACTGATATCATTTTCTTTCTTTTATTGTGCAAGTACAAAAAAGTGTGGCCATAAATATTTTTGGGTATATATTGGTCTTTCTGTTTTGACCTCCTTTTGGTCAATAGTGAAATCACCAAGTCAAAATCTCTTCCTCTTCCCTCCCTCTTTCTTTCATCTCTCTATTTCTCTGTTGTCTATCTCTGTCTCTTTCTCTGTCTCTGTCTTTCTGTCTGTCTCTCTCACTGTCTCTATCTCTCTGTGTCTCTGTCTCTCTCTCTTTCTCTCTCTCTGTATATCTATCTCAGTAGTGAAAATGCCATCCAAATAATATAAATACAGATATATACATACATACCCATATACAGATGCATAGATATATACATCTACACATGCAGACACTTGACTGTACCTATAAGCCCAAATTACTCTAGTTTTCATTGATTGAGCAATACTAGGTTCCACACCAAGCCTCATTTGCTCATCATTGGGTTTTGATAGCTCAGAATATAAATAGTAATTGTTTCTTTTGCATCCAACCCCCCCCATTGGGGTCTTCTTTTCCCAGACAGATTCTTTTGGCAGGACAAATTAAGCTATCTTTAGTATGAATTCTTACCTTGCATTTGATTATTTAGTGTACATTAATTCAGAAAAACTGAAACTTAGGAAAGAGTTTGGCTGAAAATGACCAAAGTCTCCTGCTGCATCTGGGGTAATTACCAGATTCCTTGATCCATGTCTTACCACTGGACTCCAATGAGGAGAAAGTAAGGATGGTGATTTTGCACAGCTCTGCCTATCAACTTTAATTTTTTTTTTTTTTTTTTAGCAAGTTAGAGGTGTTTAAGCTATAATGTGAATTACATTTAATGATGGCCATTGGGGGAGTGGGCAGAAAAAAGGGGGAGAAAGTTATATGGCAACTTTATCATACATTTTAAAGGAATGGCAAATTGCATATAATAGATTTGCAATTTGTTATGGAAATGTTTGTTTCACTTCTAAGTTCAGAATAATTTTTTTTTTTAAATAGATGATGGGCCAGTATCCAGGCTTGTAGATTGCTCTTGAAATTTTCCTCATTTTCACAAAATTTCTCTTTATTTAACTTGATTTGTTTTACCTACATGATTTCTTTCCTCTTATTTTTGTTCTATGTTTATATAAACAATATATAGTTATATTGAAGAAATAGTTCTCTTCTTGTCATTCTACTACTACAGGTGCAGTAAAAAGAATGCTGGACTTGAAATCAAAAAATACATGGGATTGAATTCTTAGCTATTAGGGCAACTTGATCTTTATTCCAGGGCACTGATAAATTAGCCTGTTTTGGGCCTCCTCTAGCTAAATGTTCTTATGTTCTCTGCCAGCCCTGAGGATCTCCTCTTTAGTACAAATACTCATATGTTCTATCCCAAAACTAGACTTCCAATCTAGGAATGGTCTGTCAACATTGGCACTTCCTTCCAAGAATCCACATTCCCCCACATATCCTTCATGTGACTGATGTCTTTTTTTTTTTTTTTTTTTTTTTTTTTTTACTATATCTATCTCCTGTCAATGGTTGGGGGTGGTCATGATAAGTAGGTTACACAATAAAGATTTAGGCAAGACTCTTAAGAAAATCAATTCATTATCCCATAATCAGTCAATTGCACATAGCAATTTGTTGCTGGTCTCCCTGGTCATTTGAATCTTCTCTATACAGCAGAATTATTAGTAGCTGCCCATGTATGTGACTGGGTAAGTTAGCTCTCTGGGCCAATTCATAGTTAGAGTTGTCACCAAGCAGGAGGGAAGAAAAATGCATTTGCCTGCTTTAAAATATTTACTTAGGTCTAGTGATATTACAGATTTTTTTGAGTATGAATGGAAAAAATTAACAGAAATAAGAAAGAGGAATATAATGAGATAAGGGGAAAGGGAGAGGTAGAATGGAATAAATTATCTGACATAAAAGAAGTACAAAAGAGCTTTTATAGTGGAGAGGAAGATGAATAAAGTGCAGGGCAGAAGGATCATGTGAACCATACTCTCACTGGAATTGGTTTAAAGAGGGAATAACATACACACTCAGTAGGGTATGGAAATCTCTCTTACCACATAGGAAAGCAGTAGGGGAAAAGGATAAAAGAAGTTGGGGAGAAGGTGGAAAGAGAAAAGGGTAGATTAGGGGAAGTAAAAGTCAGAAGCAAAACACTTTTGAGAAAGGACATATTGGGAAGAGAGAGAGAAGGATAATCGGGGGGAAGTAGGATGAATGAAAATACATAATCATCATAATTGAAAAAAATTTATGGCTTGTTTCTCTGATAAAGAGTTCATTTCTCAAACATGTAGGAAACTAGTACAGTTTTTAAATAAGAGCCCCTATTCAGTTGATAAATGGTCAAAAGATATGAATGGGCAGTTTTCAAACAGAAATTAAAGCTACCTATAATATGGAAAAAATACTCTAAATTACCATTGATTAGAGAAATGCAAATTAAAACAAGTCTGAGCTATCGCTCCATACTCAACTGATTGGTAATATGAAACAAAAGAAAAATGACAAATGCTGGAGGGAATATGGGAAAAATTAAACACTAATGTATTGTTTTTTGTTTTTTTACTAATGTATTGTTGGCGAAGTTTTATACTAATTCAGCCATCCTTAAAGTTGGAACTATGCCCAAAAGGCTATAAAACCATGCATATATTTTGGCCCAGTAATACTATTACCCAGTCTATATCCCAAAAAAAGATGCTCTGAGAAAAACCTGGAAAGACTTACATGAACTTTTACAAAATAAAATGAGCAGAACCAGGAGAACATTGCATATAATAACAGCAATGTTGCTTGATAGTCAAGTATGAATGAATTAGCTATTCTCAGAAATGCAATGATCCAAGACAATTCTGAAAAACTTGTGATGAAAAATGTTATCTCCATAGAAATGATGCTATATGAATACAGATAAAACCATAGTTTTTTTTTTTTTTTACTTTATTTTTCTTATTCTTTTGTCTGTGTTTTCTTTCACAACATAACTAATATGGACATATGTTTTGCATAACTGCACATATATAACCTATAACAAATTGCTTGCCCTTCAATTGGGGGAGAGAGGACTGAGAGATAAGGAGATAATTAAAATTCAAACATTTTGAAAATGAATTTAAAATTGTTTTTATATGTAATTGGGGTAAATGAAATATTAAAATTTATAAATAGGTAATCTAGCCACTATTTTAGAAAGATAGACAGTTTGAAAGATTTACCTATGAAGGAAAGATTTTGATCTTTGTGATCTTCTGGTTAGTTTTCTGGAGGTCTTTGGACCAGCCTTCATTTCAGCAGAGTAATCACCATGAGAATAGCCAGAGATAAAGTCCAAAACTCTTTATTGTCTCCTTCACAGTCTGTCTCCTTGCCTGGGGCCTGAGCTAGCTTTCTGAAGGCCCTTTAGAAGGGCCTTGATCTCAGTAGGGGAAACTGGAGGACAGGCCAGCCACCATGAGGCTGATGAAGATGGAGTGTCTCTCTGAGTCTGAGATCTTGAGCTCCAGCCTCCAGTCCTCTGTCTTTTCTGAATCTAACTCTGGCTGAATTTGTCCCAGTTTATATGCAGTATACTGAGTGTAAACCAATCATTATATCACTAAGGAACCATTATTTGTTGTAATATTAATTCAATCATACTGAACTAGATAACTATTTATCACCATGCTAAACTAGATAATCATTGCCTTATCAATTCCACTGAGTTAACACCTTGTTGTAAGAATCCTTATTTCAAGTACTTCTCCAGAGTTCTGGCCCATTACATCTCCCCACTTTTTTTTGTTTTAGAACATAGGTGGTTACACCTTCCCTGACTTCTGAGGGAGATGAGAACCCCAAAAAGGAGGTGATCATGCCCTCCCTGATGTGTCAGGAAGGGAGATGAAAAAATTAAAGGGAAATAGAGAGTCAAACCAGATTAGTGGGTTTCTGAAGGGTCTCACTTGAAGTTGGTATACATAAATCCAGCAACATGGGAGGTATTACATAAGCACACAGTAACACAGGCTAGTAGTTATGTAACAAACAACATGAATCAACATGAGGAATTAAATATGTTCTTAAGTCCTAGAAATAGTCCAAAAAATCTATTGTCCATTACTTCATGTATCAGGGAATCCAATAATTCCTACAAATTCTGAAGTCCTGCAATAGTCTCATCATGTGTCAGGGAATCCAATGATTGCTGCTGGTTTTGAATTTCTTCAACAGTCTTATCAATAATTTTTCATCTCAGGGAATCCAATAATTCCTGCTGGTTTTGAAGTTTTGTAGCAATCTCATTATCAGCTACACTCTTTCAGTGTCACATGTTTCTTAGGTCTTCTCCTTTGTTTCGAGGTTTTTTCTCTTTTTCTGTCTCTCACCAATGGACAAGGAAAATATAGCTCATTGGCACCTATCTGATTCCTTCTCCATCTGTAGAGAGACAAGCAAACCCTCTTCCCCAAGCATTCATCATTTTCCAGATCTCTCCACATCACCTGGCAATTATCTAAAGATAGTGGAGCTGCTTACCTGGACACTGCCCTTCTGGTGGGTTATAAAACCTGTCTGCCAAAGCCAGCTAACCAGAACATTACAGATCTTTTTATTTTTTATTTTTTCCTGATGCTGGGGGTAAGTGACTTGCCCAGGGTCACACAACTAGGAAGTGTTAAGTGTCTGAGACCAGATTTGAACTCATGTCCTCCTGAATTCAGGGTTGGTGCTCTATCCACCGCACTACCTAGCTGCCCCAACATTACAGATCTTGAGGAAACTTTTAGGACATGAGGGCTCACTTGGATGTTTATTGAAGTGTAGGTGAAAAGGAGTTCTTTTTTCATTCTATTCTATCAAAATAAAATTAAAGCATAAGGATATAGAAGAAATGCTGTCACATACCCTGCAGAGAGAATTTAAGTACATTGTTTTGTTATTCCAAGCTCCTTTAAAAAATTCTTTTTTTAATTAAAGCTTTTTATTTACAAATTATATGCATGGATAATTTTTCACCACTGACCCTTGCAAAACTTTCTGTTCCAAAATTTCCCCTCCTTCTCCCCAACCCATCCCCTAGATGGTACATAGTCCAATACACATTAAATATGTTAAATCCAATATATGTATACCTATTTATACAGCTATCTTTCTGCACAAGAAAAATCGAATCAAGAAGAAAAAAAAACCTAAGGAAGAAAACAAAATGCAAGCAAACAAGAAGATTGTAAATGCTATGTTGTGGTCCACATTCAGTTCCCACAGTCCTCTCTCTGGGTGTAGATGACTCTCTTCATCACTGAATAATTGGAACTGATTTGGATGCTCTCATTGTTGAAGAGAGCCACATCCATCAGAATTGATCATTATATAGTCTTCTTGTCACCTTGTATAATGATCTCCTGGTTCTGCTCATTTCACTCAAAATCAGTTCATATCTCTCCAGGCTCTGTGAAATCATCATGTAGGTTGTTTTTACAGAACAATAACATTCCATAATATTCATATACTATAATTTATTCAGCCATTCTCCAATCCATCCATTCCGTTTCCATTTTCTTGCCACTACAAAAAGGGCTGCCACAAACATTTTTGCACATGTGGGTCCCTTTCCGTTCTTTAACATCTCTTTGGGATATAAGCCCAGTAGAAACACTGCTGGATCAAAAGGTATGCACATTTTTGAATCTAAGCTTCTATGCAAGATGATAATAAGGGAGAAAGGAGAGAAAGAAAGGAAGAGAAGAAGAAGAAGAAGAAGAAGAAGAAGAAGAAGAAGAAGAAGAAGAAGAAGAAGAAGAAGAAGAAGAAGAAGAAGAAGGAGGAGGAGGAGGAGGAGGAGGAGGAGGAGGAGGAGGAGGAGGAGGAGGAGGAGGAGGAGGAGGAGGAGGAGGAGGAGGAGGAGGAGGAGGAGGAGGAGGAGGAGGAGGAGGAGGAGGAGGAGGAGGAGGAGGAGGAGGAGGAGGAGGAGGAGGAGGAAGAGGAGGAAGAGGAGGAGGAGGAAGAGGAGGAGGAGGAAGAGGAGGAGAAGAAGAATTTTTCCCATATCCCCTCCAGAATGTCATTTTTCTTTTGATTCATATTACCAATCTGTTGAGTATGGGGTAGTAGCTCAGAGTTATTCTAATTTGGATTTCTCTAATCAAAGGCAATTTAGAGTATTTTTTTTCATATTGTTATAGGTAGCTTTAATTTCTGTTTGAAAGAAGGAGAAGGAGAAGGAAGTGGAAGAGGAAGAGGAAGAGGAGGAGGAGAAAAAGAGTGAGTTAGAGAAAAAAAAAGTATCCTGTCACTATGGAGATGGCAAACATCAAAATGGACATTCCAAGGGAATAGACCTGGGAATGCTTCCCACTATTCCTACAATAAGAGCTCTACTTCTCTACAAAGAGCCAAAAAGTATCAAAACCAATAATTCCAATTTAGGAAGAAGTTGAAGGCTAAAAGATTAAAGATAACTAGAGCAACAGTGGATCCAAGGGAGAGCAGAGCAAATGAGATTAACCAAGGATTGACTTAGCTAAATGACTCACCTAGCAAAGAACTACATGTAGATATCACCAGAGGAAATCATAAGATCTTTGCAAGGCCAGAGGAATGAGTACTTAATCCATACCTATTCTGCTTATTATAGGTCCTTCATGTGCAACCTCTGCACTTGCTCATCCTCTCCATTGATGTGTCAGATTATGCTTTATATTTACAGGGAAGTCTTCATAATTGAAACTCTTCTTCCTATGTTTTTCTAGTGCATATCTTTTTAAAAAAATTAATTATAGTTTTTATTTACCAGATATATGCATGGGTAATTACAGCATTGACAATTGCCAAACCTTCCATTCCCACTTTTTCCCTTCTCCCCCTCTCCCCCCAGATGGCAGGTTGACCAATGTTAGGGTCTATTTTATTCTCCCTAACTAATGCTAATCGGTCCTTATTCCTAGGCCTAGCAGAGAAAAACTGGCAAATATAATATCATTAATCCCACCTCTATTTTGAGGTCCTCAGAATCCTCCGGCTACTATCTCATAGAAAGTAGTTTGAGCATAACAGAGCACCTGAAAGTTTAAATGAGCAGCAACCTTAAACTTTATTCCTGTAAATCACATCTACTCTATGACCTCCTGCACATACCTTAGTAGTGACCTCCCAGTCCAGCCTCCAGGTGGTAAGAGGAAAGAGAAAAGGAAGAGAAAAGGGTGAGAGCTCTTTTTGTCCCGAGCTTAAATAGGGTCAATGAGGTCACAGAAACAAGCCAATCAATGATGAAGTCTACATCCCTTGACCAAGACTTCAGAGCAAGATCTAGGTGGAGGTCCCACCCATGAGGGAAGTCCCTAAGTACTCAACTCTTAAGCACATAGGGAATCCACTTACATCTCAATTGTGCTTGCCTGACCTTTCTTTGGACCCTTACAGATCAATACATGTTAAATATGTTAAAAGTATAAATTGAATACAATATATATATACATATCCAAACAGTTGTACAAAAAGAATTGGACTTTGAAATAGTGTACAATTACCCTGCGAAGGAAATCCAAAATGCAGGCGGACAAAAATAGAGGGATTGGGAATTCTATGTAGTGGTTTATAATCATCTCCCAGAGTTCTTTCGCTGGGTGTAGCTGGTTCAGTTCATTACTGATCTATTGGAATTGATTTGGTTCATCTCATTTTTGAAGATGGCCACATCCATCAGAATTGATCATCATATAGTATTGTTGTTGAAGTGTACAATGATCTCCTGGTCCTGCTCACTTCACTCAGGAAGTTCATGCAAGTCTCTCCAGGCCTTTCTGAAATCGTCCTGTTGGTCATTTCTTACAGAACAATAATATTCATGTACCACACTTTATTCAGCCATTCTCCAATTAATGGTCATCCACTCAGTTTCCAGTTTCTGACCATTACAAAGAGGACTGCCACAAACATTCTTGCACATACAGGTCCCTTTCCCTTCTTCATTATCTCTTTGGGATATAAGCCCAGTAGTAACACTGCTGGGTCAAAGAGTATGCACAGTTTGATAACTTCTTGAGCATAGTTCCAAGTTGCTCTCCAGAATGGCTGGATGTATTCACAATTCCACCAACAATGTATCAGTGTCCCTGTTTTCTCACATCCCCTCCAATATTATCTTTCCTTCCCATTCCAGCCAATCTGACAGGTGAATTTGTTAATACTGCTTAGCCTCAGTGGACAGAATTAGGAACAGTGGTTGAAATTTGAGAAGGAACAGATTTAGTCTTGACTCAAGAAAAAATTTTTGACATTTAGAATTAATCAAAAGTTGAGTGGACTGTCTCAGGAGAAAGTCGATTTCCTTAAAAGGAAAAGCTGTGTAATGACTTCAAGGGGTTTAATGGAGGAAATATTTGTTCAAGTTACATTAGAGAACTTGTGAAGTTCCTTCCAAATGAAAAGGAAGTGATAAAGATAGTGATAAGGAAGAATAACAAGAGATGAAAGGAAGAAAAGGAAAAAGAGAGGGGCAGATGAAGAAAAGGGTAAGGGAGAAATAGGAGAAGGGGGAAAGGAAGAAGATAGGAATTTAGAAGGAAGATTTAGTTTTACATTTATTTTTCTCCAGATAACATGGATATTTATTATTTTAATGATTAAATTTTTCTCTCTTGAAAGCCTATGCTTGTTGGAGAATAGGGAAATTAAAACATAAAAATCTTTGCAACTTCTGCAATGGACTTAAGAACATTGAAGTCAGTTTTCCTTGTCCAAATTCTAACTTCAGAAATTCTATACCTATATTATTCAATACAAGAAAGCATAAGATTCAGTGTTCTTGCAAAGAATTCTACAGTATAAAACTATTTTATGCTGTAAAGATTTTCATGAGTTGAAAAGTTTATGTTGGAGGATATGAGAAACCTTTTAGGTATGTCAGGAAAGGCTTTCATTATTAAAAAAAATATGCTGAGTTTTAAAACAGCATAGTGGGAGTGGTATTGCAGCCTAGCACAAAGACAATTTGTCTTCATAGCTGATAGGCAAAGGTAGAAGTGTGGATGTTGAGCTATAAACAGAATGTCAAGGGGGCAGCAACTCAACCATATTGGTCTTTTCTTTTGCATGTATACAACATCCTCCTACATAGACTGCAATTCCTGAATATATTCTTTTTTTTTAAAGGTCTACTAGGCTTTTTTAAAGTTTTAAATTTCAAATTCTATCCTCTCTCCCACCCTGAGATGGTAAGCAATCAGATATAGATTATACATGTGCAATTATGTAAGACACTTCCACATTAGTCAATTTTTTTTCTAAGAAGACTCAAATAAAAGAAATAGATGAAAAAAAGAAAGTGAAAAATAGCATTCTTCAGCCTCTATTCAATCAGTATCACTTCTTTCTCTGGAGGCAGATAGTATGCTTCATCATTAGTTTTGGGGGATTTTTTTGAATCATTGCATTGTTGAGGATAGCTAAGTCATTTATAGCTCTTCATCAAACAATATTACTATTACTGTGTTCTAGTTCTGTTCACTTCACTATACATCAGTTTATGAAAGCCTTTTCAGGTTTTTCTGAAATCATCCTACTTGTCATTTCTTATAATACATTCCATTAAATTATAAAACATTTCCCCACTGAAGGGCATCTCTTTGACTTCTAATTCTTAGCCTCCACAAAAAAAGCACCACTATAAATATTTGTACAAATAAGTCCTTTTTCTCATTGGGGGAAGCTGTTTTGGAATATATGGCAGTGTTATTGCCAGATCAAAGAGTAAAAACAGCTTTATGGCCCTTCAGGCAATATTTCCAAATTGCTCTCCAGAATAGTTAGATCAATTCATAACTCCACCAACAATTCATTAGGATCCCAGTTTCCTCATATTCCCTTCAACAATCAATGTTTCCCTTTTTTGGTCATATTAGCCACTATAAAGGGGTGAGATGGTACCTCAGAGTTCTTTTAATTTGCATTTCTCTTCTCAATAGTAATTTAGAGCCTTTTTATGTGACAGAGATCTTTGATTTCTTTATCTGAAAACTATCTGTTCATATTCTTTGGCCATTTATCAATTGGGGAATCACTTGTATTTTCATAAGTTTCTGTGAGAAGACTAACATTCCTTAGGCAGGAGGGAAAGAAGACACTTGACTTGGGAAAGTCTGCTAGAGTGAAGAGTAGTAGAAACTGAATCCAGTGGGGTGTGAAACAATCAGGCAAAGCAAGTAAATGAGATGTACCTTACAGTGAAGAGCCAGGGAGAGCAGGATTTAATGCACGTTATTGAAGAAAAAAGAGCAGTATTAGATGGGTGCTGGGGTGGATGATGACTACAGCAGAAACAATGAGTATTTATTTGTGAGAGATATCATTCTAGCCCATAGAGAAAAGCTTCCTTTTATTCTATTTGCTTGATTTTTCAACCATTTCCTTATAGGCAGAGGAAAAAAAGAAAGCAAGAGCCTATAGTCCCTCTTACTGGCTGAATAAGTCATAAGTGTTTGGAAGTTTTATGTCTAAATTTTGCTTTCATTCCTGTGTTATTAAAATTATGAATTATTGTTTGGTGGTAAGTACCAATACCTGGATGCATCATTAGAGATGTGTGTGTATGTCTATGTATGTGTGTGTGTGTGTGTATGTGTGTGTGTATGTGTGAAAAGTCAGAAAGAAAGATTTAAACTATTAATTCACTATTGTCTGCTAGTTAGGAGCTCATATACAAAGAGAAAGAGATAATTTATTGATTATTATTTTGGCAATTTTCCAAAGCAGAGGAAAAAAATCACTGTAGGGCCCTTTTATTAGCTGTGTTACAAATTAGACTGCAGCTCTATCACCTTTGACAGCTGGACTTGTAAGTGTGATGGGGACTTGGAGCATGTCTAGATTATTTAATATGGAGGCCTGCTCTGCATTTTCCTGTCACCCTTCAATAGCTGAATAGCCAGAAAAGTCTGTGTCTTTAAAATTGCCAGGCAAAGACAGTTTGGGTCTCTTTTCTATATACATACATATATATATATATATATGTATGTATATGTATATATATGTATATGTATGTATGTATATGTATATATATATGTATATGTATATGTGTATATATATATATATATATATATATATATATATATATATATATATATATATATTCTAAATATAGGATTCTAAATGAGATATCACAGCCATCTAACTCAGAAGGAAAGCCTTGAAAAGCCAGAGTGCCTGAGATTTGAGACCAAGGTGGTAGGGTAAACTTGGGAATAGAGCTGTGCTACATAAGAACTGAACTTATCTGTGAGTCCAATCCTTTATCTTCCCTAGATATTAAAGTGTTATAAGTTTTTAAGGTTAAAAAGAATTTGCCTCCCATGTGTATTGAGTGTACCTGTATATCTGGTATTATCTCTTTAAAGTAATTTTTTTTTTTTTTTCTGAGACAATTGGGATTAAGTGACTTGCCCAGGGTCACACAGCCAAGAAAGGTTAAGTGTCTGAGATCAGATTTGAACTCAGGTCCTCCTGACTTCAGGGCTGGTATTCTATCCACTGCACCACCTAGCTGCCCCCTAAAGTAAATATTCTATTGTAAAAGCTAATCCATTGGTTAAATGGAAGGGTGGTATGGGGGATCCATCCTCTATATTTAAGGAAACACTATCAGTGAAGGTAGGAACAAATGACAAAGAGCCTAGACATTTCAATTCTCTTAAAGATACTAGGTAATTCTAGTTGAGAGGTGAAATGTAATGTACATGGCCTTCAAATAGTAGGGATCTGAGTAGTCAGTCTTACATTAGGAAACCAGGATCCTCAAAGGGGAAAAAAGAGTTCTTAGAAAGAAAGTTATAGCCAAAGGAATGTCAAGTCCTGGTGAAACTCCTTTCACAGAAAAATGGGGAGGAGGGCAATAAAGTAATTGATAGCTCTGTCTGCTTCCTCACTAGTCTACCTTGAGATTATTTATGTAAATACATTTTCTTCAGCATAATATAAAGTTCTGTAGTACAACAAATTGTTGTGTTTTTTTTTTCTCCTTCATATACTCCAATTCCCTTTGCATAGAAGGAATTTAACAAATGTTTGTCAAAATGTACACCACTTCATGAAATTGAATTGAAAAAAAGAAGTGAAACATATGTTTGTGGAAGAACAATACAATTCTAATTCTGTTAAGAAAGGGAGGGCAACAAAAGAAAGAAACAGAGATACATAGTGGCTATTGGTATTTTAGATAAAGGTGAAGGGATTCAGTTAGCAGACTTTGAAAAGAGATTACCCCTAAGCATGTGAGGGCACAGATGAGGAATTTAGCTATTGAGAAGTGAAATTTCAGCATTCTTGTTTTTAACAAGGGAATAATTCAGATTCAGAGGGTTGCATGTAGTAAGTGCTACCTTTACCAAGATTTATATAGATTGTATTATACTTTCCAAAACATAACAAAAGGTTTGGCTGATTTTTTAAAACTTAGAAAAATGAGCTTTGTTCACTGCATCACCTACCTGTCCAATGATTGGAAATACCAGATGATTTAAAAATGCTCCTTCTATTGCTCTTTCTTCTGCTTGACTGGGTTGAACCGAAAAAACCATTCTTATTAGCATTCCTAATGAATATAATTACAATCCTATATACATACATATATATATATATATATATATATATATATATATATATATATATATATATATATATATATAATTTTTTTTTTTTTTAGAACTAGGAAAGATGTTAGAAATAATCTAGTCTAATCCCTTAATTTTACTGACAATGAAACTGAAGCTAAAATGTATTAAATGACTAGATTACTAGATTCTAAGATCCTTGAAGGTAAGGGACTGCTTTTTGTTTCCTCTTTGCATATCCAGTACCAATTACTGCATTTTGAATACAGTAAGAACTTAATCTCTGCTTTTTAAAAAGATAACTGTTGTAAATATTAACTAGTTTGCCTTTTAGTTAATTTAAGAATATATTTCTACTATAAAAAACAACTGAATTATATATGTTGAATTACTTGGTTATTTTGACTTGTCTAAGATTATACTTGTTTTTTTTAATTAATTTTATGATTATGAAATTATAAAAAAAATTGACAGTACATATGCATGAGTAATTTTTTATAACATTATCCCTTGTATTCATTTTTCCAAATTTTCCCCTCCTTGCTTCTACTCCCTCCCCTAGATGACAAGCAATCCCATATATATTACATGTATTGCATAACCTAGATACAATATATGTGTGTAAATCCACACACACACACATACACACACTCACACACATATGTACACATACACATGTATTTGTATGTAAATATTTATTTATTTTAATAGTATTTTATTTTCCCAAACACATGCAAAGATAGTTTTCAGTATTCCCCTTTGCAAAACCTTAGGTTCCAAATTTTTCTTCCTATCTCCAACCCCCCATCCAAGACAGCAAGTAAACTGATATATCTTAAACAGGTACAATTTTTCTAAAAAACATTTTCATATTCATCATGTTGCATAAGAAAAATCACATCAAAAGAGAAAAAATTAAAAAAAAAACTTCCAACAGAAAATTAATATTCCATTATATTCATATAGCATAATTTATTTAACCATTCCCAAACTGATGGGCATTTACTCCATTTCCAGTTCCTTGCTACTGTTTTTTTTTTTTTTTTTTTTTTTTGTTATTTTTGTTTTTGAGGGAGAGAATAAACATTGATTTATTTTATTTTTTAAATTAAATTCAATTAAATTAATATTTCCCCCAGTTATATTCAAAACAATTTTTATATTTGTTTTTTTTAAGATTTTTGAGTTCTAGTATCTTTTCTTTATGCCCACTCACAATTAAGAAACCACCTGTGAAATTATGCAAAACATTTCCATAAAAGTCAAGTCATGAAAGAAAACATAGATGTCCCACCCTAATGAAAATAAAAATCTTCAAGAAAAATTAAGTTAAGAGAGAGAGAGAGAGAGAGAGAGAGAGAGAGAGAGAGAGAGAGAGAGAGAGAGAAGTCTTCAATCTGTATCAGACACAATCGGTTCCTTCTTCAAAGTTTTCCTTGTGAATGATTGTACTACTGAGAACAGCAGTTATTTATAGCTGGTTATTTCAGAACATTGCTTTACTTTGTATACAATCCATTTCACTTTGTTCATGGAGGAATTTCCAGGTTGTTTTTTATTTTTTTATGAGAACATTTTGCTAATTATTTCCCAGAGAATGATAATATTTCATTCCATCCATCCAACCTCATGCCAGGGTTTATTAAGCCATTTCCCAATTGATGGGCATTTCCTCAATTTTTTAATTTGCCCTAAGTAGAGAGCTGCTATGAACAATTTTTGTATATATAGGTCATTCTCCTTTTTTTCTCCTAAATCTCTTGTGGTATTCATGCCTACAAATGGTGTTGTTAACTCAAAGTATATGCATGAATTTATGGACTTTGGGGGACAGATCTTATCTTTTGGTTATTTATCAATCGGGGCATGGCTCTTATTTTTATAAACTTGACTCAGTTCCCTCTATGTGTGAGAAATGAAGTCTTTATCAGAGAAACTTCCTTTGAATTATTTTTTTTTGCAATTACTATTGCTAACTTTATTTCCCTCTATTTATTCTCTTTCCTTTCACCCGAAAATGTTTTGCTACTGACCATTCCCTCCCCCAGCATATCATACTTTTTATCATCCTCTCCCCCATCCCATATCCTACTCCCCTCCTATTTTCCTTTAGGGTAAAACAGATTTATCTGATTTATATACTTCTATTGAGTATGTATGTTATTTCCTATTTGAGCCAAACCTGATGAAAGTAAGGTAAGCTCACTCACCTTTTCCTCTCCCTCTTCCCCTCCATTATAAAAGGTTTTTTTTTTTATTATGGCAGATAATTTGCACTATTCCACTTCTCCTTTTCTTTTTCTCCCAGTATATTTACCTATGAATTTCATCATTTTTTAAAAAAAAGATATTATTACTTCATATTCAACTCAAATTTGTGCCCTCTCTCTCTCTCTCTCTCTCTCTCTCTCTCTCTCTCTCTCTCTCTCTATATATATATATATATATATATATATATATATATATATATATATATATATATATATATATATATATATATATATATATATATATATATATATTCCTAACTGCCATAATAATGAAAAAATTATAATGAGTTACAAATATCATCATTCCATATGAGTATGTGAACAGATAAACCTTATTAAGTTCCTTATGATATCACTTTCCTGATTACCTCCTCATACTTCTCCAAAGACCTATATTTGAAAATCAGATTTTCCATTCAGATCTTTTCATTATAAATGCTTGAATACTCTATCATCTTTTCCTCTGGAGGAATATACTGATTTTTTCTGAGTAGGTGATTCTTAGTTGCAATACTAGTTCCATTGCTCTATAGAATATCACATTCCAAGCTCTCCAGAACTTTAATATAGAAGCTGCTAAATCTTGTGTTATTTTGACTGGCTCCATTGTACTTCGATTCTTTCTTTCTGGATGCTTGCAATATTTTCTCCTTGACCTTGGAGTTCTAGAATTTAGCTATAATATTACTGGGAATTTTCATTTTGGGAATCTCTTTCAGGAGGTGATTGGTGAATTCTTTCAATTTCTATCTTACTCTCTGGGTTTAAAATGTCAGAACAGTTTTCCTTAATAATTTCTTGAAAATGATGCTCTTTCAACTCTGAGATACCACTACATACCTGTCAGATTGGCTAAGATGACAGGAACAAATAATGATGAATGTTGGAGGGGATGTGGAAAAACTGGGACACTGATACATTGTTGGTGGAGTTGTGAAAGAATCCAGCCATTCTGGAGAGCAATTTGGAACTATGCCCCAAAAGTTATCAAACTGTGCATAACCTTTGACCATGCATTGCTACTATTGGGATTATATCCCAAAGAAATACTAAAGAGGGGAAAGGGACCTGTATGTGCCAAAATGTTTGTGGCAGCTCTTTTTGTTGTAGCTAGAAACTGGAAGTTGAATGGATGCCCATCCATTGGAGAATGGTTGGGTAAATTATGGTATATGAAGGTTATGGAATATTATTGCTCTGTAAGAAATGACCAGCAGGAGGAATACAGAGAGGCTTGGAGAGACTTACATCAACTGATGCTGAGTGAAATGAATAGAACCAGAAGATTTCTGTACACTTCAATGCTGTATGAGGAGGTATTCTGATGGAAGTGGATATCTTCAACATAAAGAAGATCCAACTCGCTTCCAGTTGATCAATGATGGACAGAAATAATTACACCCAGAGAAGGAACACTGGGAAGTGAATGTAAATTGTTAGCACTACTGTCTACCTAGGTTACTTATACCTTCGGAATCTAATACTTAATGTGCAACAAGAAAATGGTATTTACACACATGTATTGTATCTAGGTTATATTGTAACACATGTAAAATGTATGGGATTGCCTGTCATCGGGGGGAGGGAGTGGAGGGAGGGAGGGGATAATTTGGAAAAATGAATACAAGGGATAATGTTATAAAAATTATTCATGCATATACAATGTCAAAAAATTTATAAATAAAATTTAAAAAAAAAGAAAAAGAAAATGATGCTCTTTTTTTTGATCATGACTTTCAGGAAGATCAATAATTTAAAATTTATCTCTCCTAGATCTATTTTCCAGGTCAATTGTTTTTCCAATGAGATATTTCACATTTTCCCCTATTTTTACATTCTTTTTTAGTTTTGCTTTATTGTATCTTGATATAAAGTCATTAGCTTCTATTTGCTCAATTCTCTTTTTTAAGGAATATTTCCCTCAGTGAGCTTTTGTACTTCTCCCAATTCACCAGTATTGCTTTTTAGTGCATTCTCCTCATTTTGCTTTCTGTACCTTTTATACTACTCTTAATTCTTTTCCTATTTTTTTCTCTATCTTTCTTACCTGATTTCCCTTTTGAGCCCTATTATAGCCTGAGCCCAATTCTTCTTCTTATTTTTTTTTTTGAGGCTTTGGATATTGAAGTTTTGACTTTATTATGATCTTCTGAGTGTGTGTTTTGATCTTTCTTGTTAGCATAATGACTTTCAATGATCAAAACCTTTTTGTTGTTGTTGTTGTTGTTGTTGTTGTTGTTGTTGTTGTTGTTGTTGTTACTGTCTGCTCATTTTCCTAGCCTGTTACTTGGCTTTTAATTCTTTGTAAAAGTAGCACTCTTTTTCCAGGGTATAGAGTGCACTGTCTCAAACTTGTGAGATTTTGTGTAGCTGTTTTAAGAAATCCTTCTAGGTATCTGACCACAAACATTCTTTCTGCCCTGGAGCTGTTAGGGATGGACCACCCCACTGTAGCTGTTAGGAGTGTCTCAACCCTTTGTATTTGTAAGATCTAGTGTGCTAAAGCAACACCCCTGGAGTTGAGACCAGGGATAGGGCCAGAGCTGTGTGGTCCTGCACTGGAATTGCATACCAGACTCTTGCCCCATTGCAAGTTCTTCTGAGTTCTCCTTGGTGTCCCTCTGCTAAGAGGTCCAGAAACTTCCAGTATGGTTGCTGATTCAGAAGTCCTAACTCACTGATCCTAGGGTTTAGGCCAAGCGCTGGGGCCAGGGCTGTGTCTGGGTCTAGGGCAGGGCTGTACTGACACAAACTGTGTTGGGATTGTGCACTGGGCTCCCACTCTGGTTCCACAGTTCTTTTCTGCTGATCTAGGCCCTTTTAATGTTTCTGGGCTGAGAGGTCTGAAAGCCACTAGCTCTGCTACTGATTCAGAGACTGAACTGGGGCTGGAGCCAGGGTTGAGGTTGGGACTGGGTCTGTAGCTTCACTGAGCCTGCACCAGGATTGCATACTGGACTGCCATCTTTGTGTCACAGACTTTTTCTGTTTACCTTCTAAATTGCTTTCAGCTGTAAAATATTTTACTTCATCTTTTTGGATGTTCTGATGATCTAAAATTTGTTTAGAGTCATTATAGACTCTAAACAGTTTGTAGCAGTTTGGGGAAGAGGTTGGGCAAGTTCCAGCCCTTACTCCATCATCTTGGCTCCAGCTCTTTCCAAGTATGATTTTTTTTGAACCTGCTTAACTAGCACTTAAAAGCTAAAAAGATTCTGAAGATTCTTTCACAGCACTGTCAGAATTGTGCATGGTAAAAAATAAATATTACCTGATGGATCAAAAGGAAAGATCTTGGAAACAAGGAGTTCAAGTCAGGGGAGAGTTGGTGGTTGTTATAAGTAGAGAAAAGGGAAAAAATGCAAGAGATTTTGTGGAGTTTGAATTATCAAGACTTGAAACTGGTTGGATAGGGAACTTGAGGTAGAAGAATGGTTATAGGCTCAGGTAATTGGGAGGGTGCTGTATGTGTAATAAAAATAGAAATGGCCAGAGTTATGGGATGATTTTAATGTAAGAAAAATAACAAATTCCATTGCAGACTCATTGAGTTTCAGCTAACTATGAGAAATTCAACTGGTGATATAGAAATGATCATTAATAGAAGAGATTCGTTCTGGAGATACAGATCTGAGAGTACTCTGCAGTATAATGATAATTGAAGTCAGAGATGCTTATGGAATCACTAAGGAGAGGGGGTAGGTAAAGAGCAGAAATCTTATAACTGATTTTAGGGAATGAATGCACAAAATTAAAGAAAAGGGTACTTATGCTGATCCAACAAAGGACCTGATAAAGAGCAATCAGAAGTAGGAAGAGAGCCAGGAGAGATCAGTGACCTAAAACCATAGGAAGGAAGATATTTAAGTGAAAGGTATAGTCAACAAAGTCAGATGCTATAAAGTTCAAAAAGGACTGACGACTGAACAATTATAGCATTTAAGTAGCTCAGAGATTGCTGGCAGATTGTTTTGAAGGAAGTAATTTTAGACGATTGATGAGATCAAAGGATCTGAGAAGTAAGCTAAAATGGGAGAGGGGCCTAGAAGAGAGATAAAGAAGAGCTATGAGGCAATAGCTGAACTTTGTCTTCTCATCCTCTTCTTCATATTCCTTCTCTTCCTCTTTCTTGTTGTAGTATTCCATCATCATTCAGCAGCATTTCCTATAATTCTAGAACAATTCTGCTTCTCAATTAGCATATTTATTTGAGTTCATCATTCCTTCAATGAGGGTGGGAAAAAAAATCCCCCAAAATGTCTTAGCATTGGATTAAGACACCTCTTATAGGCTCACCTGGACATATTCTGACAAAAGGTATTCTTATATAGGTCAAGGCCTATATAAGAAAGTGACTTTTATAAATAACAATGGATAGCATCTGCTTCTCCTCCTCCTTATCTTCTTCCTCTTCTCCTCTTCCTCCTCCTCCATTTCCTTCTCCTCCTCCTCATCTTTTTCTAAAACAATTAAGCCATATTGTGGCATAATCAGTCATATCCTCCCCAGCATCTTCTGAAGGTCTTTGTTTTTTAATTAAGCTGTTTTGATGCAATAGTTATACGTATGGGGAGTTGCTTTTGATTTTTAACTTCATTTTACTTTGTGTTTAGTGGGACTATTTGTTTTGAATGAGGCTTCATCACATGAACAGCCCTTTCAACATCTTTAACAGTCTCAGAGTGTGTTCTTTCAGAGTAACAACTTAAACACATTTTCTTATAGTGGTATCCATTTTTTAAAACCATAATATTAAATTTGGAGAGAGCTATGAAATCTGTGTCTATGGCTTGCAATCTAGCACTCAAATAGCAGATAACTAATAATAGGTGGGGAAGTCAGATCGATCTGGAGTTAGCTGGTCAAGACGAAATATTCTGAGTAAAGTTAGTGCCAGGAAAAGCACTGGCTTCTTTCTTTGACAAAGGCCAAAGCTGACCTTTGTTTTCACAAAATATAACCATTTAATAACTATTACTTTTTCAAAGTAATTTCCTTGCCAATGAAATTACAATCATCAAGTCTGATCACCATTTCCTTGAAAAGACAAGAGAGTATGGACATTAAACAAATGTAGAGGAAAATAGAATAGTACAATGGGAAAAGCAGTGGTTTTTGGAATCAGATTGCCAGATTCAAGATTACCCAATATTAGTTACCCTTGTGAACTTAGGCAATTAACTTATCTTTCCTAAACCTCAGTTTCTTCATCTGCAAAATAAATGGATTGAGCTAATTGGCCTTTTGAGTACCTTTCCAATCTAATCTATAACCCTATGATATAATGGTTAATTTGAACTGCTTTCTTTTTTCTCTTTGTTTTTCTGCATGGTTTTCTGAGTAGTGAATGGATATATTTGGAAAAGTGAAGCAAAAACAAGGGAAATCTGTACCCAACTATCTACACACTTAGCCACAATATCATTTAGAAAGCTACAATTTATTTTTCAAAGCAGTACAGAAGGACCTATTGTGTGTGTTTTTTATGAGTTAATGAGTAAGAAAATCATCAAGAGAAGAGTTTGGGATAGTAATCTCCTCCTAGAGCAAGATATAAGGTATCTGAATAAAGACAGTATAAAGAATGTTGCACTTTGTTTCAGAAGATATGTGAGTGAATTCCATTTACTATGTTACATTGCCAAAATCACTTCATGTTTTATCTATTGCCACCAGAGGGAGCTCATAAATGACTTCAGATACTAGTAGCAGATGGCTAGCTAGGTTGCCATGGTAGTGTCATCATGATAACCTTGGATGCACAGTTGATGCCCTCTGTCCTTGCTCCTCTACCTCTCTAGAGATTATGATTTGGAAATGAATATGAGAAAGCTGGCTGCTCTGAGCCTCTCAGACTGAATTGGTGACTGACTTTCTTTCTCCCCTCCCCCCAACAGCTGCTGCTTCTGGTTTGCTGTATTTGTGGAATAGGAGAGTAGATCTAGAGGTAACCTTTAATAGACCTCAGATATGCCTGCAATACTAGTAGTGGATAGCAGTGCTTCTCTTTGTCTCTATGATTCCAGCCCCCACCCTAGCCTTTCTGGACAAAAATGTCTTTTGTCTCTGAAAGGAGGAATTAAGTTTTTTTTTTCTATTTATGTTTTCTATGCATAAATTAATATAGCAAACACCTTTTGCTGCCCAACAACTTTAAAAGGGTGACACTTAGAAAATAAACTAACTTCATCAAGTAAAAGAGGGTCAAAAAGAAATAGGAAATAACAAAGAATGGATAGGAGATATTTTTTAGTATATTCCTGGGCAGAGAAAAAAGGTTTCTCTCTTTTCTCTCTGGATCAGGTAAATCAGGAACATAGATTCAGTTAAACTCATTGTTTACATGTGAAACATCTAGATCATCCCCTCCTTTAGCTCATCACTCAGTTCACACTAGCCAACCTCTGGCATTTTGTATAGTTCCTCCTAGCTGCCACTAGAAAGTTTCTGGCTTGTTCCTTCCTGTTTGTTTTGTTTTGTAGTATAACTTCCTTCCCCTTCAAGATGAAGGGATGATCAGAGCAGCTAGTTGGTGTAATGGATAGAGCACTGATTCTGGAGTCAGAAGAACCTGAGTTTGAATACACCTTCAGACACTAGTTGTATAACTTTGCACAAATCATTTAACTCCAATTGCCTTTTTTTTTAAAAAGAATGAAAGGATGATCCCAAATTTGGGACTGCTAGAGAAAATGTTTATCCCCATGTAAATGGGGATAAAGATAAGTTACATGTCTGTAAAATGAGGTTCTCTAATACTTCTGCCAACTTTAGATTCTACGAAATTATAATATTAATATATCCAAGAAAGTGAAAACAAAATATTGGGCTGGGAAAATGAATCTGAATTTCTCTGGTATACCAAAGTCCAGAGGGTTAAGAAACAGGAAGAGTAAAAGACTAAGAGGGTCACTATTCAATTAAGAAATAACTGGACCTGTATATAGTGGCGAGGGTATGCTGGCCAATGTTTAACAATCAGCTCAAACATACTCATGACATAGCTTTAAATTTAATTTGCATGATTAACATTTCATCAATCACTTTATTAAAAATAAATCAATACACAATTCATAGAATTTGTTGATTTCTAAGGTACAATGGTCACAGTGAAAATTTAAAAATAGGTACCTGTCATCTGATCAAGCTGGCTCCAGCATAGTTCTGGTGAAGGCTATGTTCTCTCAAGAACAAACAAATAGCTCTGGCTATGATAGGTGCTCCAGTGCAGTAGAGGAATTGAGCCATATTGGTCTAAATGGCTTCTACCACAAAGACATATTATACTTGTGTTATGTGTCTTGTTTGTGATAAGTATTATTGTTACCCAGGGATGGAATGCCATTACAGGATTTGCAGCAAGCCTGTTAGATGGCCCACTGGATCCTTGGCAGAATTGCATGCTTTATTCAATAAGATTACCAGAAAGTATTAACCTGTAGTCATGTTCTACCTCCCCAAGTACCACAACTCAAAGCACACCAGACTGACTCTAAAAGAACAATCTAGAATGATAAAATATGATTAAAACACTAACTAAACATATTAAAACAAAAATAACAAATACATTAAACATAGGTGTCCAATGAGTAGAGCATGAAATAAACTCTTATGAGTTCAAAAGAGGAAAATGTGGTTTCAATGCCTTCAAGAATGATGTGAGGTGGGGCAGCTAGGTAGTGTAGTTAAATAAATAGAAAGAAGGTAGAAGGACATCTCAATAAAAAGAAAACATTCTTTCCCATATTCTAGCTGGAGTCTAATTAGGAAAGTAAATAATGTCACTAGGATGATCCAAGAAATACAAATTTGCTTTACTTATAACTCTAAACTTCCTTGAGATAACAATGTATCTTATTATGGCATGATTAACTTCATATGTGGAGAAATGTAGCTGAAAGGCATAGAGTGTAAACTAGTCTCTGAAAGCAAATTTGCTTATTATTTCTTTGTCTCTGGCAAGGACATAACAAAAATAGAGAAAGAATAGGAGAAGGGAGAAATGCAACTAGCCTTTTATGTAGTCCCTTTACACATAAAAATGTTATTGAAATTTTTGAGTTCCCGCAATATTCTGCAAATATAGTGGGGATATGCTAATAATTCACTAACAGGATGTTGTCCACGGGGAGTAGAGAAAGGGGGGAAGCTGTCACCCAACTTCACTCAATGATTTATAGTATTCTTGACGACCACATGCTAAGAGTGTCAGCTGGTAAGTTATTCTAGCTGATAGTACACAGGCTTCTTTCTTTGTGATATCAATCAGCTTTTAAAGTTAATACATGTCAATTCTAATAGATCCAGGCAAATTCAGGGGTGGAATTTGATGTTCACTTATGAAATGTCCCTCTATAGTTTTACTGTGTCTAGAAATGACCAGTGAAATGGGTCACTGCCTGATGAAAGAGGTGCTGTGGGTCTTGTCTATATTTTATTTCAGCTTTCTGTCTTTCTTCATATGTGACATAGGAGTCAGGGTGTTGAACAAGATGCTCTCCATAGTCTTATCCAGGTGTACACCTGTGAACCTATGTTTCAATGTTTTCATTGGATTATTGGAGTGTAACTAATACTGTTTTGTAGCCAATAACATAGTTAGAAATTCTAGACAAAACTTCATAGAGTATAAAGATTAAACCTGGGATTTTATGAGAGCTACCAGATAAGGAAACTGTGTACTCGTATAGGGCAGCCAATTTTCCACATATCTTAGAGAATTGCCAAGGGCACTTAGAATGACTTGCCTAGGGTTGCTTCAAAGCTGGAACTTGAACCCAGGGCTTCTTCCTCTGACGCTAACTCTCTATCCATTATATCATATAGCTACTATTATTATGATTTCTTCTAAATGGAAAACTTCCGTTGTTTTGTTTTGTTTTGTTTTAAACACAAATTGACACTTTTCTATAATTGAGGAGTTCCTGGAGCACACAGAAGTTGAATATATTAAAGGCAGAATTTGAACCAAGTCTTCCTGACATCAGAAAATTATTTTACCCTTTGTTAATTGGATAACAAACCTACAGCATGTCATCAGTCAGGAAGACCCCTTGCTTTTTGCCTCTGTAAAATAGGAGGATTAGACTAAGGGTCTATAGTTTGCCTAAGGTTTAAAGCTAGAATTCATATCTTGATTTCCTGTCAATCCATTATTCTTCTCACTACATCAGCAGATAAGAGAGAGAAAAGTTGCAAAAGAGGTAGCCAGACAGTTGTCAATAATTATTTATTAAGTATTTATTATATAACTGATGTGTTGGGGATACAAAGAAATGGAAAAACAGAACCTCAAAGAGTTGACATTTTAATGGAACAGATATGTAAACAATTATATACATACAAGATTTTTACAAAGCAGATAGAAAGTAATATAAAAAATAATGCATTAGATAAGGACAGTGTGACAAAAATTACATTTAAGATGAGTTTTGTAGGAAGCCAGGAAAACTGGGAAGTAGAGTTAGGAAGAAGGGAATTCCAGTCATTAGGTACAGCCAAGTATTTAATCTATGGTAGGGAAATCTATTGTGTTCTACTCAGGTTTGGTTGGGAATAAATTCTTTGATTAGATTATCTAAAGCTGAGGGTAGTCTGGGTGTAGAGATAGTTTCTTTGATCAAGAATGACAGGATGTAACTTTCTTAGACCCTCATTAGAGTGAACCCACTTCTCATTATGATATTGATTTTCTCATTAATTGTTAAATAATTGGAGTTGACTTCCATCTTCTGAATACTTACTTTTCCAAGGATATATAAGCCATGAGCCTGCCTCTATGAGAGTCTTTGTCATTCAAGAGTGCATCTTACTTCTTTTATTAAAATACCAGTATCATTACTAAATTATCTAATTACCCAGAAATTATGTCTCTCAAACTTTCAAAACATTACACTAGATCTGTATCTGAAAGTTTTTTTTTTAATAAGTATTTGTTCAAAAATATTTATAGCAGCTCTTTTTATGGTGTCAAAGAAGTAGGAATTGAGGGGATGTTTTTCAATTGGTGAATGACCAAACAAATTGTGGTATATAATTGTAATGCAAAATTATTTTGCTATAAGAAATGATGAGAAGAATGATTTCAGAAAAACTTGGAGAGACTTACATGAACCAATGAAGAATGAAGTGAAGAGAACCAAAACATTTTATACTGTAACAGCAATAATGATGATCAACTATGAGCAGCTTAGTTATTCTCAACAATATGATGATCCCAAACGATTTCAAAGTACTCATGATGAAAAAAGATACCCCACTTCCAGAGAAAGAACTGATGTAATCTGAATGCAGTTTGAAACATACTATTTTTTTCTGACCTTTCATTTTTTTTGGAGAGGGCAGTGTTGAATTTTTTTCACAACGTGACTAACAAGGAAATATGTTTTACATAATTGTACATGTATAACCTATATCAGATTACTTACTCTCTCAGGCTGAGATGAGGACAGGAAGGGAAAGATAACATTTGGAATTCAAAACTTATTTTAAAAAACTTGTTAAAAATGTTAACAATTGTTTTTATCCATAATTGGAGAATTTTTTAAAAGAAGTAACATTTATCATCTTCCCATATGGAAATGTTAAAATTTAACTTTATTGAGTCCCCTGGAGCTTCTCTTTCATGTTTACCTTAAATATACTTCTCTTGGGTCTTGTATTTGAAAGCTGAATTTTCTATTCATCTCTGGTCTTTTCATCAGGAATGTTTATAAGTCCACTATTTCCTTAAATATCCATTTCCTCCTTAATTTTTAATACTCATTTTTACTACATTGATGAGTTTTTATTGTAATCTTAGGTATTTGGTCTTCCTGAATATTATATCCCAAACCCTCTGCTGCTAATTAAACTAGATCTTTTGCGATCTTGACTGGCTCCATGATATTTAAATAATTTATTTCTGGGTGTTTAAAGTATTTTTTTCTTTAATCTGGAATTTTACTGTGATATTCCTAGATGTTTTCATTTGGTAGATCTTTTTTTCAGTGGAGATAGGTGGAGTCTTTCAATTTCTATTTTACTCTCTGGCTCTAGGATATTGAGTATTTCTTTTATCATTTCTTGAAATGTTATGTCTAGGATCTATCTTTGATGATGGCTTTCAGGGAGTCCAAAGATTTTTAAAAATACTTCTCTCAATCTATTTTCTAAGCTATTTATTTTTCTGATGGGGATATTTTATATTTTCTACTTTTTTCTTTTTTTTTCACTTTGTTTTATCATTTCTCAATGTATTAGGAAGTCATTGTCCTCCACTCCTCAAATTCTAACTTAAAAAAAATATATTTTTTTTCAATGAGTTTTTCTATCTCTTTTTTTCATTTGACCAATTCTGTTTTTAAAATTCTTTTCCTCAGTGAAATTTTGTTCCTCTTTTTTTCCATTTGGCCAATTCTGTTTTGTAAGATAGTATTTTCTTCAGTATTTTTATGCTTTTACTAAGCTATTAAATGTTTTTTCATAATTTTTTTTCTGTTGCTTTCATTTCTTGGTGCAATTTTACTCATTATTTTGAAAATTACTCATTAATACCACTCATTATTTTGAAAAGAATTTTTTAGCACTTCCCAGAATGATCATTGGGTTTGTATTCAGTTAGCTTTTTTTTTTCCCTTTGAGGATTTTGTTTTTTTCTGTAGCTGTTTTGACTTCATTATCTTTTTACTTCTTGATCTTCCTTGTCAACTTAGTAGTTTTTCAATGGTCAGATTCTACTTTTGTTGTTTACTCATTTTCCCACCCTTTTTCTTTCCTTTGAACTTTATTTTAAAGTTGGGCTCTGTTCTGGGCATGCAAAGGGAGAGACACTATTTCAAACTTCAGGTTCCCCTCCCTCCCCCACAGTGCTGTATATATATATATATATATATATATATATATATATATATATATATATATATATATATATATATATATATATGTATATATATATGTATGTATGTATATATATGTACACACACACACACACACACACACACACACACACACACTCTGGTTCTTTCCCAGGCAGAGTTTCTGATTCCTTAGGACTAGAGATGATCCTCTTACTCAGGGTCTCTGATCCCATGTGACCAAAAGTAATACTGCTACTCAGAGGTTCTCTTGACTAAAAGTGTTCCTCTCTACCCTTAAACTATGACCCAGATATGAGTATAGGCAATGAATTTGCCAAAGTGTATGGTTTTGTATCCCATGCTAGTACAGGAGTCTAGTAATTTTTTCTGATTAGCTGCCAATTACCTTACTGTGAAAGCGTGAAGGCATCTGAAGCTTCTGATTCTGTCACCACAATCCAGTGCCACCAGTAGTGTTTCATCCATGTGAATCCCAGGCCGTCCTTCACCTCAGAATCATGCATTTCTTTCCCTCCCTTTTCCCCTCTCTCTCCCGCTCTTCCTCCTTTCTTCCCTCCCTTTTTTCCCTCCTCTTTCTCCTTCTCTCTTTTCCCCCCTCTTCTTTTCCCTCCCCCAAACTCCCAAATTGTCTTGGGCTGGCAGAATATTTCATTCTGACCTGTTGTTGGTTCCTTCATTCCTTGTTGGCTGTCCCCCAAAAAAGTGAGGCATGAATTTTACATGATTTTTAGATAGTCTTTTCAGGGATTATAGTCATAATAAAGACAAGAGATATATAACAATAGCAAGCAGAAATGGTTGGACAAGATGGGTTTTGTTTTTTAAGGAGGAAGAAATTATGTTTCTTTCTGTTGAGGAGGTAGCTGCAAAAAAGAAAGATTAGAATTAGTGAGACAGTGGGGATGAGAGAATGGATAATCTGTTGGAAAAGATGGATGGAATATCTGTTACATCAGAAAATCCTATTTGATCAGTCTAAATGATGTGGATGAACTGGAGGATATTGAGGAGAGAAAGTTTGAAAAGGAAAAAAAAAACAATGTGGGTAATATAAGATCTAAATCAAAGGCAAATTAAAAAAAAAAAAAAAGATTTCTGAGTATCGGTAAGTGTGTCGTTTAGAGTAATTATCTTGAATTTGATTGACCAAGTCATCATCATAGAAAGATATTCTAGGCTAAGGGGTAGGGATGGGGATATGATTTATATTCTCTGCCATTTAGCTCAGGTGATATGTCATGGTATGCAAATTTGCAGGCCCAAAGTAAAATGACTATTTATTTATATTGTTGGCCATTTCAATCATGATTTTTTTGACTCGGGGTTTTCCTGGCAAAGATATTAGTATGGTTTATAATTTCCTTGTCCAATTCATTTTACAGATAAGGAAACTAAGCAAAACAGGATTAGTTTGAGTGATTTGCCCAGAGCTATATAGTTAGTAAGTTTCTGAAGCTGTATTTGAAACTCAGAAAGAGGAATCTTCCTGACTCCAGGCCTGGCTTTCTATCCATTGTGTTACCCAATTGCTCTATATTGATTTTATACAATAAGCTTTATAACATTTTGTATTTTCTGAATCTATTAAATTTGTAAAATATTCCCATTTTGCTGTAATCACATCTTTTACATAATTTGATATTGAATTTAGAAGATTTATACACACACATATTCTTTAATTTTCTTTCATAAAGCCATACTTTTATCACATTAGGCTTTATTTATTTATTTTTTCTTTCCTGAGGCTGGGGTTAAGTGACTTGCCCGGGGTCACATAGCTAGGAAGTATTAAGTGTTTGAGACCAGATTTGAACTCAGGTTCTCCTGAATTCAAGGCTGGTGCTCTATCCACTGCACCACCTAGCTGCCTCTACATTAGGCTTTAAATTCACCTTTGACCACAGAGCATTTTTCCAAGACCAATTTCAATTAAAACCTTTAGATTCAAATAAGATTTAAATCATGAGTTCCCAGTCTACTAATGCATGTTTATCTCTATCAATTATAAACACATCTTAATCTTTCATTTTCTATAAAATCAGTGATATGATTCATTTTTCCATTTTTATTCAGGAATGCATATCATTCCAGAATAATTCTTCCTCAATATATTAATATGATTATTAAAGTTCATTATTCCTTCAATGTGAACAGGACCTCAGGAAAAAAAAAAAACACAAACCTATGACATATTTTGAATTGTGATAAAGATGCCCAGATGTTTCAATCTATTGGACAAAGCAATGTTTTTTGACATAGTATGGAATGGAAAACTGAAATTTATTAGTAAAAATTACTCTTCTTTCAATCTTTATTACTTTAGTTTGTCTTAACATGATAAATATCTTTCATAGCAAATATTATTGTTTTAATTTTATATAAGAAGTCTAGATTGATATATAAACCAATCACTATCCTCCTCTAGATGTCAGGTACCTCTGAAGGTCTTCAACTGTTTTTTGAAAATTAGTTTGTCAGTTCTTAGTGGGTTGTTTTTTGTTTATTTGTTTGTTTTTGAAGTCACATTCTTCTTTGTGGATTGGTTTGACTGATGTTATGTAATTATATACTTGAATAATTCCCAAAACAATTTACTTTCTCACATCAACAACTCCATACAATATGTTTAAAAGTCACTAAAGTGTGCTTTTAAAAAGCATTTTTTTCCTTGTATCTATAGTTTCCTTGGAGTAATATTCATTCTTATAAGCCATAAAATGAAATTTAAAAAAAAATAACAAATTGAACCCTCACTTGCCAGAAAAATAATTAAAGGAGGAAAAGCCAGTTCAATCTGATTTCATTTGATCAAGAGAGGGAGGTAGTATAGCATTGTATTAAACCTAGAGTCTGGTAACCCTTAGTTCAAATTCTGATTCAGATACTTGCTAATTGTATTACCCTAAGCAAGTCACTACCTCCATTTCCCTGAATTTACTCAACTGTAAAATGGGGGTAACACCTATTTTGTGAGAATTGTTGTTAATTTGTAATATTTGTAAAGCACTTAGCTTGATGAGATTAGATTCAGGGAACCAAATGATGAGATTAGGGTTCCTAGTGGTCAGGGAGTTAAATGATAAGGTTAGTGGCAGGTTCAGGATTCAGGGAACCAAATGAAGAGGTTTGGCTCCCCTAAATCCCCTTAGGATAGGCACATAGTAAGGAGTTGTGGGAACCCCTTTCTGGCAGCACAGAGGGCCTTCATAAAGGAATTTATGAACCCAAAAGGCTAGACTGATAAAAAAAAGAAGTTTATTATTGGCATTAGGAAATCAGCTTTTGCTATGCATAAATAGAAAGGCTCAATTCCTTAGTGGCAAGGTCCTGACAGAGAATTTATAAAATCTTGTTAGGGAAATAGGTGAGGGAGATAAAGAGAGGGTAATGCTGAAAGAGGATATCATTCCAATGAGCAGAGTTTGCTGCTATGCCAAGGATGGCATATTAGGTCCTTTGCAAGGAGTGAGTTCAAAATTGGCTCTTTTTTATATAATAGAAGCCTTTGGCTACAAGCCGAAGCCTGCTCCTGATGGGGGCTAGTGGGTAAAGTTGAGCTGGAATTGAATAGAATTGAATGAGTCTTTAAATCAACAGGAAGCTTAATCAGTAGTGAGTGTTATCAATGGGGGTGGTGCCATCTCTCAGGATCTTTTACAAAGGCTCGGATTCAAGGAGAATCTGTCCTTCAAAGAGTTTTAGAGTTTCAGGGCTCCCCTCTTCAAGCTCAATGTCTGGCATATAGTAGGTTCTACATATATATGCCTATTTTTCCCCCTCCCTTCCAGGTTATCCATTCTGAATCAGACTTGTGTATAATACATACATTATCATTGCTATCACAAAATGAAAATATATCAAAATTATTTTTCAACTGAAAGATTCACATTGACTATATTGAACCAAGGTACCTGAACCAAAGATTGTACTAGAAAATCTTTTTTTTTTTTTCTTTTTTCTTTTTTTTCCAAATATAAGGTACAGGATACTCTTTTATGTGAGGGACCTATTGATTCAAGTCCCATCAGGGTACACATAGGGAAACAATTCCTTTAGATCACTTTCAGCTGGATTTTTGATATTTTATCTGGTATGTAGGTGAAAATAGTTGCTTTGGTTATCAAAACCTAACTAATTTCAACTTCAGATATGAAATTGCAATTATAATTCAGAAATTATGTACAGAAACAAGTATAAAACATCAGTTTGAGTTCAGAACTCAAAACTAGAAGTAGCTTTAAGTAAATAGGATACAATAGATTTTTTTAAAAAGTAATTCATATACTGCTATAATTGCAGATTGTACTCATACATGATCAGGTTTAATGTATAAACATAAGGTGTTTGGGATATGAACTCTTAATGTATGCAAAAGTCTTTAATTGGGTTTAGAAGGAAGGAGCATGATTAACTAAGAAAACAAGTCAGACACATCTTAGAGTTATTTAAATAAATGAATGGCTTTCAGTATTTTGAATTATAGCCTGGGATACTTTCTCTACTCTTCTGAATCCTTTAACAGAACCACTACACTATTAAAAAACAGTGAGGTAGTATAATGGAGAGAGTGCTGAGCTTAGACTCAAGGAAGGATTTGAAGACTCAAATCCAGTCTCACACACTTACTGGCTGTGTGACCTCAACATAGTCACTTAATCCTGTTTATCTCAGTTACCCCACATGTAAAATGAACCGGAGAAGAAAATGGCAATCCACTTTAGTATCTTTGACAACAAAACCCCAGATGGGATCATGACTGAAAAATGACCCATCCCAACCAGTAAAAGGCAATGCATTCAATAAGAAGCAAAATTACATACCAATATAAGGTACATACATGAGAGAGAGAGAGAGAGAGAGAGAGAGAGAGAGAGAGAGAGAGAGAGAGAGAGAGAGAGAGAGAGAGAGAATACAACAGATTTTTTTGTTGTATATAGTATACAACTATATATGGTATAAGTATATAGTTGTATAAGTATAGTATATAGAGATAGTAACCTGAAATGAATGCAAAACAATCACTTCAAAAGTGTCCTATCTCCTTTCCCAAAGTAGAAAAGAAGATCTGTTATGAACTCAAAAGGAAAAAAAAAAAGGAGGAAAACCTAGGAGGTTATATAATGATCTATCTGTTGCACCCAAGGAGATCTAGCTGCATGTAGACTCTATAATGAGAAAAAAATACTTCTGGTATCCAGAAAGCTTTTATACAAATTTTTTCTTATAAAATCATCTTATTTAATGCCTTTGCTAAAATATAATCAATTTTAGTGGATGCTTGTTCAAAGGAATGACATTAGTGGGCTCCTGAATGAACTACGATAGGAAGAATGACTATCCATGAGGTCACTCTGAGGGAGCAAATACCTCTCAGAGATCTCAAGCTATGTGTTTGAATGCAGGTTGAGGAAGTAATCCAAAGGGACTTTTATACAATAATAGAGGATATTGTTGAAATAGGTGACTATTAGATTTAGACTCAGAAGAGAGAAGAGTTAAGTCAGAATAAGTATAATAGTTTGGGGAAACATAGAAAGATGGAAGAATCAGAGATTATGATGAAAGTTTAAAAAGAGATGTAGAGGTATGAGATTATGACATGATGGGACAATAGGAAGTAAATATTAGAGGGTGAATTCCAGATTTCAGTATCTTAGTTTTAAATAATGAAATCACTAGTGTTTCTCTCTCTGGGTGTAGCTGAAGTATAGCAGGAATGAAAGTCATGGGAGTTAGGGAAGTTGATGAATTAAGAAATCAGTTAATTAAAAGGATCATTAATAGGAATATTGAAGTCTTTAAGGATGATGACAAGGATTTTTGAGTGAAAAGGAACTTAATTCAGGTACTAAAATAATTGAGAGTCATGAGAGAATATACTATAGACTGATAGTAGCAAGAATTCAGTTACTTTCAGAATACAGATGAATTAGATGACTACAACTTCAAAGAAGTTATTAAGAGATTAAAAGTAGATGTTTGTAACTTGATTCCTTTCCCTAGACCCCTGAAACAGGTAATGCAGTTTTTTGAAATATTTGTAGATATATAGATGTACATATAGTTTTTTATTTATTTGAAAGAAGGAATATAATTTTATAGCCTGAGATAACATGCATCTCTTCCTATGCTAATTAAGTCCTTATTAGAAGTTTCTCATATGTATTACATTATCTAATCCTCAGTTTTCTCTTTGCCTTTATACTTCCAAATCTTTTAGACAACAAAAGCATTATCCTTTTATTCTGAGGGAATGCTGAATACGGGCTGTCAGCAATCAATGTGAAAAGAATTTGGGGCCACTTGCTGACCATTGTTAAGATAATATTTGCACCCATGAAAGTAATCTAGGAAGTGAGATTCATTTGGCTTTAAAACTAGCCAGTGAAAAAATAGCATAGAGGAATAATAGAGAAAAGGAATGGGAATCCATTTGTGAGATTTAGGGTTTGGCTTATTATAATATCTTAGTATCAAAAGCCACCTTTAGGATTCCCTATAACCAGAAAAAGCTAAGAATATAAAGGAAATAAGATGCTATACAATATGAGGATTATTATTTAATATTTTATTATATTAGTATCCTAATCTCTTGGCAAAAGGAAAATCTCCCCTTCAATGTCTTTTAGTGAAAACAAATAAAAAACAAAATATTTCTCAGCCAGATATAAAGCAGATTCATTTCCAGACTGATTCCAAACTGCAAGATGAAAATCATTAGTTTGACACATGAGCATAAATAATGCATAACCATGAAATTGATACAGGGTGCCTTATTGCAGACATGAAGTAATATATTCTAAAACCACTATGAAGTATTGGATACTTAAATAGAATATGTTTCCTTTTTTGCCAGCATAATGAAACATTTCGAGGCCCAGTTATTTTCAAATGATTATATCAATGCATTTTTATGGTTTCATTTCCCAACACAACTCCAAGTATGTGCCAGAAATTATAGTGGTGAAGATGAGGAAGTGGTCAAAATGTAAACTTCTATTTTTTTCTTTAATATCTTGTTAGTAGAGTTGGTTAGCCCAACTCATAAGTAAAAATGATGCATGGAAACCATTTGTCATCTGTTCCAGGTGGAGCAGCAAAAGGGTCCCAGAGACCTCCCGCTATCCTTCTGGACTATGATTTTGCTTTTGTTTTCCAATTTTGGGGTTGTGACAAAGATGTTAATTCATACACCTTACTGATTAGTTGGATAAATTTGCTTGGAACTTGTCTTGCAATTTGGTTGATACTTGTCTATTGCCTGTATTCTCTTCTATCTGCAGCTGGATAGGGAGTGTGGAAGCATTTAGTAACTGTGATTCTGTGAAAATCATTCCATTTCTGCCTGCCTCAATTTCATCATTTGTAAAATAGTGTAATGATAGCAGCTCTCTTTCCCGGTTGTTGCATGAATGAAACAAAATATTCCTAAATATATAATATTTAGCAATTTACCTTTGCTAAATGTATAAATACTACTACAATTGTTGTTGTTCACTCCAAAATGTTTACTTGAGAGACTTGCTCCATAGTCTATCCTTCTGCATGAGGCAGTTGTCGTACTGTATCCTATTGGCTACTTACTCAAGGTGAAGTATATAAAAATCATAGCAAACTCTGAAAGGATAAAGATGAAAACAAAGGTATAATATATCTTAAAATCTCATAGTAGCATTGGTGAGGGTTAAAGAATAGCAAGGAACTGAAAACAAAATAAATACTCATATGAAGGGGAATAAATTTTAGTTGACAATCTAGGGTTTTCTACATAAGCCATCATTATTATCTTCAAAAAAAATGATAATTTTGTACTTTCATTGCCTATTTTATTCCTTAAATTTCTTCTTTTTTAAAAAAAAATCTTATTGCTATAGCTTGTATTTCTAGTACAATATTGAATAGCAATGATGATAATAAACATCTTTGCTTCACCTTTGATCTTATTGGAAAGGCTTCTATCTTGCACTTATTAGAGATAATATTTGCTCTTCATTTTAGATATATACTACTTGTCATTTTAAAGAAAGCTATATTTATTTCTGTTTTCTAGTATTTGTATCAGGAATGGATTACTATATTTTCAATTTTTTGTGTGTCTATTGAAATATCATTTTTGTTGTTTTGTTGTTAATAAGATCAATTAGTTACATTTCCCTTAATATTGAACCAACCTTGCATGCCTGATATAAATCCATCTTAGCTATAGTTATGATCTTTGTGATATATTACTGTAATCTCCTTGAAGTAATTTTATTTAAAATTTTTGAATATATGTTAAATAGCAAATTGACCTATAGGTTTCTTTATGTACTTTGATTATCTGTGGCTTAAAGAGAATTTAGAAAATAGAGTATTGATACTAGGTGAAGTATCCAATCTTGGTTACTGAAAGTAACCAAAAAAGCTTAAACTTTTTGGTGAGTTAGGAGGATGTCTACCCAAGTGTGTGAAGACTTTTTTTTGGTGAAATGCATCAATGAAAACAATTTGTTATAGTAGTCATGAAGGCCATGAAGAAGGCTGAAAGAGATGCTATAGAACTCAGAGGCTGGTGAGACATTGAAGACACTAAACTCATCCATTTTCTCTGTGATCTTGACTTTCTTCTTTTTAGAACCTAAAGAATTATAAAAATGTAATATATAATTATAATTTGATGATTATAAAATGAAAACATAATGGATTTATATTACATATCTCAGTCATATATGATAATTTTATAAAACAATTACTGTGAAATGGGGCACTATAGAAAATGCTTTTCTATATTGTTCAGAAATCTATAAATTAATATATTGTTGAAACCTAAATTTATATGACTGAATGTTATTTCAACCTGGAATGTTACTCTGAACTTAGTAACTTTCCAGGAATCCTTGAAATGCATACAAGAAAATTTAAGTTCCCAGGTCCTTTGTCTAAGACTTGCTCATCTAAACCTTCTTTTGATTCCACCCAAGCTAGTATTTTGTGTTCTCCTTGTGGTTTAGCTTTATCTGAACTATACTGAATATTTATATTCACTGATATATGTCTCAATTGACCTTGATTTCAAGTTGCCTTTTCTGCAAAAGTGTTTAGCTGCATACGTGTAGCTCATGTGCTAGAACATTTGTCTGAATCCAATAAAATATAAACCTTAAAGAGCCTGAACAAAAAAGAGCCACATCCTTTTCACAGACTTTGTGTGTATATTTGCACATATACTTTACTTTGGGTATATATATATATATATATATATAATGAGTTGTAGTGGTAGTGGTGAGATTTTGTACCAATGATGCCATTGTAGTAAATAGGTATGGACTAGTTAAGTCTGCATGGTGCTGATATCAAGTGCTGATATCAACTACTAATCATAGGGGGAAAGTGTACTGATATATAGGGGCTTATGACATAAAGCAATGGAAAGACAACCCTCTGACACTGGAACAGTTAGGAAGTAATAGCTGATCCTAGGATCAATGAGTTAGGGGGAATATATACCTTAAACATATGGAGATTTACTTTGTTAGAATTAGTGGATTAAATTAAGGAAGCTGAAGCAGATGCTGTGGAGCACTTAGAACTTGGTTAGGCACCAAAGATGCAAAGTTCATTCACTGCATTATGGGTTATTGCCAACCCTCTTCATTTGTGTCTTTGCCACTGAATTTTGATGATTCTGGAACAGAGTTAAAGTCAGAAGATTGTGCAAATCTACCTTACTTAAATCCAATTCATACCAAGGTAATAATCACCTCATAATTTCATTGGTTCTCTTCAAAAACAAAAGTTGAACAACATATGAAGAGTTAAGATAGTAAATCAAGAATTTGCATTGCTACAATACCATTTTCTAAGTAAATTTCACAAGGCTATTTGAAGGAAAGACTGGATAAACCTTAAGCATAAAATATAAAAATGAGTTGGTGTTATTTATACTCTACCATATATATGTCCTCTCAGAATGTATTGTTGGAAAACTCGTGCACAAGAAAGAAAAGTGCATTAAACCTCAAGAATATTTAAGAAAAAAGAATGTCTTTGTGACAATCTCTGGTTAGCAAAGTTTTCCTGTCTAAACAAATGCAGTCAAGTGAGAATGAAATCTCTGGTCATTTATAATTGCTATTGTTATGTTGTTGTTTGTCCTCTGTTTTCCAAGAGGGCCCTGACATCAGGGAGATGATACCATGACATGCAACTCAATTGGATTTAATTGAGGTAGGGCTGGGCAAGGTCACCTGTCTCCCTTTCTGATTAGAGATGGTCCTGGATGCAGTGAGAAACTTTGGTCTTTTTATAAGTCTCAATTTTACTGAGATAATACCTAATCAGTGATTAAGGCTACATAAGAAATGAGGCAGAAAATGACCTCTTTTATTCAGTCTAAAATATAAATATCTGATGGGGAAAGACCCTTAGAGTTCCAAACAAAACAAAAACAACTGTTATTAACATTCACATAGAGACAATCAGGACCCAAACAATAACCAAGTAGGACTTGGCTTGGGACTAATTGTTGATAAATCAATAAGAGCCTGAGTGATTTGAGTTTAAGGCATGATCCTAGCCCTTAAACTCCAAGATACCTTGTAAAGTTTTAGCAATCAAAATTTATATTTCTTTGGGCAGAGGATCTGCTACACCACAATTATTTCCATTTTGTTCATAGATATAATCTAGGAACATTTTTTTAAAATGCTTAACTGAAATATAATTGTGTATAGTTTGACACTGAGATTTTGGGGGCACTCTTATATTTTTGGAAATAATCAATGATAAGGCACTTATAAGTAATTTAGTCCTTAATATAGATTTAAATTTATCTGCCACCTCTCCTAGAGCTACTTAAACTTGAGGAGTGTCCTAGTGTAAAGAGATTGGAGTTCAAGGATACACAGTTTAAGTTCTGGTTCTTCTCCTTGTGTTTACTTTTCTATTCCTCTGTTTCCTTATCTGTAAAATGAGTCAAGTATTTGACCTCCAAAATTCCTTGCACCTTTAACATACTGAAATTCTATTGTTAGACAAAGGAATTTCAGGCTTTAAAGATTTAGGCAACTCAGTACCATAGGGTCATAGGCTGAGATCTAGAAGAAACCTTAAAAGCCTCCAAATTCATCTACCTCATTTTACAACTAAATATACTGAGACACAGAGGATAAACGACCTGCTTATCTTCTCCAGTACATTTTTCCTCAATCATTTCCTTTCTAATTGTCTATTTATTTATTTATTTTTGTAATTTACCGGTTCCTTCCTTACCTTTTCAAATGCTTAAGTCTTCACAGCCTTAACAAAAAACAAAACAAATAAGAAACAAACAAACAAAAAACAAACCCAAAAAACAACCCTTCATTGGACTCCACTAATCTTCAGTCTAGTGTCTTTTAACTCTCCTCTGTTTCTCAGCCAAAAGCCTTTAAAAAACCTCTCTATAATTCCTTCTCTTTCCTTTCTTTTTCCTCCACAAGCTTTGCAGGTTTACTGCCAACCTCAATACTTAACTGAAACTTTTCTCTCCAAAATGACCTAAAATCTCATAATGGTCAAATCTGATGACCTTTTCTCATTCCCCAATGTTCTTTATTTCTCTGCTGTTTTTGACCCTCTTGATCACTCCTCTAGGATATTCTCTCCTCTCTGTGTTTTTTTGTACTGTTTCTCTCCCCTGAGGATGTCTTCTCAGTCTTCTTTGGTGTCTTATAATTCCTGTCATATTAGATTATATACACACCCAGCTGTGAGTATTCCCTAAATTTTATAGTTTTATACTGGGCTCACTATTCTCTCTCTCTCTCTCTCTCTCTCTCTCTCTCTCTCTCTCTCTCTCTCTCTCTCTCTCTCCCCAAGTTTCTCCTCCTGCTCCCCCCACACACATCACTTCCCCCTCTTTGTCCCACCAATCAAGTTAGCACAGAACATCTGGGGAGGGTCAATCTTCAAACAAGTTAATAGGGAACTGTCCAATTGGCAATTAGTCTCACTTGCTTCATTATCCAAGTGCATTGCTCAGTTCTAGCCCTTTACACACTCTCTCTCTCTCTTTCTCCATATATATATATATATATATATATATATATATATATATATATATATATATATATATATATATATATATATATATATACATATATATATGTACATATATATTTATATTTATATACATATACATACACATATTCCTTATCTTGCTGACCTTATTAGCTTCTGTGGTTTTAATTATCCATATACAGATGCCACCTACATCCATAGATTGTTCTTTGAGCATTAAGTCCAATGTAACCAAATATTAATGATCTCTCTCCATAACTATATTGTACTTAGTTACCTTACATTTATATTTCTGAATTTGTATTTATTACCTTCAAATTAATTCTTCATATATTTATATATGTAATTATTTTGTCATATTAGATTGTGAACTTCTCGAGAATAGAGATTATTTCATTACTCAAATTTCTTAGTGAATTAATGAATAAAAATCATTTACTACTTTCTTTTTATGTTCTAATCACTGGGTATATAAATATGTTTGAACAATGGCCAGCCATCAGTGTAGTTATGCTCTCTGCAGTAGAGTTGAAATTTTGGCAATTTAGTTGGAAAAAGGACTTTGGTGTTTGATATCTTATCCTGCCCATGATCTTCAGAATTTTCCTAAGACAATTCAAATGGAAGTGATTCAGTTTCCTGGCAGGGCATTAGTATATTATCCAGGTTTCACAGGCATACAATAATTAGGTCAGCATAGCTCTGTAGACCTTCAGTTTGGTAATCAGTCTAATATCTCTCCTCTCCCATACATTGAGTAGTTCTGACAACAAATATGTCAATCTCATCAAAGTGGACATCCCTGAAAATTATACTTCCAAGGTAAGAGAAGTTACCCACAGCATTCCAAACTTGCCCTTGTGAGTTCTCCATAAAATAATGTTTCTGGCAAATGTGTACATTTGTTATCCCAACATGGCCAACCTAATGGAGTTACGCTCTCTGCAGTAGAATTTGATTGCTTGGCAGTTTAGTTCAAGAGAGGATATTGATGTCTGCCAGATGATCTTCAGAATCTTCCCAAGACAATTAATGACTAGAAAAGAAGTTCAAATCAGAGATTTAGCTAAAAGTAGTGTATTTAGGGCAGGCTTTAGATGTCAGTTGAGTAGATAGCCACCTATATAATATGTTTTTAAGGACTCCAGGAAAGCTGATTTCCCTGCTCTGCAGTACATAGGGTTCAAATTCTATCTCAGACACTAGTTAGTTGTGTAACTTTTACTTTTTATTTTACTTTTATATTTATATACCCAGTGATTAGAACATAAAAAGAAAGTAATAAATGATTCTTATTCATTAATTCACTAAGAAATTTGAGTAATGACAATGGCAAATTTTCTGATATGTAAAATAAAAGAATAAATTAGCTTATATCAGTGGTTTACAATATTTTTTAAATCACATATTCCTATCAGTAAATATTTTTTCGGCAACTGCTCAATAGATGTATATTTGCTTGTTTATATATGTTAGGTTACTAATAGTTTTCAGCATAATATAACCAAATAGATATTTAAAGTGGATGAGATAAAGATGAAATAATATTTTAAAACATTTTTAATAGTACAAAATGTTTTGCTCTTACTAAAACAGTAATAATATTTTAGAGAAAGCAGAATGATTTAATGTTTCATTATTTTTGAAAATCATAATTTAATATTTTTCAATAGAAACTTGACATTCTTATTCTAAGTTTTTATCAAAAAAAAACATGAAATAATGAATTTCATAGCTAAAAAAGGTACCTCAAAAGGTATATAGTTACAAATGGGAAAATTCAGCTTTGGCTGAAATTATTCAATCATGATTTTCATTTTTCAATATCATTCACAATTTATTTATGTCAAAGATTTTGGTGAAATTAAGCTATTAAATTTCTATTTTCCACAAGTTCTTGCATTTTAAAACATTTTATTAAATAAGTTCAAAATTTATTGAAACTCTTCTTTTGGAAGCTTAAAAAAAGATTAGACACACAGAGAGAAACAAAGAGAGAGAGAGAGAGAGAGAGAGAGAGAGAGAGAGAGAGAGAGAGAGAGAGAGAGAGAGAGAGAGAGGAGAGAGAGAGAAACAGAGACAGAAAGATAGAGATAAAGAATGACAGAGATCTACAGATATTGGGGACTTGGGATGGGGTCTGAGCAATGGTGTGAAGCATTCTAGCACCCAAGGACTGAAGCAAAGCTAATATAGGCACTAAACTAGTTAGCACCAAAGCAGAAAGATCTTAGGAGTTCCCTGATTTACCATTGCATGAAGGAATGGATACCATATGCCAATTCTGTTATGTACTACTCAATGCTGAGTCCCAGATCCAGGATAGAGAGGAGCACTTGTGGGTATGGCCCCATCCAAGTAAGTCATATGATCAAGAATATTTTTTCCCTCAAAAGTATTTTATTTTTCAAATACATGTAAAGATAGTTTTCCATATTCATTTTTGTAAGACCTTGTATTTCAATTTTTCTCCCTCGCTCTCTTCCCAAAACAGCAAGAAAAACCTCAGAATCAGACAACTCTAACCACAAAATAAAGAAAAAATAAACTACAATAGTTAATAGAATCCTAGAAAACCTAGATATGATAGACCTCTGGAGAAAACTGAATAGAGACAGAAAGGAATGCACCTTTTTCTCTATAGTACAAGGCACCTACATGAAAAACTGATCATATATTAGGGCATAAAAAGACAGAAAGAGTTAATTCTTCCTTTTCAGACTATAATGCAAGCAGAATTATTTTCAATAAAGGACCAGGGAAAGATAGACTAAAAACAAATTGGAAATTAAAGTAATCTAAATCTAAAGAATGAGTGGTTCAAACAACAAATCACAGAAACAATCCATAATTTCATCCAAGAAACAAATAATGAGACAACATACCAAAACCTATGAGATGCAGCCAATTCAGTTCTTAGGGGAAAATTTACATCTCTAAACAGCTACATGAATGAAAGAGAGAAAGAGGAGATCAATGAATTAGGCATGCAACTAAAAAAGCTAAAGAAAAAAAAAAGAACAAATTAAAAATCTCCAATTAAATACCAAATTAGAAATTTTGAAACTCAATGAAGAGATTAATAAAATAGAAACTGAGAAAACTACAGAATTAATAAATAAAATTAAGATGATTTTATGAAAAAAAAATAAATAAACCTTTGTTTAATTTGATCAGAAAAAGGAAAGAAAAAAAAATCACCAGCATCAAAAATGAAAAAGGTGAACTTACCACCAATGAAAAAGAAGTTAAAGCAATAATTAGGAGCTATTTTGCCCAACTATATGGCAGCAAGTCTAACAATCTAACTGAAATGGATGAATATTTACAAAAATATAAATTGACCAGGTTAACAGAAGAGGAAATAAGTTACTTAAATAGTTCCACTTTAGAAAAAGAAATCTCCCTAAGAAAAAATATTTAGGACCAGATGGATTCACAAGTGAATTCTATCAAACATTTAAAGAACAATTAATGCCAATATTATGTAAACTATTTGGAAAAATAGTAAAGAAGGAGCCCTCCCAAATTCTTTCTATGACACAAATATGACACTGATACTTAAACCAGGAAGAACTAAAAAGAGAAATAAAATTACAGAACAATCTTCCTAGTGCATATTGATGCAAAAGTTTTAAATAAAATATTAGCAAAGAGATTACAGCAACTTATCAGCAAGGTAATACACTATGACCATTTGGGATTTATACCAGGAATGCAGGGCTGGTTCAATATCAGGAAAATTATTAGCAAATTGATCATATCAATAACAAAACCAACAGAAATCATATGATAATCTCAACAGATGCAAAAAAAAAAAAAGCTTTTGACAAAATACAACACCCATTACTATTAAAAATACTAGAAATACTAGAGAGCAGAGGAATAAAGGGACCTCTCTATTTAAAACCTATAGCAGGCATTATTTGTAATGGAGAGAAACTGGATACATTCTCAGTAAGATCAGGAGTGAAATAAAGATGCCCATTAGCACCACAATGATTCAACATTGTTCTAGAAATGTTAGCTTTAGCTAACTCCCTTTATTTAGCAATAAGAAAAGAAAAAGAAAAGGAATTAAAACAGGCAATGAGGAAATAAATATATCACTCTTTGCAGATGATATGATGAAATACTTAGAGATTCCTAGACAATTATTCAAAAACCTACTGGAAACAATTCACAACTTTAGCAATGTTGTAAGATATAAAATAAACCCACACAAATCATCAGCATTTCTATATATTATTGACAAAACCCATCAGCAAAAAATATAGAAATTCCATTTAAAATTACTGTAGACAAAATAAAATACTTGGGGGGAGGAGGTCTACCTGCCAAGACAAACCCAAGAACTATATAAACACAATTACAAAACACTTTTCACACAAATAAATTCAGATCTAAAAAATTGGAAAAATATCAATTGTTCATGGCTAGGCTGAGCTAATACTATAAAAACAACAATTCTGCCTAAATTGGTCTTGTACAGTGCCATACTAATCAAACTACCAAAACATTATTTTGTGGAACTGGAAAAAAATAATAATAAAATTCATCTCGAAGAACAAAAGGTCAAGAATATCAAGGGAATTTATGAAAAAAAAATACAAAGAATGGTGGATTACCACAAAGCTAAAATTATACTGTAAAGCAGCAGTCAAGAGCATTTGGTACTGGCTGAGAAATAGAAATCAGTGGAATAGATTAAATACACACTACACAATAATTAAGATCTATTTTAATCCAGTATTTGATAAACCTCTAAACTCCAGCTTCTGAAATAAGAACTCACTATCTGACAAAAATTGCTGGGAAAATTGGAAAACAATATTTCAGAAATATGGCATAAACCTGCACCTCATACCCTATACCAAAATAAGTTCAAAATGTGGATACATAATTTGGGAATAAATAATGATATCATAAACAAATTAAAAGAGCAAGGGATAATTTTACTTATCAGGTCTTTGGAGAAGGGAGGAATTTATGACCAAAGAAGACCTAGAGAACATTATGAAAGGCAAAATGGACAACTTTGATTACATTAAATTAAAAAGGTTTTGCAAAAACAAAAGCAAGAGAAACAAGATTACAAGAGAGGTACAAACCTAGGAAAAAGTCTTTACCACCAATATTTCTGAAAAAGGTCTCATTTGTAAAATATATAAAGAATTGTGTCAAATTTATAAGAAGACAAGTCATTTGTCAATTGATAAATGGTCAAAGGATATGAAGCCAATTTTCAGATGAAGAAATAAAGCCACATAGAGTCATGTGAAAAACCGCTCTAAATCCCTATTGATTAGTGAAATGTAAATTAAAACAAACTGAGGTATTACCTCACATGTCTCAGATTGCCTAAGATGATAGGAAAATATAATGATAAATATTGGAGGGGATGAGGGAAAACTGGGATACTAATGCATTCTTGGTGTAGTTGTGAATGGATCCAACCATTCTGGAGAGCAATTTGGAGCTATGCCCAAAGTGTTATAAAACTTTCCATACCCTTTGATCCAGCAGTGCCACTATTGAGTCTGTATCTCAAGGAAATCATAAAGAAGGGAAAAGAACACACATGTGAAAAAAATATCTGTAGCAGCTCTTTTTGTGGTAGCAAAGAATTGAAAAATGAATAAATGTCCATCAATTAGGGAATGGGTAAATATGTTGTGGTATATGAATATAATAGAATGTTATTATTATATTTTAAAATGATGAACAAGCTGATTTTAGTAAGGCCAGGAGAAATGAACTGATACTAAGGGAAACAAGCAGAACCAGGAATAGATTGTACACAATAATAGCAAGCATGTGTGATGATCAACTATGAAAGACTTAGTTCTTCTCAGTGCTTCAGTGATTCAAAGCAATCCCAATAGAATTTGGACATAAAATGCAATCTGCATTCAGAAAAAGAACTAAAGAAACTGAATATAAATCAGTACATGCTATGTTCACTTCTTTTTGCTGTTTTTTTCCTGGTTTTTCCCTTTTGCTGTGATTTTTTTCTCCCAACATAATTTATAAAACAATGTGTGTTAAAAATAAATTTTAAAATAAAGGAAAAAAAACACAGGGTCCAGTTATCCTAAAGTAACTGATTAACCATACTAAGATTAACAACACTTCTTTGCCTCAAATTATTATAAAGATGATTGATATTCGGTCTTAAAGCATACCACAAACAGGTCAAAAAGCTTTAAAATAATTTTGTAACAAGTAGGCATAACTCTTTCCAAGTAATATAAAAGACTAATGTAAAGTACATGGCATTGGATTTGTCAAATATAACTAAAAGCATTTTTATCCAGATGGAGCGCACAAAATTGATAGGATTGATTGCTCAGGTCCCTCTGTGGGCAATATCCATGTGTGCTCAGTCAATAATAGATACACAATGAAGTATCAAATAATACATGAATCATGAAGATTTATTTGTGAAAAGTAAGGTTTTTATGATGATAGTTCAGGACCAAATCAATAAACTTAGAAATTATAAGAGGATTATCCATAAGAAGCTTTGGCTTAATGACCACTTTAGAAAGTGCAAAGATATGGTAGAAGGTGTGAAAGGTATCATTGCAAGCTTTGAGAATTTAGCATGCACTTAGCAAGATAGGATCTTGTAACTAGATTCATACACTTAAACTGTCTTTTTCTTCATAATCTGCAAGATGGCAAACACCTCCCATGCTAAAGATATAGTCATCAAAATATCCAGGAGAACTCTACTACTAAACCTTGTTTATTAAACTAGTATAATGATTATGTAATGTAACATAAATGAGAGAAATTATTATTAATAACTAATGTCTTAGAGATTCAGAGCTACCCCCTTCTTCCTAAATTCTGAATATAAATTCAGTTCTTAAAGGCTTTGCTAAAGATGAGATTTGATTCACTTTCTTATTCAAGACCTTACAAAGATAGAAGCTATTATGTTCTGCTCAGGCTTCCATAGAGTATACATTCTTTAAATTGATAACCTAAAGCTATGGGTGGTTTGGAATAGAGATACTTTCCCTTTCCAAAGGTAATTTTCCCAGTCCTTGATTTTAAAATGGCCCATTTCCCATCAAAGATAAGTAGTTACATTTGATTGTTGTTTAATGCATCCTTCCTTGTCCAAAGGCATAAAAACCTAAAGTAGCCAAGCAGTCTTTTTGATTGAAGGAGAAGAAAAGACACTTTTTATTGTCAATCTCTTACTAATTGAGATTTATAAAACTGGTTATAATTTACCCAAATTTTTGTCTTTCAAAATTTTATTTGCCCTGTGAATGAACAAACTGAGTGGAACTGGAACATCACCACAGACTGAACTATTGCCCCAAACTGTTTAGCTATAACATCAATGATGAAAAATTAGGGAAATTTTCCCTAAAAGGGCTCATTCTCAATATCCATCATCTGTCTACAATCCATGAGACAAAAAGCTTTTATAAGATAGAGATCTCACTGAAGAGATTTGTTGTTACGTCCCTCCTTTTTGCAGAGGATCAGTGATGTCCTCTTCACATGGGGGATACTTACATGTGAATTGGATTTAAATGAAGCAGAGTTGTACAAGGTCTTCACCCTCATTTTTTTCTTCCAGATTCATTGAAGGCCAATGGGAAGACAAAAGTCAGGGTGATTGGCTATGGCTCATGCATGATTCGGTGTATGACATTGGCATCTTCAGTGCCTAAGCATTCCATAGTACCTAGTTAAGTCACCTTCATGCATGTTGGAACTGTGCATTCTACTAGAGGAAGACTTCATATCTTTAAGATAGGCACCCCTCCCACCTCACCAAAATCTTTAAGGTTTCTCAGTTACCTTCAACCTGATTTAGCCATTTGTGTACTCTCATCTGCGCTTCTAGGAAGCTATAGTTTGAGCAGGGGTTTTGCTGGTAAAATAAAACAACATAAAAACCCTTGTTTAAATCTAGTCCTAAGGATGCTTTCAGTGGGTCTAGGACAGATAAACTTGTATTTAAATAATTTTATTCCACAACAAAGCCCTCAAAAGAAACTATTTTATCCAATTATGCAAAGATTTATAATACATGAAATACAAAAGAATAGTAAGATAACAGAGACTCTTCCCAGCGTTACTTCTGTGTGAACTCCATCACAAAAGACAATATGAAAACAAAGCATAAGGTCACAGCCTTAAATACAAGCATAGATATCATCTATTAATTCCTGATCATAAACCAGTTCATGACCAATAACCATGATATGGTTTTTTGTAAAATGTTTTTTTTTATTTCTTATGACTATGAGATGTCATCATTATCATTATTCTTTCAATGATTGCTGCCTTCTCTACCCATTTCTCTTCTCCCCCATCTTTTGGAAATGCTGATATGATATAAATGAGAATGGTGGCAAGCAAAATATTAACATTCTGAATGAATGGGGCATAGAATCAGAATACTTAGCATGGTACATTTTTTAGAATCCTAGTAAATATATGTGAAGACTAGAGGAAGGAAATGCAAATATACACTATCATTTTTAGGACATAGATAACAAAGGATATAGTAACTACATCATGACACTCATCTTCTAAATCCTTTTGGTGAGGAGAGAGTTGCGGTCTTAATTTCAGACTCAGAAAATCAAGTACTCTCTAGGTGATTTAGAAGATTTTAGGAGATAATTATTTGAGACAATAAATTTTTCATTTTAGAATAGCTGTATCATTTATGGATGCTTCTATTATCCCTAAGCTGACTCAAAACTGTGACCTTGATCAGATAAAATCTGACTGAGTTAATTTCTCTATCTGCTTTCTATGCGTTAATTGATCAATTTTATTTTATAAATATATTTTATCGATCTTTCTTATTGTGTTTTTTAACCATCATTTTGAAAAAGGGATATAACTCCAAGGAAGTATGCAAAAATTGTAGCTCCCAAAGAGTTCAGTTTAGTACCTATTACAGATATTGGGGCAGCCATTAGTGTGGAATAATTTCAAGGCTCATTCAAAGACATAAATACAACATGATTAGTTGCATTTAAACACAAAGATAAGTGTGGTTGAAAATAAAAAAAAATCAACTTCAAGAACTGGCAAACTCTTATTGCAAAAGAACCTGGCAGGTAGACTAGTTATTGTTTCAATGATAGGATGACAAAGACTTCTTGCAGTTGAAAGAACAGCAAAGAACAGTTTTATTTTATTTCTTTAATGGTGCAAACAATTATTATGAATTATTTTTTAAAAATCTATCAGGCTTAATCATACAAGGACAAGACTATTGAAAATGGGAAAAAAACACCATTTTGATTTGTGAAACTCAGTTTTTCATTTGAGGCTACAGCCAACTTTTGAATTCTGATAAACCCATTGGTATACTGAGAAGCAGAATTGTTCCAGAATTACAGAAATTCCCAAATGAAGATGGAATACTTCAGCATAATATTGAACGAAACCAAATTATCAGGAAATTAAGTCAAGAAGTGGAGTTATGCTTCAGATTCCTGAGAATTCACTCAAATTAAAAGCCAGTGAAAACTTGTGAGCTACTTAGAAAAATATTGTTTTATGTGAGAGTTGGATGAGGTTTTAGTTTCCACAGAATTACATTTTAAAAAATCAGAGAAATGAAATTAAAACCTAAGAAATGAAACCTAGAGGTTAAGCTGACATGCAACAAAGGAAGCAAAAATTATAGAGGGATTACTACAAGTCAGTCAGTCCTCTCCCCAAATTCAACTGTGACCAAATAAAGTGAACATCAATGGGAGTTATAATCAGGGTGAGTACTTATGTTCTTTGGGGGAATTACATATTTTGTTTATGCTGTAATCTCTGTATTACCCAGTCAATGGGTTCCAGAAAAGGAACTTATGTTTCAGGACTCTTGTGCCTTGTGCCTTCTATCTTACACACCTGTTCTTTCAAGAATATAGAAATAAAATCCTGTATTCATCAGTGAGTCAGTGGAGTTCTTAGTAAGGCTCTGGGCTCAGCCATTTCCAGTCATGTCCAAATCTTCATTACTCCATTTGCAATTTTCTTGGCAAAGATATTCAAATAGTTTGCCATTTTCTCCTCCCATTTATTTTACACATGAGGAAACTGAGGCAAACAGGGTTAAGTTTCTTACTCAGGGTAACACTAGTAATTGTCTAGGGCCAGACTTGTATCCAGGCAGATATCTTTCCAACCTGAAGCCTGACATTCTATCCACTTTACCTCTTACCTGCCCTAGAATAATGCAAATTTGGCAAATTTGGTACATTTAGTAACCGAAGGAACAAATATATAATTCCATGATGAAGAATTAAAACACATATGTAAAACCAAATGAGGTCATATTGCATAGTGAAAAGTTATTATACATATAAAAAAGTGTAATGTTTATTATATAAGACAAATTGGTCTTCCTGAATCACAATTCTAATCTTATCATCACTATCCCTCTCCCCAAATTCAATAAACTATAGTGTTCCCAGTTATTTCTGGGATCAAATATAAAAATTTCCATTTGGTTTTTAAATCCCTTCATAACCTGACTTTTTTTTTAACTTTTAAGTCTTCTTAACCATCACTCTCCTCTATATACTCTATGATTCAGTTGCTCATAAACACACCCAGTTTTCTAATTTTATATATTTCCACTGTCTCCTATGCCTGGAATCCTCTCCCTCCTCATTTTCACTTGCTGGCTTCATTGGAAATTTTTATAGTCTTAGTGGTAGTCTCACCTTCTGCAAGAAGTCCTTAACAGGGGGGGCGGAGCCAAGATGGCGGAGAAGAAACACACGACTCAGTGAATGTCCTCACTCCCTCACAACCAATTAGATAAATTAAGTCTCAAAATTAGCTCAGGACGGATAGATACCACAAGGACTGGAAGCACGACTTACCAGCTGAAGAGAATCTGGAGTTTCAACAGGAAAGGTCAGTTCTCAGGGGAGGAATAAGAGAGACCAGCACAGACGGTGGGGTAGGGGCACACTGCGCCCATTGCGCTGGGAAGGGCTCTGGGATCAGAGAAGCCACTGAGGTAAAGGAATCTGGCACAGGCTGTTAGCTCTTCTCTGCTAATTATTTAGCAGTTCAGAAGAGAAAGCCAAAATATTTTAAAACTCAGATTAGATTTTCCCCGATCCTGGGGGGGTGACTCAGCAGAGAATCGGCACCAGGGGGTGTGGACTCAGCTACCACCTGAGAATAGTTAAGAGACTGACAAGTGGGTGGATACGGCCCAAGGCAACACACTCTGCCTAGCTTGGCTGGAGGGAGTGGAACTCAGCTCCAGGAAGTCCCAGAGAAGCGGAACCTTTGAACTAGGGACCGCGGTTTCTGGCAGACACTTCCAGTTTGAGCACAGGGGCTTCTCACGTCACCTGCTGCAGACATCCACTCCCCACCCGGACACATATGCTGGGCTTCCTGCAGTCTTCACTATTCTACGCCCTCGAAGCACAGCAGTGCTAATCACCTCTGAGGCACCTCCAGGGAGGGGGTGGGGAACTCTCTCCCAGAGCTCTATCTTAGCGCGGGCGCAGGGGCCGCTGCATCCATCCGGTCTGGGAGGAAGCTGGTAAAGAAGTAAATAATTTCCTACCCCAGGGACAGACCCCAAAACATTTTTTAAGTATGAGCAAAAAAGCTAGAAAAACTATAGATTCCTTCTATACAGAGAAAGAGCGGGTATCCAACCCCGAGGAAGTTAACAGCAAAGATTCAGAAGATAACAACCTAAAGGGGAACGATTCCTGCCCCCCATCACATAACTCTCTCCTAGAAGAAGCTCTTAAAAAATTGAGGGAGATCGAAGAAAAATGGGGAAAAGAAAGGGAAGTTATGATAGAGAATAACAACGTCCTGAAATTGGAGTTGGAAAAAATAAAGAATTCACAGGAGATGCAGGGAAACAAAATTAGTGAATTAGAAAAGGTTAAAAAAACACAGGAAAGTAGGATTTCTGAATTGGAAAAGATAAAAAAGTCTCAAGAAAATAGAATTTCTGAATTGGAAAAAGAAAATAATTCTCAAAAAAAAAATTAGGGAAATGGAAAAAAATTCAATAGAGCAAAATAATTCATTTAAAAACGAAATTGGGCAATTACAAAAAGAACTAAAAACTGTGAAAGAAGAAAATAACTCCTTAAAAGTCAGGATGGAACAAATAGAAATGAATGATTCACAGAGAACCCAAGAATCAGTCAAACAAAACAAAAAAAATGAGAAGCTGGAGAACAACGTCAAATACTTACTGGGAAAATCTATAGACCTGGAAAATAGATCTAGGAGAGATAATCTGCGGATTATTGGACTTCCAGAAAACTATGACCAAAAAAAGAGCCTAGATTCTATTTTACAGGAAATTATCAAAGAGAACTGTCCAGAGATAATAGAAACAGAAGGGAAAGTAGATGTGGAAAGAATTCATCGAACTCCTTCTGAAATAGACCCTAAAAAAAGAACACCACGGAATATTGTGGCTAAGCTGCAGAATTACCACACAAAGGAGAAAATCCTGCAAGCAGCTAGAAAAAAACAATTTAAATACCAAGGTGCCACAATAAGGGTCACCCAAGATCTGGCTGCCTCCACATTAAAAGATAGAAGGGCCTGGAACCTGATATTCCGTAAGGCAAAAGATCAAGGACTGCAACCAAGAATGAACTACCCAGCTAAGTTTAGCATCTTTTTCCATGGAAGAAGATGGTCATTCAATGAAACAGAGGAATTCTATATGTTTCTAAGAAAAAAACTAGACTTAAACAAAAAATTTGATCTACATCCACAAGACTGAAGAGAAACAGAAAAAGGTACACAGAACCCTTGAGAACTGTAACTCTGTTGTGGGTATATAAAAAATACTCAAGGATAATTTGATTTTACTGATATAAAAGAAAAAAAGGGGGGTGTAGTAAAGGGAAGGAGGTCGGTTCAGAAAAAGGGGAAGGAGTGATAAAAAGAGGGAAACTACATCCCAGGAAGAGACATAGAAAATACACCATATCTGAGGGAACTTAGTGAGGGGGAGAATCATTGTGTGAATCTTACTCTCATCAGAAGAGGCTCAAAGAGTAAATAATTAACATATTTGTTTTTCAGAGAATTTTCTCTCACCTCATTAAAAGGGGGGAGAGGAAAAGGGAAAAGGAAAAGGAGAATAAGTGAAGGGACTTGGAGGGAGGGGGGAGGGATCCTAAAAAAAAAAAAAAAAAAAAAAAAAAAAAAAAAAGAGGGAGGGTTGCGCGTCACAAGGGGGGTCTGTAAATTAAATATCGGGGAGGGGGATCAGGGGGGTCAAGGGAAAAAAGCATAATCTGGGGATAATACGATGGCAGGAAATACAGAATTAGTAATTTTAACTGTAAATGTAAATGGGATGAACGATCCCATCAAACGGAGACGGATAGTAGATTGGATCAAAAAGCAGAACCCTACAATATGTTGCCTACAGGAAACACACTTAAAGCAGGGAGATACATACAGAGTAAAGGTAAAAGGTTGGAACAGAGCCTATTATGCTTCAGGTAAAGCCAAAAAAGCAGGGGTAGCTATCCTTATCTCAGATCAAGCAAAAGCAGAAGTAGATCTCGTTAAAAAATATAAGGAAGGAAACTATATCCTGCTGAAAGGTAGCATAAATAATGAAGCCATATCAATACTAAACATATATGCACCAAGTGGTATAGCATCTAACTTTCTAAAGGAAAAGTTAAGAGAACTGCAAGAAGAAATAGACAGTAAAACTATAATAGTGGGAGATCTCAACCTTGCACTCTCAGATTTAGACAAATCAAACCACAAAACAAACAAGAAAGAAATTAAAAAAGTAAATAGAACATTAGAAAAACTAGGTATGATAGACCTTTGGAGAAAACTGAATGGCAATAGGAAGGAATATACTTTCTTCTCAGCAGTTCATGGATCCTATACAAAAATTGACCATATACTAGGACATAAAGATCTCAAAATTAAATGTAGGAAGGCAGAAATAATAAATGCCTTCTTCTCAGATCACAATGCAATAAAAGCTACATTCAGTAAAAAGTTAGGGGTAAATAGACCAAAAAGTAATTGGAAACTGAATAATCTCATCTTAAAGAATGACTGGGTGAAAGAGCAAATTATAGAAACAATTAACAATTTCACCCAAGATAATGACAATGATGAGACATCATATCAAAATCTTTGGGATGCAGCTAAAGCGGTAATAAGGGGAAATTTTATATCTTTAGAGGCTTATTTGAAGAAAATTGAGAAAGAGAAGATTAACGAATTGGGCTTACAACTTAAAAGGCTAGAAAAAGACCAAATTATAAACCCCCAACCAAAAATTAAACTCGAAATACAAAAATTAAAAGGAGAAATCAATAAAATTGAAAGTAAAAAAACTATTGAATTAATAAATAAAACCAAGAGTTAGTTTTATGAAAAAGCCAATAAAATAGATAAACCTTTGGTAAATTTGATCAAAAAAAAGAAAGAGGAAAATCAAATTGATAGTCTTACAAATGAAAAGGGGGATCTTTCTACCAATGAAGAGGAAATTAGAGAAATAATAAGGAGTTACTTTGCCCAACTTTATGCCAATAAATTTGTTAACTTAAGTGAAATGGAAGAATACCTTCAAAAATATAGCTTGCCCAGATTAACAGAGGAGGAGATAAATTGCTTAAATAGTCCCATTTCAGAAAAAGAAATAGAACAAGCTATTAATCAACTCCCCAGGAAAAAATCCCCAGGGCCAGATGGATTCACATGTGAATTCTACCAAACATTTAAAGAACAATTAGCCCCAATGTTATATAAATTATTTGAAAAAATAGGGGATGAAGGAGTCCTACCAAATTCCTTTTATGACACAGACATGGTACTGATACCTAAACCTGGTAGATCGAAAACTGAGAAAGAAAATTATAGACCAATCTCCTTAATGAATATTGATGCTAAAATCTTAAATAAGATATTAGCAAAAAGACTTCAGAAAATCATCTCCAAGATAATACACTATGATCAAGTAGGATTTATTCCAGGAATGCAGGGCTGGTTTAATATTAGGAAAACTATTAATATAATTGACCATATTAATAATCAAATTAATAAGAACCATATGATCATCTCAATAGATGCAGAAAAAGCATTTGACAAAATCCAACATCCATTCCTACTAAAAACTCTTGAGAGTATAGGAATAAATGGATTATTCCTTAGAATAATCAGGAGTATATATTTAAGACCGTCAGTAAGCATAATATGCAATAGAAATAAACTGCAACCTTTCCCAGTAAGATCAGGAGTGAAACAAGTATGCCCACTATCACCATTACTATTCAATATAGTACTAGAAACGCTAGCCTCGGCAATAAGAGCCGAGAAAGAGATTCAAGGAATTAGAGTAGGAAATGAGGAAATTAAACTATCACTTTTTGCAGATGACATGATGGTATACTTAGAGAACCCCAAAGACTCTGCTAAAAAGCTACTAGAAATAATTCAAAATTTCAGCAAAGTGGCAGGATACAAAATAAATCCACATAAATCCTCGGCATTTTTATATATCACTAACAAAATGCAACAGCAAGAGATACAAAGAGAAATTCCATTCCAAACAAATGTTGAGAGTATAAAGTATTTGGGAATCCATCTACCAAAGAAAAGTCAGGAATTATATGAGAAAAATTACAAAACACTTGCCACAAAAATAAAATCAGATTTAAATAATTGGAAAGACATTCAGTGCTCTTGGATAGGCCGAGCGAATATAATAAAGATGACAATACTCCCCAAACTAATCTATTTATTTAGTGCTATACCAATCAGACTCCCAAGAAACTATTTTAATGACCTAGAAAAAATAACAACAAAATTCATATGGAAGAATAAAAGGTCAAGAATTGCAAGGGAACTAATGAAAAAAAACTCAGAGGAAGGTGGTCTAAGTGTACCTGATCTAAAGCTATATTATATAGCAGCAGTCACCAAAACCATTTGGTATTGGCTAAGAAATAGACCGGTAGATCAGTGGAACAGATTAGATACAAAGGACAAAAAAGGGTACATATATAGCAACCTAATCTTTGACAAACCCAAAGATACCAACATTAGGGATAAAAATTCATTATTCGGAAAAAACTGTTGGGAAAACTGGAAATTAGTATGGCAGAAATTAGATATGGATCCACACTTAACACCATATACCAAGATAAGATCAAAATGGGTCCATGATTTAGGCATAAAGAGGGAGATAATAAATAGATTAGAGGAACAGAGGATAATCTACCTCTCAGACTTGTGGAGGAGGAAGGAATTTATGACCAGAGGAGAACTAGAGATCATTATTGATCACAAAATAGAAGATTTTGATTACATCAAACTAAAAAGTTTCTGTACAAATAATACTAATGCAAACAAGATTAGAAGGGAAGTAACAAATTGGGAAAATATTTTTAAAAACAAAGGTTCTGACAAAGGTCTCATTTCCAAAATATATAGAGAACTTACCCTAATTTATAAGAAACCGAACCATTCTCCAATTGATAAATGGTCAAAGGATATGAACAGACAATTCTCAGAGGAAGAAATTGAAACTATATCCACTCACATGAAAGAGTGTTCCAAATCACTACTGATCAGAGAAATGCAAATTAAGACCACTCTGAGATACCACTACACACCTGTCAGATTGGCTAAGATGACAGGAACAAATAATGACAAATGTTGGAGGGGATGTGGGGAAATTGGGACACTAATACATTGCTGGTGGAGTTGTGAAAGAATCCAGCCATTCTGGAGAGCAATCTGGAATTATGCCCAAAAAGTTATCAAACTGTGCATACCCTTTGACCCAGCAGCGCTACTACTGGGATTATATCCCAAAGAAATACTAAAGAGCGGAAAGAGACATATATGTGCCAAAATGTTTGTGGCAGCTCTTTTTGTTGTAGCTAGAAACTGGAAGATGAATGGATGTCCATCAGTTGGAGAATGGTTGGGTAAATTGTGGTATATGAAAGTTATGGAATATTATTGCTCGGTAAGAAATGACCAGCAGGAGGAATACAGAGAGGGTTGGAGAGACTTAAATCAACTGATGCTGAGTGAAATGAGCAGAACCAGAAGATCACTGTATACTTCAGCAACAATACTGTATGAGGATGTATTCTGATGGAAGTGGAAATCTTCAACATAAAGAAGATCCAACTCACTTCCAGTTGATCAATGATGGACAGAGGTAGATACACCCAGAGAAGAAACACTGGGAGGGGAATGTAAATTGTTAGCACTAATATTTGTCTGCTCAGGTTGCATGTACCTTCGGATTCTAATGTTTATTGTGCAACAAGAAAATGATATTCACACACATGTATTGTACTTAGACTATATTGTAACACATGTAAAATGTATGGTATTGCCTGTCGTCGGGGGGAGGGAATAGAGGGAGGGGGGGTAATTTGGAAAAATGAATACGAGGGATAATATTATAAAATATATATATATATATATATATATATATATATATATATATATATAATATATATATATATATAATAAAAAAAAAAAAGTCCTTAACAGTACTCCTTAATCTTAGTACTTTATCTCCATTGATTTTATCCACTTTGTTCTATTTCTTATTTGTACAAAGTTGTTTACATGTTTTCTCACTTGTTAAACTATGAAAACATTGAAAGCAAAGACTGATTATTTTTTGTCTTTGATTTTGCTTTTCTTGTAACTCTAGCACTTAGCACTATACCTGAAAAATGCTAATTAACTAAGTCAATAAATGTATTTATTTTACTTTGTCTCAGTTAATTTATATACCATTTTATAGAGTATTGATACTATTAAGCAAACAAAAGCCCATTTACTGCTGTAGAACCTGGTTGGTTCTCAAGAGGCCCCTCCAATTTGGTTCTTATTTTTAATGTGTTTTTGTTCAATGAAAATAATTTATCTGATAAATCAGAATATGTCTCTGAAAAACACATTATCTAAAGCCCCATTTTTTCAACATGCTTTCTGTAGAATAAGTCCCATAAAGTAGTTTTGTTTAAATTGATGCTATCAGGAGACAATAGCTTTTCATTTTTGTTCAACTCTTCATGATCCTATTTGTGGTTTTCTTGGTAGATGCTGAAGTAGTTTGTTATTTCCCTTCTCCAGCTCATTTTTACAAATGAGGAAACTAAGGCAAACTTATTGACAAGGGTCACACAGCTAGCATATGAGATTGGATTGGAACTTAGTTTCTCCTGACTCCAGGCTCAGAATTCTAACCATTGTGCCACCAAACTGCCCAACAACAACACAGAAACAAACAATAATAGTAAATAATATTGTGAACTACTAAGCTACATATTGGTCAGAAGTTAAAGAGACATAGCTAGTTTCTTTTGGTCCCAGGATTATTAATGGCTTTGACTTTAGGCAAGTCAGGATGGCCAGTTGCCACAATAAATAGAGGATTTGATCTGGCATCAGAAATATGTATTATATACATACATATTATGTATATGTATACATAAATACACATGTACAAATGTAATATTAAAGAGGTAAAATAAGCACCAAGAGTAGTAAATATAAAATAGTTTCAGGGGAACAATAAATTGGTAAAATGAATATTACATAAAATATTCAATTTGTGATGTGGAACAATGATGATAAGACAATCATAAGTACAAAGGAGTTCTATTTATTATTTGAATAAACATACAGAAGTTAGCAAGGAAAGGGGTTTTAAAAATTAATTAACAAGAGGAAAGATAAGTGCTCTAGTGGAACTCACAATTAACTAGGAGAAAAGGTATGCACCATTGACTAGGAGGCTAAATCCATAGAGTTTAGCGGAGTAACCCTAAAAGGGGTTAGCAACAGAAAGAAATTACACTACTGTCTAGTGGGCTAATGTTGAAAGGCATTTAGTATCTTAAAAGACTTAGTGGCTATAACAAAGATATGGATACCATGAGGCATGAAGGAAGTCACCATGAGGCAGAATATCCTATGGAGGGCTAAAAAGGGATTTTAGCAAAGATGGTAGAGGCCATAGGCAGATTTATAGAGAAAATTTAACATCAGAGGGTTTGACATCATTACTTGACTTTCTGATTGGATATGGTTAGATGGGGTTTCTAAAGACCTCCCCAGGAGGTGGAACTGTAATGAAAAGCCCACATGAATAAAAGGCCTACTTAAGAACAAAATGCATATTACATAATAATTTATATTGTAGATATATTTGTATTTATCTAAATATTTAGATGTGTATATATACATACATAAATATAAACTTATATCTACATATATGTGTGTATGTATTTATATTTTTTCTTTCACACATATTCATATCAAGTCCAACTCCATCATTTGCAGTAAAGGAACTTAGAGTTTCCAGAGATCAAATTCCATCAGGTTCAGATGAGGAACTTGGGGTTTTAAAAGGTTAAATAGCCGTCCAATGTCACACAGCCAGTGATGAGGCAGGATTTCATCACTTCACATCCATTGCCTTATTCACTTCACCACTAGCTGCCTCTCAGGTTTATTAAAGCATTTCCTTGATATTGCAGTTCTTATCTCAGAAAGAAAGAAACTGAGGATCAGAGAAAATTACTTGCTTACAATCCCATAACTAGTTGGAGCTAGGATGGAGAAGAAATCAGGAAGAATTTTACTGAAGCATGTCCCACTTTCACAACCCAGCACCATGCAGAAATGGGCATATTAGCTAAGAACATTGTTAAAGAGAACTTTATTGAAATAACCAGCATTTATCTGTTCTACTTGAATGGCCCCATTCTGAGTCATTATGAACTTCACAGGTAAGTTCTTTTAAAATGTCTATTACCTAACTGAACGATTACTTTCATTTCTTTAGAACTATCACTATCTATCATAGTCCATTTACTAGTAACTTACATTAAGGTCATGTGTAGCCCTTGAAAGATGGGATCTTTGCAGTCTTGGTCCTACCATTAAGCAGTGCCATCTCCCCTCCCCCCACTTTAGTAGAGAGTTTCATGAATTTTCCTCTAATTCATTACTTGTTCTCGTCCTGGATGACTTTCTTCATGACACTACTATTTTAGGGAGGACTCCCAGACATACTATACTTCACTTAAATGTGGTCTGTTTCTTTGAACTTCACTTTCTCTGTGCCTGCAGTCTTGCCATTTTAAAAAATAGTTATATTTTACTCATTTTAACATTATTTTTAAAAAATGATGCTTCCAATTCTTTTCTTCCCTCGGGTCCCTTCCCATTGAGAAGACAAGCAATAGGATATCAATTATTCATGTGAAGTCATGCAAAACTTATTTCCATATTTGCCATATGGCAAAAACAAAAAAGCAAGAAAAATAAAGGAAGAAAATATATGCTTCCCTATGCACTCAGAATTCATCAGTTCTCTCTCTGGATATGGGTAGCATTTTTCTTTATGTGTTCTTTGGAACTGTCTTGGGTCATTGTATTGATTAAAGTAGTTAAATCTTTCACAGTTGATCATCAATACAACATTGCTGTTACTAGCTTTATTAAGTTTTCTTGGTTCTGCTTACTTCACTTTGCATCCCAGGTTTTTCTGAAATCATCCTGCTTATCATTTCTTATAACATCATAGTATCCCATCACAATCATATTCCACAACTTGTTCAGCATTCCCTAATTTATGGACATCTCCTCAATGTCCAATTTTTTGACACATACACAAAGAGTTGGTCTAAATCCTTTTTTTTTTTTTTTTTGTATTTATAGGTTCTTTTCCCCTTTTCTTTGATCTTTGTGGGACCTAGACTTTTTAGTGGTATAAGTCAAGTGATATGCATAGTTTTAAAACCCTTTTGGCATAGTTTGAAATTGTTCTTCAGAATGGTTGGACCAGTTCATAATTATACCAGCTTGTGTTAGCATATCTATTTTCTCCCTCCCCCTTCAGCACTGATCATTTTTTTTTCTGTCATGTTAACCAATCTGAGAAGTGAGATGATGCCTCAGAGTTGTTTTAATGTGCATTTTCTAATCAACAAGGATTTAGAGCATTTTTTAAAAAATTGACTATTGAGAGCTTTGATTTTTTTCTTTTGAAAACTGTTCATATGTTTTAATCAGTTATCAATTGAAGAATGGCGCTTAGCATTATAATTTTGGCTCATTTCCCTATTTAGTTGAAAAATGAGACCTTTATCAGACAAACTTGCTATAAAAATTTCCCCCAGCATCCTGCTTTCCTTCTAATTTTGGCTGTATTGTATAAACCCTTTTTAATTTCATGTAATCAGAAGAATCCATTTTATTTCTTATGATTATCTCTAATTCTTGTTTGACTATAAATTCTTCCTTTATTTGTAGATATATCCATGGTTATTTTTTCCCTATATTATCCTTTATGTCTGAATCATGTACCCATTTTGACATTATCTTGATATAGAATATGAAATGTGGATCTATGTCTAATTTCTGCTGAATTCTTTCCTAGTTTTCTCAGCAATTTTTATCTAATACTGAATTCTTGCCCCCAAAACTTGAATACATTTTACAACCATATATTGTGTACCTAATCTATTCCATTCTTTTACCACTCTTGTTCATAACCTGAACCAGATTATTGTGATGATTACCACTTGGTGAGATCTGATTTGATATTTGATACTCTTAGGACACTTATCTTTGCTTTCCCAGCCCCCTTCATCCTCTTTGATCTGCCTCACTATCAGAAAATATCCCTCTGCCCTGAGGCTCTAATTTATTGATTGGTAGCTTCCTTCAGTGACCACCATTTCAAGTAGGACTAGCTATTCTTTACTCCTTTTACACATGGCCTCATATCTTGAACTTTACCTCTTCCTCACAGCTGCTTTGCCATGTTCATATTGGAATAGTCTCTACTCTCCTGATTGGTAAGTCTTTTCTTAGGATCACCATGTTAGGCAGGAAAAGAGCCATGCTTCATTTACCCACACTTAGGCTCATGATCCAGATTTCTTTTTCTCCTTGCTTGTCACCTTGTATTCTTCCATCCTGCTTCTTTCAGTTCTCCTATCTATATTTGTTGTCTTTTCCTCTTCAAAAGTAAGCTTCTTCTTGAAGGTGGAGATTGGTTCATTACATTTTTGTCTTCAGTATTAAACACAGTGCTTGAGACATTATAAGCACTTCAATATTCTATTTGGCTTTCTTCTTGCCTGTGATTGAAACTTAATTGATCTGTGGAAACTTAACTTTCCTTAATTTACCACATTCTGAAAACCATTGGTAAGTGTTACTTACAAGTGCTGTCTTACCTTTGAAGCTTACACCATTCTGTGGAAACCTAACTTTTCAGTATTTCTCACATTGGTCTGTCTGTCTATCTATATACCTAAGTATCTAGTAGCCAAACTTTTGATAAGCCTTTCTATACTTAACACAGCTGGTCCTTGGAAACTAGACCCACAGTATGTTACTGAATCCTATTCAAAGTGTTTACAGCTTAGTAGGACTTGTCATGGTTTATTATGTACTGACTTTGCCTTTGAGAATCTCAGTTCAATTCAATATTCATTGACTTTAATGGCGAGAATGGGCATAACTGTATTAGAAAAGCATATACAGGAAAAATACTGCCTAAAGGTTGAGAATGAAAAGGTTTTCTCCACTGTGAATATGCCAATAAAATATATTATTTTGTTTTATGTTTTCTAAGATATATCCTTAGAAAAAATTAATAGCTGTTTCTTGGGACTTTTTCCTACACATTCATTAGTGACATTAGCGTGCATTTTGGAAGTAAAAATGTTTGTGTGTTTGACTGTGACATCTTTTACATTCTCTTTTATTCATGCACATGTACGTGTGTGATATGCATACACACTCATGTGTGCATGTGCGGTGTGTACGTGTGTGTGCACACATACACGAGTGTTGAGCTTAGTTTCTCAGAGTAGAAACTAAGTAGTAGTCAGTAGATCAAAAGTGGTTTCAGGTCCTATCAAAATGGAAAGGCTTTTAGCATAACTCTAAGACAATGTTTGACCTAGCTAAACATGGAGAGGTTTGTTACCAAAGGCTGATGAATTTAAGCCCCAGACTAATAAGACTATTCATTAAGACATAATGAATTATACTAGGAATTGGCTAGGAGAGTTACCACACCAATGACATCACAAATCTTTTTTCCTAATCATAGACCTCATGCTGAAAACTTTGAAAAGAGAGAGCTTATTAGGAGAGATTTAGGGGGTAGGCTTGTTTCTCCTCCATATCTAGGTAATTCACATTCCTTAACACCAACAGAAAAAGCAGCATAAACTTAGAACAGAAAACCTGAACTTTAGTCACATCTCTGCTTAATTAGGTGTGTGACTACAGAAAAATATCTTAGCTTCTCTGGTCATCATTTTCTTTCTCTATACTATGAGTGAGTTAGAATATAGGTCTTCTTTAAGGTCATATTCAACTCCCCAAATTTAATTTTATTAGATTTAACAAGCATTTATTAAGTATTTTCCATGTGCCAGCAACTGTGCTATTTGTTGGGATAAAAAGCTTTCTAATTTCACCACTCTCCTACCTCAAAAAGACCCGAAAAACATATACTGAGCCCTATCCTCAAATAACATATGTTCTATTTGAAGGAATATGTACAGAGAAGTAAATACAGAATAATATCAAGAGGCAGCATTAGCAATAATTGGGAGAATCGGTAAATGATTCTTCTAGGAAGATATGCACTGAGCCCTAAAGATGTTTAGGAGTTCCCTGAAGGTGTTTAGGAGTTCAAGGACATAGATTATTCCAGACATGAAGGACAGTCTATGCAAAGACACAGAGGTTGGCGATGAGATGCATACAGAGAACATCAAGCAGCTCATATGAGAAAGTATGGCATTAAGTGACTGGAAATGAAGTGTAATCAATATAGAAAAATAGGTTGCATCCAGATTTTAGAGAGCTTTAAAGTCAAGCAGAAGAGTGTGTATTTTATTTTGCAGACAAAAAAGAACAAACAAAATTAACTTAATAGGAGAACAACACAATCAGAATTCTTTCAGATTACCATTTGAGTAGCTCTCTGGTGCATGGAAGTGGGGAAGACTTGAGACGAGGACATCAATTAAGCAGCTATCATAGTAGTACTGGCAAGCAATTCCACAAAATAGACATATACTTAATGAAAAATATTATATGATTTTAAACACACTAAAATCTTGTAAAATGATAGAAAATATGTATAAAGTATAGTAGAGGCAAACATTGATCTTATTTCTATATTTTTAAACAATTCTATACAGTTAAGTTTTTATTCTAGACATTTTGTGATAGTATCATAACATACTAAACTCACAGAGTTTTATGAGGGAATATTATAAACTTCTGCTAAAAGAAGAGTTTTGACCCAATGATCAAAAGATCAGCAGAGAGGCAATGATATAAAAAGCCTAGTTCTAGAAAGTGAGATATAGTCATGGTAGCAGAAGGTTCAGCAAGTGATTTGTTCATTTTTTTTTGTACATAGAAAATTTGTTTTTTCCATATGGAATTTCTATGTGGAAATCTAAATGGGCTAATGCAGTGGATCTTTCAAAACATGCATTAAAGGATTATCTCCTTAGAATCGGGTCCTATTTCTTACATCGATAGATGTCTAACAGCTGGACAGTTGGAACATGGATCACTTTGTCCTAAGAGTTGTTACTTACCTAGGTGACTAAGTAAATATGCTTGTTTAGTCAGCATATAACATTCAAAAATACAAATGTGGTTTACTTTTCTAAAAGAAGGAAATCCTTATTTTAAAAATGACATCTACAGATGGTCCTTACGGGCTGAGGGAGGAATGCCATAAAAGAAAGTATTTCATTTGGCTCTTTTTATGTTATTTTTCTATTTTGTCCAAACTTCATGTGGATCTTATGATATTTTGTAAAATCTCTCTACCTTTTCCCTTTCAGGGAGAAGAGAAAGGCGACCACTATTCCTTCGCAGTGGAGCAATTGTGGCAGCAATAAGTATCTAGAATATCTACAGACCATGAGAAATGAACTTTAAATGAATGAAGTAGGAGGACTATGTGCATGTGCATGTGTGATTGTATATGTGTACATGTGTGTGTTATGCACCCAATCATATTTTTATTGTTTGCCCTTCTTCCAGTTAGAGGAGTCCTGAAAGAAATGAGCTAGTGGAGAACTGCCCTACCCCTGCCTAACATTAATTCTATTTAATTATGTATGCATTTTAGAAAATGCTGTTAAAGAATACATTTGCCAGATTTAATATTACTTCTCATAAACACTTGTGTTGACACTCTCCTTATGTTGCCTGAGGTCTCTTTATTTGTGGCATGAGACCAAAATGGAAGACACCCAGAAGAGAGAAAACTTTCTTAGTGTTCTATTTCCTGGGAGCTCAACCCCCAGAAATATTTGTGCTCTTTAACTGGAGGCTAAAGCAGCACCATAGGTGGTGCACTGGAAGTGACTAGATTCATGAGGAAAACGGGTTCAAATATAGCCTCAGACACTTACTAGTTGTATTATTCTGATCAAGTCAATTAACCTCTGTTTGCCTCAGTTTTCACATTTTTAACATGGAGATAATAATAACACCCATTCCCCAGGGTTTTTATGAAGATAAAATGAAATAAAATTTGTAATTTGTACAGTGTCTGATACATAGTAGATACTTAGTTAATATGTACTTCCTACTCCTTTCCTCTGACACATTTTTAGTCAGATCTGACTAGTCATGACCCCATTTAGTATTTTCTTGACAAAGATACTGGAGTGATTTGTCATTTCTTTCTCTAGCTCATTTTTACAGATGAGAAAACTGAGGCAAACAAGATTAAATAATCTACTCAGAATCACACATATAAATGTCTGAAACCAAACGACCTCACACAGATAAATATTCCTGACTCCGGACCCATGCTCTATGCACCACCATGGCACCACCGGGCGGCTGTTGCCATTGAACCTTCCAAATCTGTGAAATGAAATGATGGAACCTAAGTTCCCTTCCATTTCTCAATCTCAGGAGCAGAAATTTTCTCAAACATGCCATTGGCTGCTCTGTTTCCTATGCAATTTTGAAAAAGAGATCATCTCTTTACTGACTATGACCATTGCATTCTGGTAGATCTCGTGTCATGTTGAAGAACCTTTCTCTTCTCCCTTCTTCCTGACAACAGCTTCTTTCTTTTCCATTTTATTCTCAAAGATTCCCCCATTATCATTTTCATCTCACAATATTATTTCCTCTCAGTATATTCTGTGGAGAAGGGGAAAGTGATTTGGAGGAGGATATGAAGGATGCACTTGGTCATGATATACCACTCATCATTCCAATGGACCTGGAAAGTGCCAGTGCCACAAAGTAGCTGACATTGTCTACTGGATGGGCAGCTGGCTCTTTTCCTTCATTCAGTGCAGATCTCAGGGTTCAAAAGAAAGCAAGTGCATGGTACTTATGTAATAGGTGCTTTTGTTGAGTGAATTGCATGAATTAATAAAATCCTGGATTTTGGCCGATTTGCAATCAGAGCATGTCCACACCCCTCCCCCCATGCTCTCATCATGTCTCCTACTTTCTACGTTCAGTGAGGAAAATTCCCCAATGTCTGCCTCATCCTTAGACTAACCAGAGAGAAAAAGAAGATCCTGCCCATAAGAAGATAGATAATTTATATCTAGGAACCTGGAAAAAGAAGCTATAAAAGCAAAGCTTAATTTCCCCCCTTTCTCCCCTGCTCAAATCGGATCTCTCTTTCCCTTCTATCTTACTGGATCCATGTCCTCTATTTTTGAAATGAGAAGCCTGCCACACAGTAGTCTTGCATGTAACAAAAAGTAAAATTGTTCTGAGCACAAAATCGTTTCATTAGAAGCTTCCATACTGTGAAGTGAGGAAGGAAAATCAATAGCTTAAAGGTGAAAGAAATCTAGAACAAGGAAGAATTTGGGGGCAGAAGTTCAGCCATTCCATTTTAACCCAAATGTGCTGCAGAGAAGGCAGAGTACAACTGGGAAATTTCTGCTGAGTGATGAAGGAATGAACCTCGGACACAGCCTCATCTGAGTTACTACAACTCTTTTAAGGTCCTTTCTCATTCTAGGCACTGAGCCAGCAGCTTTAAAGAAACAGGTCATGTCTTCTGTTCCACTTTCAGACTTTCCACATACTAATGCATTAAAAAGTATCCATCACCATAACCTCCTGCCTTGAAGGATCAGTTGAAAAATGGAACTCTCTCTCCCCTTGTGATTGTGGACCCTTCCTGAATGCACAGGGACAGAGCTGAATACTCTTCCTCAGCTTTCCTAAAGCTAAATTGGCTCTTGGCTGCTGCCTTTGCAAGCACAGGCCATGATAAAGCAGGTTAGTCTTCTTCCTCTGTGGCTGCCCCACGAAGCAGCAATTGCAGGTGACAGGTGAAATATTGGCTTCAGTACTGAGATTTGCTGGCAGAAAGGAGCCCATCAACGAAGGGTACCTTGGTAAATAGGAAAAAATCTGCAGTGAAAAACTTGCTTTTTTATTTTTGGGAACTTCAGCAATGCTTCTTCCTGTTTATAGCTTAGGTGCTGTGGTCAGGTCTACACTGTGTGCTTCATGCCTACTGAATTCCTCTCAGCAAGGGATCATACTGCTTCTATGAGCTCAGTTACTGAAAGGCTTCTGGATCTAAACTGTGGGTAGGAAATTAGTCCTTATTGGAATAAAGGGAGGGAAAACTTGGAGAGAGGGTATTGGATCACAGGATCATAGATTTAGAGCCAGTAAAGATCTCCAAATCCAGCCTCAGGCATTTATTAGCTTTGTGACCCTGGGCAAATCACTTAATCCTGTTGCCCTCAGTTTAGTTATGGATGAAATGAGCTGGAGAACAAAATAGTAAATGAGTATCTTTGCCAAGAAAATCCTAAATGGGGTCATGAAGAATTGGCTGTGACTGATTAGCATGTGCTAGGCACTGTGAGAAGCATGTTACAAATATTATTTAATTATGTTGTCCTAACAACTCAGGAAAATATGTGATGTTATGATCCCCACTTTAAAGATAAGGAAACTGAGACAAAAAGTTAAATGATTTATCAAGGATCCCCATAGCTAGGAAATATCTGAAGTCAAGTCTTCTTGCCCCAGAACTCTGTCTACTATAGCACTTTGATGAATATAAATAATGTGAATCCAGGTCTTTTGACTTCTGAGGTAAGCATGTATTTCAGTATATCCCTTGCTTTCACTGAATTGGAAGTAAACTAGGAATGCATGTTATGTTTAAGGCATAGTCTTTCAGTTGAAAATTTATTAAAAATAAGATTACGAAGAGACTAATGTAAAAATATGCTTTAGGGATATTTTCTCCATTACTTTATTAAGTTTAAAAAATGAGAAAAAGGAGAAACAGGAAATTGTTATGCTCTAAAATGAAATGGGAGAACTTTCCACCAATGAAGAAGAAATTAGGAGTTATTTTGCCTATTTTGTGTCAATAAATTTGATAATATAAGTGAAAGGGAGGAATACCTACAAACAGAAGAGGAAATAAATTAAATAGTCTCATTTTAGAAAAAAAAAATAGAACAAGCTATTAATCAACTCCCTAAGGAAAAAATATTCAGGGCCATATGGATTTACATTTAAAAAAATTAATTCCAATACTATACAAACCATTTGAAAAAAGTAGGGAAAGAAGTCCTAACAAATTCCTTTTATGACACAGATATGGTGCTGATATAATAATGGGATGAAAACAGAGAAAGAAAATTATAGACCAATCTCCGTAATGAATACTGATGCAAAAATCTTAAGTAAAATATTAGCAAAGAGATTACAGAAAGTCATCCCCAGAATAATACACTATGACCAAGTAGGATTTTTTCCAGGAATGCAGGAATCATTCAATATTAGGAAAACTATTAGCATAATTGACTATATCAACAACCAAATTAACAAAAATCATATGATTATATAAATTGAATAAACAGATAGATTGCAGATGCAGAAAATAGCATTTGATAAAATTCAACACCCATTCCTATTAAAAACACTAAAAAGCATGGAAATAAATGGACTTTTTCCTTAAAATGATCAGTAGCATCTATTTAAAACCATCAGCAAGGATCATTTGTAATGGGGACAAAATAGAACCATTTCCAATAAGATCAAGGATAAAACAAGATTGCCCACTATCACCATTACTTTTCAATATTTTATTAGAAATGTTAACTTTAGCAAAAAGAGAAGAAAAAGAAATTAAAAGAATTAGAGTGGCTAGTGAGGAAATCAAATTACCACTTTTTGCTGATGATATGCTATTATTATACTTAGGGAATCAAATGTAAAACTATTAGAAACAATTCACCTCTTTAGCAAAGTTACAGGATAGAAAATAAATCCACATAAATCATTAGCGTGTTTTATGTTAACAACAAAGTCCAGTAGCAAGAGACACAAACAGAAATTCTATTTAAAATAATCATTGATAATATAAAATATTGGGGAGTCTATCTGCCAAAGCAAAGTCAGGAATTATATGAACACAACTATAAAACATTTTCCACACAAATAAAGTCACATCTAATCAACTGGAAACATATCAAGTGGTCATGGGTAGACCAAGCAAATTAGAAAAAACAAACAAACAAACAAACAACAACAACAACAAAAAATACTGCCTAAATTAATTTACTTATTTAGTGTCACATCAGTGAAACTTACAAGAAATTATTTTTCAGATCTAGAAAAAATAATACCAAAGTTCATCTGGAAGAACAAAAGGTCAAGAATTTCAAGGGAATTAATGAAAAAAAAATGTCAATGAAGGTGGCCTAACTGTGCCAGACCTAAAACTATATTATAAAGCAGCAGTCATTAAAACTATTTGGTACTAGCTAAGAAATAGAGTAGTCGAACAGTAGAATAGGTTAGGTTCATAAGACAAAATAGTCAATCACTATAGCGATCAAGTGTTTGACAAAAACCAAAGACCCTAGCTTTTGGGATAAGAACTCATTATTTGACAAAAACTGCTGGGAAAATTGGAAACTAGTATGATAGAAACTAGGCATTGCCTCACATCTAACTATATACCAAGATAAGGTCAAAATGAGTTCATGATTTAGACAGAAAGAGTGATATTATAAGCAAGTAAGAAGAATATAAGATAGTTTCTCTCAGATCTGTGGAGAAGCGTTAACTCCTAGCTGCTTACCTCAGCAGGGGTCAACTGGTTTCTTACTTTCCCCAGGTCTTCAGACGTCTCCAGCTCTGATTATCTCAATCACAGAGCTACCTCTTTAGAGGTTCCCCCACAGAACACCTGAGTCACTCAAGTATGCAGCAACAGGTCTTTATTCTAACTCTTTACATAGTGTTGGCTAACATTCCCTCTAGCTTTCCCTCTGGAGTTCTTCCTTCCCTTATGGAGTTCCCCTGGAGTTCCCTCCCCTGCCTTCTGCAACCCCCTTTTTATAGTCTCCTGGTCACATGACTGAAAGTGCACGAGTTTGAGCATGATCAGCAAGAGCAAGGAGGCTTTTCCTCATTAATGAGGCTTACTCAATACCTTTAATGCCCTGTTATCAGGCTCAGACAGAATAAGCCTCCAAGTGCCTCTTATACTCTGCTCTTGAGATCTGCCCCCAATTCTAACGAAGGAAGGAATTTGTGACCAAAGAAAAATTAGAGATCATTATTAAACACAAAATAGATAATTTTGATTAAATTATTTTAAAAAAAATTTGTACAAACAAAACAAATGCAGATAAGATTAGAAGGGAAGCAATAAACTGGGAAAACATTACGTTCAAGGGTTCTGATGAAGATCTCATTTCAATGGAAAATTGACTCAAATCTATAATAATTCAAATCATTCTCCTGCCATGTTTAACATGTATTAAATTACATGCCATCTAGGGGCAGGTGTAGAGGGCCACAGGCAGTGGGGGAACTCTTGGTGAGTTCCATCTTTGACCATCCTCTGGATCCCTGTTTCATCACACCTCCACTAAGACAAAGGACTAGAGCTGGTCCTGAGATCCTCCAAACAGGTAGTCCTGATGGTATATTTTGGCACCCCAGTGTGGGGGCTCTGGAAAGCACACTAGAGGAGGGGGAGAGGAAAGGCGGGTAAAATTGGAACACAAGGTTTTTCAAAGGTCAGTGTTAAAAAATTAACCTTGCATATATTTTGAAAATAAAAACCTTAAAATTAATTTTAAAAATGTTCAAACAATGAACAGAACAATTAATCAAGCCCTGATATGTAGTGTGTACTGATATCTGAAGTGTAAGTGCTAACAATGATAATTTAATTATCAGCTCTCTTGAGATGCTATAAGCTGGCTCCAGCACACAAACTTCAAGTTATCCAAATGAAAATGGCTCTCCCATCTATGCCCTAAGCCTAAAGAGTAACTGAGTACTACTTTTCCTCCAGCTTCTGGCTCCTTTCCTTTTAAACATTCCTTTCATCCTCCATAGGAATCTTGAACATAAACATATTTATGTACATGAAGTCTTCTCCATTAGAACACAAGCTTGAGGGCAGGGTCTCTTTTCACCTTTTCTTTGAATACCACAGTGCTTATCAAAAGGCCTACTACATAGTAAATGCTGGAGTCTCCCACTAGTTTTTGATTTTAAAAAATTGGTAATACAAACTAAATGTTCGTGTAGGCTTTAGTTTATGTGGAATGTTTCATCACATTAGGAAAACCATTGAAGAAACTTTTAAAAAATTATTAAAGGTAACCCAGATTGATGGAAGCAGCCAGTCCAAAACTGTCAACCAATTTGTGTTAGTTTTTGCAAACGTTTATCAATTAGGTGGGTTCCATAGTATCTGAAAAGAGATTAAATAATGGCCCTGAGAAGATAGAAATCTTGTCACTGGGTCACATTAGAACCATTACCAAGAGCAAAAGATATTTCAAGAATTCTGTAGCTACCATAGAAAACTCAAGAAAGAGAGAGAGACAGAAAGACAGAGAGGAGGGGGAGGGAGGGAAGGAAGAAACTATTACCAATCTTCTCAACAGTTACTCATGAACTTATAAGCTTAGAAGACACAAGGCAAAAGAGCAAGAAGAAAAAATAGCTAAAACTGCTGACATTTGGAGATTAGTGTGATAAGAAATATGAGCAGACTTTTAAGGACTTAGTTAGTGACCCCACACATGTACTATATTGACTTTTGAAGCTCCAAGTCTGTTGTGGAAGCAGTTTGTTCCTGGAAAATAATGGTCACTAGAGGCCCATTAAATTTTTCCATAGAAGGCTCCTTGACAATAATGCTCTATTAGCCTATCCACAAATTGTATTCTTAGCATTGAAGTGTTTTGTTGCTGATAAAATTCTGAGAATGTGTATGGAGCTCAATTTCAAATATAGATTGACAACACTCCACTGTCATTCTGACAAGTCCTATATTTGATGTCAAGAGTCAGAGATGAGTAACAATTGACTGTTAATTCAGCGTGTATTCTGAGCCAAGGAATAATAGTGTGGCTATAGATGATCTGTCCTATAGACCTGTGAATCAATCGACCACGCATTAAATAAATATACATTAGTTAAGCCCTTACTATATGCAACTATTGTATAGTGCTAAGAATTAGTGTGTTGTTCCTGTCCTTATAATAGAGGAGACTATCTATATGCATACATAAATTTATAAAGAATATATACAAAATGAATATAAAGGAGTCTGAGAAAGCATCTAAGGAGAGGTATAGGAAAAAAAAGAGTCTGAGCTGTCTTGAAAGAAACCACAGTTTCTAAGGAGCAGAGGGAACGTATTCTAGTCACAGGGGACAGCAAACACAAAAGCACAGAAAAGGGCTATGGAGCATCCTGTGTATGGAATAGTAAGCTGGCATCAGAGACTTTGATGAGTCTGACGAAAAAGATGAGGAACTTCTATGACATATAGTAAACTGCATTGCTTCTATAAGAAGACTTTTCTGAGAATCTGAGGTGCTTCCTCCAGAAAGAATGGCATCCGTCTTAGAGCAACTGAGATAGTCTTTACTCTCCTGCAGTTTAAAAGTCTATCTGTGGCCAAGGAAGCAACAAAGTTGTAAGAATGATGATTTATCTTTCATATTAATAATCAATTATTGAATTAGGACCAGAATCTTTTTTTCAGAATCCTGTAAGTTGGTCAGTCTCTGAAAGGCATTATTGATAGATGAAATTGTCCAAATCCCCAAAGTTCAAGTTTTTTGATCCTGAGTGAGAGACCCATCCAACTAGAGAAACTTAAAAGAATTTAATCCAAGATAAACTCTGGTCTGTTGTGTTCTACTTAGCCATGTCTGAGTAGAGATAGACCCCATTTTATTTAGATTATCCTTTAGGGGTGATATGGGTATAAATAAACCTTTTTGACCAAAACTGAATAATCAGGCACCATCCCCCAGACTCTCATTAGAATAAACCCAGCTTTTATTATAATATTAATTATCCATTATTTGTTAACTAATCAGAGTTGATGGTAACTCTCAAAAACAGCCATTCTACCAACCACTACATGTTTTGAAATTTGAAATGCAGGGGGTTTTATATTTTTGTTTTTGTTTTTCTGCTGCTGCTGCTTTGTTTCGTCTTCTTTATTCAGAATTTTTGTTGTATTATTTACTGAAACCCATGGGCAGTATGGGAAAGGTAACATTGTTCCAGTAGCCATAGCTTTTACCCCTGTTACAACCTACTACTGCTTTTCTCTCCATGGTATGTCATGTGCTCTAGAACAGAGATATTATAAATAAACGTGAAAAGTTTAGATATCTAATATAACTTTTACAAACTACAAAGCAATAAACTACTAATTAATACAGAGAATACATGCAAATGATTCAGAACTAAACAGACAATAATGGCATCTTGACTAATGAATAAGCTAAAGAACAAATCATAGGAATAATTAATAACTCTGAAAAAGAATGCTAGTGATGGGACTGCATAACAAATTTGTGATATCTAGCTAATATAATCTTCAAAAAAGGCTTCAAAAACATAGTAACAAAATGGAGAGGAAAGTCATGAGTAATAAACTAATGTGCAATTTTAAAAAATGGGAAAATCATCAAATAAATTTATTTAGCACAAAAGAAATTTGAGAATTCGAAGAGAAAATAGATAAGATTGGAAATCAGAGTTTAGTTTTGTTCAACAATTCCAAAATCTAATTCATCAGAAAAAAGGTATCAACATCAACAAATCTTCGGACAATTTGATTAAAAAATAAGTGAGAAGAGTGAAATTGTCAAAATAAAAATGAAATGACAACAGGAAATAAATGAAAGAATTATTAGGCTCTCCCATAATAAGCCAAATGTACATGGTGCACATATGTAATACATGCTAGTTAGGAAAAAATGAGTAAAGCTGGTGATCAGTCAAATTTGAGAGTTCTAAGGGCCATCCAGATTAAAGTCAAACCCATGACTGGTGATCACACTTTATTCTATTGTTAAAATTTTAGTGATGATTAGCAGTGAGTGGGGTTGTACTTTGATCCCCAGCAAGATAAAGAGACACAGTTTAAAAGCCAAAGGAATGTAAGCAAAATTGATAAGTAAAAAGAAATAGAAGAAAACCTTCACACATATAAAATATTAAAATTAACTAATAATGAAATAAAAATTTCAAACAATATAATTTCAGAAAAAGAACTTGAACTGGTAAAACAACAATCAAAGGATGAGGTAGGGGAGGGAGGATCATGATACAGATAGATTTACACGTAAATTCTTCAAACTTTAAAAGAATGGTTTATTCCCATATTATAGAAATTATTATAAAAATTGGGGAACAAAACACCAAAAAATACTTTGTGAGACAAATGTAGTCTTAAAAATAATCTAAAGGAGAGATAGTAAAGTGGGTGAACTATAAACTGAAAAAAAAAAAAAAAAAACAATAGTGATTCAAAAATTTTAAATAAAATCCAGGCAAAATTTTAAAAGACTACAATTAATTCAAACAATCATTCATTATGATCAAAGAGTAGTTTTATCTTCAACATAAAACAATATTCATGTACATTAAAAACTCTAAGTGTAGAACGGTCTTATCTGAGTTTGGTATTATTTTAAATGTGAAAATGTGAGAAAATTTGCTGATAGAAACAAGAGTAAAGCAAGGTTTGCCCTTTCCCTGCTGTTTTTGTTATAGTTCTTAGTTGCTAAAATTAGTTGTAACACTAAAATAAATTAACTAAATTTATAAATAAAGAAAAATGAATTATAATGATATTTCTTTCTGATTACAAAATGATTTGTATAGAAATTCACAAAATCATGTTTTAAAAACGCTAGTGATGAAAGTATTGGTATTCAAAATTCACTCCGAAAATTCAGTTCTATTCCTACATAGAAATGATAAAATCCAGAAGAAAAATAATAGAAATTCTATTTAAAATTTATGTAAATCCTGAAATCAGCTTCTTTTCTTCCCCCTTTCAGGAAATGCTAAAATGTTCATCCTGGAAACTTAGTTTTCCAGACTGTCTTATTATCATAGTTAAGGCAAGCATGATGTGCCCAGATTGCCTGAATTAGCACTTTTAACATAACTATAATGGAAACCCAGGCTTTCCCAGACTGCTTTTGTTAGTATCTTTAAGGCAGTCTCAATATTTCAATATACATTCTTGTTCCCACTTTTATCTTCTTTACTCCTCTGAGAAATCCTCAAGGTTGTTTCCCCTTCCCCCATAAAAGATGTGTTTATGATGAAGATCTTTGCTAAGTCCTTTCCAGGAGCTATGAAGTAGTTTTCCCCTCCTCATGTCTTCTTGATGAGATTAGAGCTGGGTTCCTGGTAGTCAGGTGGTGATGAGGTTAGTGGCAGGTTCGAGGTTCAGGGAACCAAATGAAGAGGTTTCGCTCCCCTGAATTCCCTTGGGATTTGACACAGAGTAGGGAGTTGTGGGAACCCCATTCTGGCAGTGCAGAGGTCTTTCATAAATGAATTTATGAACTCGAAAAGCTAGACTGATAAAAAGAAGTTTATTATTGGCATTCAGAAGTCAGCCTTTGCTATGCATGAATAGAAAGACTGAATTCCTTAGTGGCAATATCTGACAGAGAAGTAAAGTTTCAAGTAGAGAGATCCCATAAGGTGTCAAAGGTAAAGATACCTTTATAGAGGTATAAAGTCTGGTTAGGGAAATAGGTAAGAGTCTGGCTAGGGAAACAGGTGAGAAGGAGATAAAAGAGGGTAACAATGAGATGAACTAAATCAGTTCCAATTGAACAGTAATGAACTGAACCAGCTACACCTAGCGAAAGAACTCTGGGAGATGACTATGAACCACTACATAGAATTTCCAATCCCTCTATTTTTGTTCACCTGCATTTTGAATTTCCTTCACAGGCTAATTGTACACTATTTCAAAGTCTGATTCTTTTTGTACAGCAAAACCACTGTTTGGACATGTATACATATATTGTATTTAACTTATACTTTAACATATTTAACATGTATTGGTCGACCTGCCATCTTGGGGGAGGAAGGAGGGGAAAAATTAGAACAAAAGGTTTGGCAATTGACAATGTTGTAAAATTACCCATGCATATATCTGGTAAATAAAAACTATTAAATTAAAAAAAAGTGGCTCATTTTATAAGTCTTAGCTACAAGGTGGGGGTTGCTCTTGATGGGAGCTGGTCAAAGCAGGATTCAAGGAGACTTTCTCCTTGAAGGAGTTTTAGAGAGTTTCAGGGCTCCCCTCATCATTCTCTTTAATCTTTCTCTTTACTATAGCTAAATTTGGTTAGTCTGTTAAACTCCTCTGTGGATTTAGCCTGCCAATCAGTGGGGTACTCATACTTCATGACATATTGCTTTAATGACTTCTTCCAAAACCCTTTTTTTGCTAACTTTATTGCTCTCTCAATTCTACTTTATATTTAGCACTCCTGGTGCCTATTCTACTTTTTCAATTTGTCTGTAATCTAAAGAAATCTTTTGACAGGGAGAACATGTGGATTTGTCATGTATATTTTGGAACTGGGAAATGCCACTCTAACCCCCAATATTATAACTATAAAAGTCATTTTAAAAAATCAAAACAAAACAAAACAAACAAAAAAAAAAAACACAACAACAACAACAACCTGGAAATTAATCTACTGAAATGTTCTCAAGACCTTAAGAGAGATGAAATAAATCTCTTAAAATAAATAACAAATTATTTAATTTACTAAAGGAACATTTCATGCTCATAGCTAGGAAAAGCCAATATAACAAATGTGATGATAATCCATAAGTATATAATTTAGTACTATGTCAATCAAATATTGAAGAGATGATTTACAGAGCTAAAAATAATTATAAAACTAATTTGGAGGAAACAAAATTCAAGAATCTTTAGGGAAAAATTTTTAAAAACCCAATATTTTGAGGACTATAGTACTTCCATATTTAAATTTGTATCATAATTGGTAAGCATTAAAATTATTTGATGTTAGCTAAAAACCAAAAAGAGCAGTGGAACAGATTAGATAAATATTAGAAATAGTTTAACTAAATGACCCATGATTTGATAAACTTTAGAATATAAAGGACTTTAGGCAGCTAAGTGGCACAATAGAGAGATCACAGCGCCTAAAGTCAAGAAGACCTGAATTCATATTTAGACTCAAATACTTACTAATTCTGTGATCCTTTTTGTCTCAGTTCCTCACCTATAAAATAAGTTATAGAAGGAAAAGAAAAACAATTGCATTATTTTTGCCAAGAAAATGCCAAATTGGATTATAAAAGTTGGACATCACTGAAAAATGACTAAATAATGACTCAAAATAAAGGATTTGGGGAAGAATTCTATATTTGATAATGAGTCCTAGGAAGCTTTACAGAAATTTGGTTTAGACCATCATCTTATATATGAAGTCAAAAATTGCATATGACTTGATTAATAATCATAATATAAAAGATTACAAGAAAACCAGATAAAATACTTTTTAGTTAATATAGGGGTGAGATGCAAAAAGGTATAGTCTTTTTTTTTTCTTAAGGCAATTGGGGTTAAGTGACTTGTCCAGAGTCACACAGCAAGAAAGTATTAAGTGTATGAGGACAGATTTGAACTCAGGTCCTTCTGACTTCAGGGTTGGTGCTGTATCCACTGTGCCACCTAGCTGCCCCTGGAAGGAAATTCTCATGAGAGTCAAAATGGGTAAATTTTATAAAATTGAAGTTTTTGCACTAACAAAATCCTTGTAACTAGAATAAGAAGGAAAATAAGTTGATTGGGGAAAATATTTGCATCAATATTTCTGATAAAAATCTGATAGCCAAAAATAAATAGGAAAATATACAAAATCAAGTCATTTCCCTATAATGGTGACAAACACAGTTGATTAAGAATAGATTGAACCTGACCTGGTCTTTGTTCACAGATCATTGAATTGTTTTCAGCTAGCCTGGCATTGTCACTTTCAGCCTCTCATTATTTTTTAAATCTCCTAAACTCTCCCCTCCAGAGATTTTCAAGCTTTCTTTATGGATTTTTGCTTTTAGTGAAAAATAATGTACCTTCTGAAACTGTGAGATAGTTAGCTCCTCCCACCTGTAGCCTAGTCATTCTCTCGGCCTCAGTAACTTGTATAAACTCAGTTTCCCAGTCTCCTCCTTGGGCACCCCAGCTCTTGCTGTGTAGCATCCTGAGTGAACTACAACTCACTTGTATTCTGGTTGATTAAAGACCATTTTGTTGTATTGAATGTTTTCATTTAAATTTAAGTTGACAGTAGTCAAAGATTATGAACAAAAACTTTCAAAAGAATTGCAAACTATTAAAAGTTAAAGAGAAAAGTATGTAAGCAAAAGCAATAAGTAAAAAAGAAATAGAAGAAAACCTTCAAACATATAAAATATTAAAATTAACAAATAATGAAATAAAAATGGCACACAATATGATTTCAGAAAAAGAAATTGAACTTGTAAAACAACAATCAAAGGATGAGGTAAGGGAGGGACAAAACCAAGTAAATAGAAAAAAAAATGACAAAAGACATAAATACTCAATGTTGAAAGAGTTGTGGAAAAATAGACAAAATAATAACTTGTTGGTAGAGCTATGAATTGGTCCAACCATTCTGGAAAGCAATTTCAGATCACCAGAAAAAAATGTGTGCGTGTGTGTGTATAGATATATAGATACATATGTATATACATATATTCACACATACATATATATGTATATATATATATATGATATATATATACACACTAAACCATTGATAGTGACATAAAATTGTTAATATAATGACAGAAATGATTAATACCAAATATGGTAATATGGACTGCTGCTCCCTTAAGTGATCCTTGTAATGTCAGAATTTCGGTAATGTAGAAATGTACTATTAAAATATTTATTCTTGAATTGGTTAAACTGAACCACACCCTAGATCCCCAACCCAGGCATTTTGCCTTGTAGGCTAGCCCAGCTCAAGCTTCTAATATGTTTGCCTCCTTCCATTAGGAGTCATGATCTAAAGGGCAAGAGCCAGAATGAAATATCTTTCATTACCAGTCTTCCAGGATCTTCTGTGATCTCATGACCAGCCCTTGCTATCTTATACTGCATCTTCCTCTTCCTCTCTTCCTTCCCTTCTAAAGGTATAAGAAGCTTTTGCATGGTTATTGGAGTGGGGAAATCCACTAGTCATCTTCTAGAGTAACAGATTTGCTATTCTATTATCTCAGTTAAGGATGCTTTACTCCTCAAGTCATGGCTTTGATTTATTTCAGGACTTGACCATGATAATAGAGCTGGAATCAAAGTAGCTAGCCATTGGTTGAGAAATGACTAAAATATGATATATGATGGTAATATAATAAGACAATGTCTTGAGAAATAATGAATATGAAAAATATATGGACATGTGCATAGTGAATGAAGTATATAGAATTAAGGAACATAGAATACACAATGGCTATAACACTATAAACTGAAAGAACAATAATAGCAACAACAATAATCAATACTGAGTAATATAAGTAAAACAATCAGTGCTGAGAAGAAGATTTTAGAATGAACTTTCTTAAAAGAGATAAAAGTTACTGAGATGGTACACAACATACATTATCAGACTTGATTGATGTGTGGATTAGTTTTGCTGGATTTCCCTCCTCTCCCTCCTTCTTTTTAAATAATTCTCTAAGTGAGAGTTCATTGGGTGAGGAGGGGAATGTATTGAGAAGTGAAAGTAATGTAAAAACAAAAGATATCTATAATTTTTAAAAACATAGCTAGAAAGTTAGCAAAGTAATAAGTGCTATTGCAAATAACCAAAACAAATACAAAAGAAAAAAAATTAAAATCAAAGAACTGGGAGTCTGACTGTAGATCAAAGCATACTATTTTCACTTCTAGGGGTGACTTTTTTCTTTTATTCTGTTTCTTCTTTCACAACACAACTAATGTGGAAATATGTTTAATATGATTGTACATGCATAACCTATATCAGATTGCTTGCTCTCTTGAGGAGAGGAGAAAGGTGAGAGTGTGGGAAAAATTTTGAAATTTGGAATCTTATAAAAATGAATGTTAAAAACTATATGTCTACATATAATTGGGTTTTGTTTTGTTTTGTTTTGTTTCGTTTTTTTGCTAAGGCAATTGGGGTTAAGTGACTTGCCCAGGGTCACACAGATAGGAAGTGTTAAGTGTCTGAGGCCAGATTTGAATTTAGGTCCTAATGATTTCAGGGCTGTTGCTCTATCCGCTAGGCCACCTAACTGCCCCTCTACATATAATTGGAAAACATATACTATTAAAAAAATCAAAGGAGAAAAAAATTAACAATATATTACAATTATACTGACAAATTAATACATTCTTTTTAAAGTAGAAAAATTATTTAGAATAATAGACTTTAATTTTATTTAAAAGAGAAAAAAATCAAATTATCAAAATAAAAATGTACAAAAATTAATGACAGGTAGAGAGGAAATAAATGAAATCATGAGAAACTATTATAATTAATTATTTGCCAACAAAATGAAAAGCTGGAAAGAAATATATACATATAAACAATTCCACAAGTCTAAATTACTTAACAGTAGCAAAAGAACAAATTTAAACATCTCAATTTCAGAAAGAAATATATCATAAATAAAAGGAGAGAGAGAACTCCTGAATCAGATAGATTTACAAATCATTCTATCAAACATTTGAAGAGTAATTATTCCTAAGTTTTGTAAACTTTTGCCAAAAGTTGAGAGTAAGGTACTCCCCCAAACTGCTTTTATGAGACAGATATGATCAATTAGAGAAGAGATAAAGGAGAAAAAAAAGAGAATCACAGATCACTATTACCAATGAACAGTGACATAAAATATGACATTATTCAAAATACCCAAGTTAGATTTATATTAAGAATGAAAAGATAATTTACCTTTAGGAAAATAATTCATAGTGTTAGTTATTTAAAAGACAACTTTAAGGATTACATCAATAGCGTTAGGTGGGGTGATGAGGTGTAAATGATGAGGTATGAGAATTGGGGTGGGAGATCCTCTCTGGTCTGTCACAAACCCGAAATCTGTGTGGCAAAAATGGATTTATTGGCACTGAGAAGCCAGCTTACTAGGAAGACAGACTTCTTAGTGGGCAGGGAATAAGCAAAGGTGCATTACACTGAGAAGAGCATATCTTCATCAGTGGGTAAGGTCCCATTTAGGACATCTGTGAAGATTTGGGGTCAGAGTTATCTTTTATTAGCTGTCTGAGACTTAGGACTTCAATTCAATTCAAAATTGAATGAAATTACTTACCTTTGAGTTTGAGTCAATGTTAACAATCCCTGGGGCCTAGATCTCCAATTGAAAACAGATTACTTCTCTTGGGAGTTTCAGCTACTTGGAGTGGTTCCTGACTAATCTTCAACTCAATAGAAGGTGCACCACATCCCTGGCCAAGATCTCCGACTGAGTAAGACCATTTAACTGGCTTCTCTGAGGGTGGACCTCTTTCAGAGGAGAATTTGGACAGTTTCAGGGTTCAACCCCATAATTTCCCCCAAAAGATCTCAGTTTACATTAGGGGGAAATCCTTTGTTGTGGTTTATTCATTCAATTATTTTTTTTTAATACTAATATGTATTAGAAATGGAAAGATCTTAACTTGATTTTTTAAATTATCTAAAATCAAGAGCTAACATTATGAAATATACTTTTTCCCCCTCAAAATATTGAGGGTGAAACAAAGAAGCCTGTTATTGACTTAAAGCTAGAAATATTAACTTTAGCAATAATATAAGAAAAAGAAATTAAGGGAATAAGCATAGTTAAATGGGAGGCAAATTATCTCTTTCTGTAGATGTTAATGTTTTATTTAGAAAATTGAGAATCAAATAGAGATTTTTTTTTTACTTCAGTAAAGAAGCATGATTTAAAATAAATCCTCAAAATAATTATTATTTCCATATAGCCTGTTATTATTAAAAGCAGGAAGTAAAATAGAAATAGAAATTCTATTTAAAATTACATTAAATATCTGGGAGTTAACATACAAAGACACATATGACAAATAATCTATTACAAAATTAGAAAGAAAGCAAACACTATAAAGTTGGAAAGAAATTCAAAATTAATGGCTGGACCGTGTTAAAGTATAAAATGATGCTAATTTCAAATTTTGTGCCATTAAATACATTGCCAGATATATACTTTCTAGTGATAAAATTATATTTAGAGAAACAAAAAGTAAATTAAAAGAAAATAATGAAGTTTAAAAAAAATAAAGGGTTAGGGAGAGGGAAAGCAAGAGACAGGGATAGAGACAGAGAGATATCTCAATTATTTTATAAAGTCATTATTATCAAAACTATTTGTTATTCATATCTCAAAGCTCAGTGATATAGAAATCTCTCCTTGTTGATAGAGTAGTGGAGATGAAGGCTATATGATGAGTGAGGCTGGCAGAGGATGGTGAGAGGCAAGAAACACCAGTTCTCTTCAATCCCTCTCAGTACTCTTCAGGATTAATCATTTTTGTGAATCATCAAACTCTCAGCTGTCAATCTTTCCCCAGGATTCAGTCTAAGAAAAGCAAACAGAGGTCATATGCCTGCTTTATTTCTTCCAAACATGTGGTTCTCCAATTAGAATAGAACTTGGGATGGTTTTAGGGAGGAGGGGTTATAAAGACAAAACCCACAATGGTAGGGACTTGGGGGTGAGGCAAAATGAAATTGCATCCTGATCTAATCAGGTTTGGGCACAAGTGTGGGCTATTCTTAGAGATTATAAAACACCTTCTCAGTATAGGGAAGTGGTTTGGAGTGGAAGGTCCCAGGAGGACCCCTTAATTCACTGAAAATCAGCATACAATAGTCAGAGCTGCTGGCCCTGCAGAGGGAGTTCTGGGTTTAGGAAGCAAACACTGCAAAGGATCTCTAGTATATCCAGCTTAAGAGAGGCTCTGCCTCCTGATTGACTGATGCTGAATCCTGGGTCCGTCCGGCCTCCTCTTCATAGTAAGGGAGCTCAAGCAAATGACTGTGGTTAGCAAAGTCATTAACTATCTCAGTTCCATACAGTCTACTTTGTTCTAGCCCTTCTGGCTTCCATCTTTGTTTTTGTTTGTTTTTAATAATAGCTTTTTTATTTTCAAAATATCTCAGCAAAGATAGTTTCCAACATTAACTCTTGCAAAACCTTGCATTCCAAATTTTTCTCCCTTCCTTCCCCAAGTCAGCAAGTAATCCAATAAGGGTTAAACATGGACAATTCTTCTAAACATATTTCCACATTTATCATGCTGCACAAGAAAAATCGGATCAAAGGGGGGGAAATGAGAAAGAAAAAAAATTAAGGAAGCAATAACAAAAAAGTGAAAATATTATGTTGTGATCTACATTGAGTCTCCATAGTCTGAAATGACCTGAATTACCACATTGCTAAAAAGAGTCACATCCATTACAGTTGATTATCATATGATCTTGTTATTACCATTATTGAAAAGTCCCCTTGAAGAAGGGTGGGAGGGAGAAGAAACTATATATGTTTCTTCCTGCCTGCCAACAGGCCTCAATACTAGTGGCCCTCTTTACACTCATGGTCTCCACTCTTACTACCTGGGGTCCTCTCTTACACAGCTCTACCTCCAGTTCACTTGCATGTCATGACATCATCTCCCTGATGTCATGATCCTTTTCAAGAATGAAGGACAAACAATAACCTAGCCTTTAAGGAAGGAATGAGCATTGCCTTATTCTAAGCCACCAATGCTTGGAAAATAACTTAGATTTAGAAAATTTTTGGCATTTTTCTGTGACAGTTTTGTTTTGAAAGCAGGATTTTGTCTTCTCACTTTAGAAAACACTTTTTGTTATAAAAATAGCAAAGATTAGTAGGACAGATTAGATAAGTAGTTCCTAGAAGCAGTAATGAGAATTATTTCCAGTCCTTCTTGTGATTGTTTACTGATCTATCTCACAAGCTGTAAATGCCCCAATATTAGAAACCATGGTTCTCTCTCTGTACATTGTATTGTATGGGCTTTAGGTATATAATTGAGAAGGAAGAGTTAAGGTAAGGAAAATGCACATATTCATGCTCACAATACTCAACTTTATATTAGGATGGTAAAAATTTCTTTTTTCTTTACTTTTTATATTTATTTTTGTCTGTTTCCTGGATCCACATTACAAATTTTCTTATCTCCTTCCCAAACATTTCCTTCTTTTATATTCCTGTGAATCAGGAAAAATAGCCTCAGTCCCCTGGATACATGTGATGTGAATTCGAGACAGCTTACTCTGAACCTAAAACCAAAATTCCTTAATTCGTTCTGAGATTATTCCAGCAAATCTCCCCTGACCTTGTTTTTCCAAATCTTCCCTGACTTTATCCTTCAAGTATCAGTGATCTCTCCCTACTCTTCCTTGATCTTATCCTACAAGCATCCTTCCCCCCTCCTCTCTGATCTTATTCTACAAAAAAAAAAAGTTTCCCCAACTGTTTGTCAAAACAACTCTCCTGGTTTCTCACCCTCTCCTTCTGTCTATAAATCACCCCTTCTCCAAGTATGGCACAAAATCATCATTGGATTTTGTCTGAGATCTTTACTCCTTAATAAAGGAACCTTTTGGTAGGGAGAATGCCTTGTGATTCTTCACAATTTTTGAGCCTCATCTTTTCTTTCCCAAATTTCATCACATAAATGCATCATTTATTGCCAAAGCCCACATCATAAACCACATCACATGTATGCTAAGGATAAATCAAACTGGGAATCAGGTATGGTCCCTCAGCCACAGTGGCATAGTAAGGATTGCTTCCTGTATCTCTGTCCCTTCTTTCATGTTTCTTATTAGTCAACTCAGAAAATGTACTGTTTTCAGTGGTCTGGATCACTACATTGCTTTCTCCCAATGACAATGAGAAAATGTCTATTACAACTCTTTGTCAAATATCATTTGTCTTAATCCATAAATACAATGTACCCTATGGGGGAAAAAAAAACAACTTTCTCACTCCTTTTGAATTGCAAATTCCCCAAATGGCTAAGCCTACGTGTTTGTTTTGCTGATATATTGTTGACTAGGCTATAGAATAGTGATCCTAAAAGTAAAATTGAATAAATATCCCAATAGTTCTCTGTAACTAACTCTCCTAGTGAAGTTTTCTTGTCATTACAGTAGATAAAAGCAAAAAAAAACAAAAAAAACAAAAAAAAAAAACCTTTCAATTAGCCATCATTTCTTCTTTCTTTCTTTCTTAGGCAATTGGGGTTAAGTGACTTGCCCAAGGTCACACAGCTAGGAAGTGTTAAGTGTCTGAGATCACATTTGAACTCAGGTCCTCCTGAATTCAGGGCTGGTGCTCTACCCACCTAGCTGCCCCAAGCCAGCATTTCTTTTCTTAAGAATAGCAGTGAAAATTATGTGTTTTGGCTAACATTATTTTCTTCAGCTATCAAAGCTCTCATTACACTTGGGTACAGAGCAGATATCTTCAGGCGTTGGCATTTCACACATTAATTTCAGCTAAGACAATCATTTGACGAAAAAACTAATCAGAAGAAAAACCCTCAACTTGCTCATAGGTAAGGCACTGCTACTGTTGAACATAGCTGATTTTAAGCTGACTGTTGCTGATTTTATTTACTACAGATAGACTAAAGATGACCTTGTCCAATTCTTAGACCCATAAATTGCCTGAGGCTGACCAAGTGTTACAAACAATTTATTCCCAAGTGTTCTCTATGAACTTTTGGTTGTCCTGCAAAATAAACCTGGATGTCCCAAGCCTCTAATTTGTTGACTTAAAGTTTTCTGGTAATTACCTTGCCTTGGGGATATCACTTTTGTTAAATGCAAATGTTTAGCTTGGAGACGATGTCTATGATTAGTCCAACATTCTGGGCCAGTTTATTCTTGTATTCTATCTGTCTCTTCACACAATGACACAATCAATTAAATGCCAATGTTTGTTGCAAAGGTGTATTTACAAAGTTGTATTTTATTTAGGTAAATAGAAGATAGTATTGCATGATAGTCATGACATGCACAAGTCTTCAATAGTAAGTGACTATTATTATTGTTATTTCTGATTCCACTCTTCTAAGCACTCTGCCATGTCTGATAGTCTGTGACTATTCTAGTAGTAAAGTCACACAGAATTACTAGTTTGTTTTCTTGCAGCACATTAATGGTGAAGATCTCCAGGTCTTTGTTAAGTTTATTTTTTTGCTTCATAAAGGTTTGTTAGGGTTGGGAGCATATGCATTGATGCTGATGGTATAGCACTTTCTTGCAAGTAGCATTCATATTATCCCGAACCTGTTTTTTCATTCCTTTTGGGAAGCATAGGAGCCTATTGACTAGATTTGTTTTGAGTGTGAAACCTACTCTAGTTTTATGGCCCTCCCTATCACTATGGCTGTTCCAAAAAAAAATGTGTATTCAGATCCAATTTCAGCAGTAAGCTGACTTTCATTTGCCATTTCTCCTAGGATTGCTATTTGAATGCAGTATCTACTACGTTCTCTTGCAAAAAGAGCTGTTAATTTTTCAGGTTGATTGGATTTTATGTTCTCGATAAATGTGTGCACATTCCATGTACTTATGGTTAGTGGAATCAACTTCACAAAATTTTTTGTATATTTTTTGCATTTTAACTGATGATGTACTAGGTAGTTAGATGAATGATGACAGAAAGAGCCTGAATTACTGTATACAATCTGGAAGGCTTGTTATTTCTCTGAGATAAATAAGGAGGTTGTTATTGTTTGTCCTTCCTTCTTGAAGAGGACATCACATCAGGGAGTTGATGCCATGACATGCAAGTGAATTGGATTTAAGCGAGGGAAAGCACTTACTTCATGTTCCCCTCCAGAGACATTTGGGTCCAATGGCCAGATACAAATCAGGATGCCTGGAGATGGCTCTGGATGCAGAGGGAGATCTTGGCCTTTTTAAGCTAAAGTGTTCAATAGGTCTCAGTTTGACTAAGGTTATACCCAATCAGTGATTGAGGCAAAGAATCTCCTCTTTTACTAGGTGCAAAAAAAAAATCTAAATAAATGAACAGATAAATGTATCTGGGAGGGGAAAACCCTCAAGGTTTCTTCAGTGTCTAATCAAGCTCTAAGAGCTTAACAATGTTTGCTTCAGTTGTTTTATAGCTCATTAGAACAAACTGTTTATATCATTCTTCTGGTGAAGTGTTCATATGCCTGGGGTAGACACCCCTATTAATCTCCAACAGGTTTGAGGTTTACTGGTTATCTTCAACCTGTTTTACTCCTTTGCTAAAACAGTTTATGGAATGTGATCAATGGAATATAGCTTCTAGGGAAAACAGCACTAGGGAGGTCCCCCAGACTTTGGGGTGCTTCTATTCTAACAATCTGTCAATGATTCTAAAGTCTTGGAATCAGTGATCCCAACCCTCTCCACCCCACTGGATCTTAAAGTTCTATCATTCTGGCAATCTATCTGCCAATGATTGTAAAAGTCCTCTGATCTAGAAATGTAATAATATTTCTTCCCTTAGACTTTAGGGAAGATGTACTAAGGATCCTGAGGCCCTTTAACCTTAGAAAACTATTGTTTTAACAATCTGTCTGTCAATGATTCTAAAGTCTTCTGGCCTTAGAATAGTCCTACAAACTGACTTGTTACATAGTTTATCTGTTGCTCAATGATAAACACTTTCCTGGGACAATAGTGAATAGACCACTCCTCAAACCTACTTGTAAGCTATAAGATTAGCAAATAAATAACATGAAACTGTGATCAACTTTGTCCTATAAATCTATCTTTTTCTCCTGTTGCTTTGCTAAATTCTTTTGTAACTTAGTCTGCTTCAATTGGCATTACAATTACAATAAACATTGCCCCTTGACTTGGATATGGATTCAAGCCTGCAAATTTTTTGAGACACCTCATGACACAGGTCTGCACTAATCTTTTGGGGTCCCTTCCCAACCTTAAGTACTGGGCATACTACAGCTTCTAAAAGTCACAGGTGATGGTTGGGTGACAGGTGGATACCAAAGGTAGAAAGCAGTCCTTTAAAGTTCTCATACCAGAAGAACTAGTCTTCCATGAAATCTCACATATCCCACTCACACAAAATTACTCTCTCTGTGACCTTGGGCAAGTTACTTAATGTTTCCTTCTATTTATTCAATTGTAAAAATGAGCTAGAAATGGAAATGGCAAAATTTGGTGTCTTTACATAGAAAACCCTGAATAGGGCCATGGTAAGTCAGACACAATTGAAAACGATAGAACAACAAGCAATTTTACTTGGAAGTCTGAAGGTAAAACAGTAACAGTAAAACAAGGAGATAAGCCAGTATGGCAGAGTAAGAGAAAGCTGAACAACCCAGATCTCTTCCATAATGGCTTTATCATCAGTGTCTAAGGAAAAAAGAACACAGTGGATCATTTCACAGTACAGGGAGACAGCTAGAGGCCTGGAAAGGTGAGGGTCATCTAGGAAAACTCATCTAGAACTTTTTTAGCACAGACTATTGACTATGTACAGGACAGGAAGCAATAAGAGATTGAGATTGGAATACTGAAATAAGATCATTGACCAAGCTTGAATGAAAGCTGCACATGAATCTTCTTTCCACAGCAAAAAAAAAAAAAAAATGGGTGAGCCTTCATGAAGTTCTGTCCCTTAGACTCAAGGACCAGAATCACAGATTCAGGGTATAGAATCTCTTGGGGACATGCTTCAGGAAGCATGGACCAAGCTTGTGCCAACATTTCTGTCCCTATGAACCATCAGAGCTTTCCAGGAAGCTGATAGAAGGAGCTCTCTTCTTGTGAGATAGGGATGGAGGAGGAGATGGTGACAGAAGGCATCTGAATAAAACAAGATGAGAAAGAGAAGAGAACAAGGGGCTTTCTCCAAATGCTCTTAATTATTTCTATGAAATTTAATTTATCTTTGAAACTATCATTTATCTACTTATGACATTTAAAAATAATTTTGAGATCCAAATTCTTTTCCTTTCTTCAACCCTTTCCCTACACATTGAGAAGGCAAGCAAAATAATATCAATTATACATGGTAAAAAACAAAACAAAAGAAGAAAACTAAAGAAACTGGAAAAAGCATACTTCAATTTGCACTGAGTTTATCAGTTTCCTCTGGAGGTAGATAATAACCTTAATTTTTTTCTGTGAAACATGAGGCAAGTTTATTAGTTGAGAGGTCTGGGGGAAGGGAAGCTGTAGGAGGTCTGAAAAAGAATAGAAAGATTTGAAAAAGCCATCATGATGAAATATAACAATTAAAATGGGGAAGCATATAAATATATACACATATATACATATGCATATATTTATCAGGTTGATTAAATAAAGATGTTCACTTGTTTTCATTTGTATTCAACTTTTTGTGATCGCATTTGGGGTTTTTTTTGAGAAAAATAGTGGAATGGTTTGCCATTTTCTTCTCCAGTTCATTTTACAGATAAGGAAACTGAGGCAAACAAAATTAAGTGACTTTTACAGGGACAATTATCAGACACTAAAATGTCTGAAAATGGATTTGATCTCAGCTCTTTCTGATTCCAGACTCTATCTACTGTGCCATATAATTGCCCTAGATATTCATATAGATTAATGAAGATATAGATCTATAGATAGATAAATGTCAGGAAATTATAAACCCAATCAAACAAAAAAAATTTGTTGAATTCTTACATGTACCAAGTTAAGGCTGGGGAAAAATACAAAGAATAAAACAACCCCTGTGCTCAAGAAGCTTATTTTCTAAGAGCAAGGTAGAGAATATGATTTCATATATGCATAATATTGAATCCACATTGCCATGGACATGAGAGATACATCTATAATTTATAACCTACCAATGAATGAGTGGATTAGAAAGTACAAGATATTTTAGAGAATAGGGAAGTATAGATTTGAGCTAGTTCAGTGAGGGGTCAAAATAGGGAAGGAAAGAGTGTTACCACAGCATGGGAAGCTCTGGGAAAGAACTAAATTTTAATATTTAATGTAAGTATTCCAAAAGTCATAGTGAAGTTTTAAGTTACAAAATTTTAAAGCAGCTAAGGATTTAGGAAATTCTGTTTATGCATCAAATTGAATAAAGTTGAAATTCTTTTTAAAAAGTCAAATAAATAACAGGGAGAAGTAGACATTAAAACTGTAATAGAAACCTTAGTCTCATTAAAATAAAATAACACAAAAATATATAGTAAAGAATCTGAATAGACTTTCAGAAAAGTTAAATATATTAAGATCTCTGACAGTTATAAGATAGGAACAGAAAGGAATATAAATTATGACACCATTAAAGATTGATCATTTAGTAAGGCATAAAACTTCAAAAACAATTCTAGACAAGGAGGAAAATGTTAAATATATCAATTTTTTACTAAAATATAATACAATAATTTTTTTAAAGGAATTCAGAATAAAAGTGAGATTGATTGAAGACTAAATAACTAAATCCTAATGGTTTGGTGGATCAAAGAACAAATCAGAAATAAGAAATAGTTTCATCAAAATGAATAAGAAAAATAAAACAATATACCATCTTTTATTTTGAGATTGTTAAATAGTCCATAAGGGAAAATATGGATCTAGATTATTTTATCAACAAAAGAGAGAATGAATAAATTAATGAAATGGATATATAGCAACAACAAAAAGGAAATTTAGAAAACCAAGATGATTTAAAATGTCATTAGATATTTCAGGGTAGCTAGATGGTAAAGTGGATAGAATGATCTTGGGCTTGGAGTCAAAAAGACTCATCTTTGTGAGTTAAAATTTGGCCTCAGACAGTTACTAACTGTATGACCTTGAGCAAGTCAGTTTCTTCATCTGTAAGGTAAGTTGGAGAAAGAAATGACAAATCACTTCAGTGCTAAGGAAAAAAAAATGGGATCAAAAGAATCAAATATGACAGAAAAATGATTGAACAACAACAAAAATTAAACACTAACTTAATATTTTGAAAATAAATAAAGAATTAAAAATAAAAGCCAAAAAATTTAATCCATAAAATTAGGAACTTAAAAAAAAAGAAATAAACCATGAGCTAAAGGAACACACAATTATCAATGCCAAAAAAGTACAAATGAAAACTGCACATCAAATGAAGAAATGAAGAAATGAAGAAATTTTTGGAAAACTACTTTATTGACCTCTATATTCTCCTCCCCCCAAAAAAACTGGCAACAAATAAAATATGTATGTTTATGTATGTATATACGTATATATATATATATACATATATATATATATATATATATATATATATATATATATATATATATATATATATATATATCATTCAAATCAAAGAATCTGAAAAAGACTAGAAAAACCCAATCTCAGAAAAGAAATTGAAAGGGCCATAAATGTATTCCAAAACAAAATCCTAAAGATCAATTAGATTTACAAGTGAATTCAATAAAACAATTCAAAGAATAACTAATTTCATCACATCAATAAAAATGTGAAAAGAAGAAGTCCTACAAAATTGTCATATAACATGGATCTCATCTTGACATCTAAATAAGAAATTAAAAAGAGAAAGAAAATTAGACAAATACTAGTTCTATTAAATATCAACAAAAAAATGAATAAAATATTAGCAAAGAGGTTATATCAACATATTAAAAAAGATCACGTACCAGAGAGGATTTACATCAGGAATTCAAGATTAGTTCAGTATTAGTAATGCTATGAACATAATACATTATAGTAATAATAAGAAAGACAAATCATATCATTATGTGAATATATGCAGAAAAGGTATATACTAAAATATAAACTAAATCTCTTAAAAAACAATTAAAATAGATAGAAATAAATTGGAACTAATATTAATGTGGAAAAAGGATCTATTTAAAAGGAAAAGCCAGCATTTTTTTTAATAAGGACAAAACTAGAGTTCTTTCTAATAAGATCAGGAATAAACTAAGGCTCTCTATTATTGTAGTTATCTAGTAATTGCTAGTATCTAGTAATACTAGTTATAAGACAAGAAAAAGAAATTGAGGAAAAAGACATAGGCAAAAGTAAAACAAAATTGTCATTTTGGAGATAGTATAATTATTTGCTTAGAATATTCAATGAATTAATTAAAACAATAACATCAGTAAATTGTAGGGTATAAAATAAAACCAGATGCCACTGGCGTTTCTGTATATTGTCCACAAAACTTAGTATCAAGAAATGGAAAATGAAATTACATTTAGAATGACTAAAAGATACACAAAATATTGGAAATATTGGAACTACATAAATACAACTCTAAGACATTTTAAAGAACTGAAGATGAAATATTAAAAAAATAACTTGGAAAAATATTAATTGTTTATAAGTAGTCCAACTCAATATAGTTTAAAAGGTCAATTTCCTAACTCAATTTGCTTATTTGGTACCAATACTAATCAAAATATGTAATGTTCTTTTTTGATTTTTTGGAGGTCTTGGAGCAGCCTTCCTTTCAGTTCAGTAATCATCACAAGAATAGCCAGGTGTTAAAGTCCAAAAGTCTTCATTGTCTCCTTCCTCTGCTGCTCAGCTAGCTTTCTCCTGGTTTTCACAGGGGACTTGGTTTCAGTGGAGAAAATGCAGGAGGACAGGCCAGTCATCATCAAAATTATTTGCTATTGGTTAAAAAAAGAGAGAAAGCTCAATCAATGGATACGATTAAATTAAAAAATTCAGAATCAAATAAAACTAGTATAATATTAATAATTATATAAATTATATAATTATATAAAATTAATAATTATAATATATAATAATAAAATTAAGTAAATATACTTAATAAATAAAAGACCCTAACTTCTATAAGTAAGTATTCACTATTCAAAAAGGACTTCTGGGAAAATTGGAAAGAAATCATAGAGAAACCATATACTAAGATAATCTCCAAACAGATAAATTGACTTAAGATATAAAACATATGAGAGGAACAAGGAAGAAATCATCTTTCAGATATATCATGGCCAAATAGAAGATGAAAGGATTACAAAACTTTAAAATGGAAAATTATGATTACATAAATTTAAAATGTTTTTACCTATAAGCAAAATCACAGTAATTAAATTTAGAAGGGAAAAATTTAGCTGTGGAAAATTTACTGTGCCTTTATAGTATTTCTCTAATAAAGTTCTCTTTTTAAAGATGTATACATATATACTTATATACATGGAAAATTATTTCAAATTTGTGAGAACCAGAGTTGTTTCAAAAACACTATGATGATAAGTCTGAAAAGACTTAAAATCTCTGATTGAAGAAATGACTGGTCAGTATTCCAGAGTAGTGATGATGGTGGTGGGCCTAAAGATGTACCATGAGACATACATTTTTGGAATGGGAATATGAGAATTTGTTTTGCTTAAGTATGAATATTTTTTCAAACTTTTTGCTGTTATTTTCTTTTTTTTCAATCTGTGGAATATGAATACAATAGCATAATATGAAATCATTAGGGATGAATAATATGAATCATTAAGAGAACAACTTGTATGAAGCAATACAAAATGAAGAAAACAGCCAAAAGAATATCATGCATAATGGCTTGAATAATGATAACAACAGAATCCATAAAACAAGTGTAAAAGCTAATGTTCATACCAAATTATTAAGATTAAAACAATTTCTCTTAATCATCAGTAAACTATGAAAAGTGTAAAGTAGCATCTAAAATCTGTAGCAACTTCTTCAATTATGTTATTTGCTTAAAATTGGAAAAGATATTTGAAGAAGAGTTCATTTGGGAGTTTGTTGGAAGTTGTAGTAAAGTGAAATGTCAAAATTAAAATGGGGAGATATATATTGTCAGGTAAACTAGATAGAAATGGATATGAATATAGATTAAGAAGGATGGATACAGCTCTGTAAGTTACATAGGTGATAATGAGAAAATTATAGACTTAATAAATAGACCCATTTATTAAGCACCTACTATGTACCACATGAAGGCTGGGAGTACAAATGCAAATAATGCAATTCTTGTTCTCAAGAAATTTACATTCTAAAGACAACATTCAGAATACAAGTACATACATGCCTGATCTCATACACAATCTTATGGATGTGAAAGATACTTACATAAAATCCAACAATGAATTGTGGAACTGGCATTTGGAGATACTTTGGATTAAAAAAAAAAGAAAAAGGAGAGAAGCTGGGTCAAGGCAATGGAGTCTGACAGTCTATCCTCTAACTTGGAACTATGTGAGTGTCAAAAACAAACATTTCCATAGCATCCCTACCTAAAGAGAAACTTAGTTGAGTGGAGATAGAGATAACACTAGTGTCTTCCTTCGAGGCTGTTCCCTTTTTACTTGACTCCAAGTCAGGAGAAAGAAAGCGTTACTATTAATTGATTTACCTTTCTGGAACTTAAACTCTTCATCATGGTATTAAATGTAATTCCTGACAAGTTGCAGGTAGAAGTGCTCAGAAGTGACTGCACATATTCCCAGACTATCCCTCCTCCTCTTTGAAGTCTATTGTCATTTCCACACCTTATCCCTCTGTTATATAAACAGAATAGTATCTGCTAATCCTTACTGCATATTTAGTGTTCATCATGCTGTTGGAGATTTGGAATAATGGGCAGTTAGGGAAAAACAAAAGCTATATCTAGTCTCAGCACATTATGCAGAGACAAAAGTTACTACAGAATCACAAACAGCTTAGCAACACTATTTTTTTTTAGTATTATTCAAATAGCTCAAAGTTGATTTATAGTTGAGAGTAAATAGAGAGAGACAGATTAAAAGCTTAAAGTGAATCAAGCCCCTAGATATAATAGAAGACCCTAATCAAGATCTGGGACAGTATGCATATTAAGATATATGTGATTCTCTACCAGTATAGATATTGCTTCTCTTATATATCCACCTACCCATTCTAACTTACATTTGGGTATATGTGGGAGAAGATTTAAAAGGTGAAAAACTGCCTCTCACTCATTTCTATTGCATATATTGCACAGGGGAACCATCTCTCTGTCTCTTTGTCTCTCTGTCTTTCTGTTTCTGTCTCATTCTCTGTCTTTCTTGCTGTTTTTATCTATAAATGTAGATAAGTATATATAAAAGTATATAGAGAAGAAATATAAAGACAAAAATGCAAACAATTACAAAATTTTTAGGAAGGTATTGGGAGGGTTAGGAATGGCTTAAACCTCTCACTTGCCAACATGATCTTCCTAAAATAAAGATTTCAGTATGATAACACCCCCTCTTTATAGGCAAACACACACATACACATACACACACAATACATACACACATTCAGTAAAGTCTATCATCTCCTTATTACTTCCACAATGAAATATAAAGTCTTCTATTGATCTTTGAAATTCCACTGACGCTACTATCCCCAAAGGTAGCAGTGATATTTTAATAGTCAAATCCGTTGGTTTTTTCTCAATCCCCATTCTTGTGCTTTCTGCATGACACTGTTGATCACCCTCTTCTTGATAGGTTCTTTTCTAGGTTTTCAGGATGTCTCCCTGATGATTATCTTCTTACTATTATATCACTCCTCAGGATTCTTTGCTGGATTCTCATTCAGATCATACCCTCTAATCATAGGCATTTCACAGTTCTAGTTTGAATACCTTACCTTTTTCCTTTTATATCACTTCACTTGACAATCAATCAGTTCCCATGAATTTAATTATTATTTCTATGCTGATGATTCCATCTCATATTATTTCTATGCTGATGATTCTGATCTCATAAACTAGTGCTAACTTCTTTGTCCCCCTAGTCTAGATATCTGAAAAGTATTTTAAACTCAGCATGCCCATAATTAAATTCATTATCTTTCCCCAAAAAATCTCCCTCATCTAAAAATTTTTATTGCTTTCAACAAAATTACTATCATGCTAGTCTTTCAAGCTTCAAATTTATCTTTTACCTTCCATACCCAATCTGTTTCCAAGATCTGTCCATTCTATATATTTGTAACATCTTTTGAATATATTCCCTTCTCTTATCTTATGTTGTCAAAACCCTAGTGTAGGTACCCATCTCCTTCTGTTTGGGCTATTGCAATAATCTATTTCTGGGTCTACCTCTCTCATCTTCCCACTCCAATCCATCCTCCATTTAGCCAGTAAAGTGATTTCCCTAAAGTTCAAGTATGACCATGTCACCCCTCTATTCATTAACTCCCTACTCACTGACTTCCTTTTACACTCCAGAGTCAAATACCAAATCAGGCTTGGATTCTGGGCATTTTCTCTATCTCCCCTTGACTGGAATATTTGCCTTCTTTTCCACCTTTTGCCTTTGTTGGCTTACTTCAAATCAAGTCTTCAAGCCAAAATCCCATCTTCTGTAGGAAATGTTTTTCAACTCCATCCCTCTCTTCTCCAAATTGTTTTCATGACTTATTTGTACATATATGTTTCAGTGTTGTCTTCTCCATTAAATTGTGAAGACCTTAAATTGGACAAAAACTGTCTTTGACCTCTTTTTAATTCCTCGTTCTTAGCCCAGCGCCAGGTACATAATTAGTGCCTAATACATGTTTATTGTCTGACTAATTCACTGACTCTTTAAAACCTAATTCCCCATTGCTTCTGAATTTGCACCAATTCACAATCTCTTAACAGGTTGTCAATGTGTTTTGTTTTTTTGGTTTTTTTGTTGTTTTTTTTTTTTAATTGACTCCACTGTATTGTATCATCTTTGCTAATTTGCTAAGTGTCAGGTAAAACCTCATTGTTGCTTTGATTTCCTTTTTTCCTTTTTTATATGATTTGGAATAATTTTGATAGTTATAGCTTCCTGTTCCTTTGATGATCCTTTGTTTAAACCTTTTGACCACTTATCTGTTCGGAAATAGTGCTTGATCTCATGTTTGTTGATTCCATAATTATCTTGAGTATAAGACCCTTATTAGAGAAATTTAATGGAAAGATATCTGCTCTATTTAAAAGATGCCTTTCTTATGTTAAGTTCATTGATTCTGTTAATTTAAGCTTTTTCCTTGGACCTTACAACGCTTTTTGTCTACCTCTCGATTACAGATATCACTTAGTTTAGATTATTATGTTATAATACCTTCCTTTGTAGATTATCTCCCTACTGTTTACTTCTCTGAGAACAATGACTGTTTCTTTAAAACTTAGATCTCTTGATCTGCACCCAGAGAGAGAGGACTATGGGGAGTAAATACGGATTACAACATAGTATTTTCAATTTTGTTATGGTTGTTTGCTTGCATTTTGTTTTCTTTCTCATTTTTTCTTTTTGATTTGATTTTTCATGTGCAGCATGATAATTGTGGAAATATGTACATAAGAATTACACATATTTAACATATATTGGATTACTTGCCATCTAGGGGAGAAAGTGGGGGAAGGAAGAGAGAAAACATTTTGGAGCACAATATTTTGTCAAGATGGATGTTAAAAATTTTCTATGCATATTTTTTGAAAATAAAAAGCTTTAATTAAAAAAAATTAAAAACATCTCTCTCAAGGCCTATCTCAGTGCTTTGTCTACAATAGGTTTTTCTATGTTTGTTGAAAAAGAGGAATAGAGGTAACATGCCATAGGAATAAATTGGAGAAATGAATTTAAGACACAAGCCATAGAAATAAGTACCCTGGAAATGCAAAACAAAATGGATGCAAACCAAAGAACAGATAAAGAATCAGGTCATATTATCCTATGAGTAGCCATACAGGAAGAAAAAGTTGCATTTTATATCATTATGGTTTTGTGGCAATAAATATATTTTAGGCAAGACAGTGCGGTATTGTCACAACTCCCTTTAGATTTTTAGAAGCTTCAAGTTATACAAATGCCAATGAACTATACAACATCATAATTTCTGAATTATACTTCATAGACTAAGATAGTGGTTCCCAAATTTTTATGAGAACACATTCTGTTTTAGAGGAAAGTGTATTGTGATCCACTAAAAGCAATCTATGAAAATAGTTATTGTAGAGACCATGAAACATGTAAGACAATTAAGTTTAATTTCTGATCATTTCAAATTACAATCAATAATTTTTCCAGCTTTTTGTAACTTTTGTGGGAAATAGTTTATTATATTGTTCTTAAAATGAATTGTACTGTGAAACATAACATACAATAGCATCATTAATCTTCTACACTAAAATTGTGTAAGTTTAAATACTTTACTGTCAAATATATTAGGTCTGTTTTTTTAAACTTTGATTTGAACTTCATTTTAATTAAGAAAAAGGATGCAGTTGCATGAGAGTTGTATGTTCCAAGAATGTTTATCATTGCTTTATGAACTCTTATTAGTTTTCTGGGTTGTGGCTGGCAGTTATCTCCTAGTTTGAAAAATTCTGACCTAAGGGGAACAGACACCAAAGTATTCTGATTCATACCTAATTCTTTTATTTTAGGTTCTTTGGGGATAGTTTTATATGTAGTACTTCCAAAGAGAATCACCCTTCTTCCTTCATTACTTGCCACTGGTATTAGTAGTAAACTAAACATTTTTCGATCTCTGTTTTAAAATTCTGTACATAACATAAATGTAGCACATAAACATAGGAAAGCAAAAAAGTGAACAAAGTCGGAGAATCACAATAAATTAAGAATCTTAGGATAAAAGATGGCTTTTTTCAGATAGTACCAATAGTAGCTTTAGAGACACTATATTTTGGTGTTATTTCCTCTGGAACAGGTGCATCCAATTACAGACTGTGCTGTTCTGAGTGCTTGAGCGCAGAGCATGATAATTCTTTGGAAAAGTTTTCAGGACTTCATTTCCCATGAGACCATATACCCGAAGCACTGGATGTTTGTATTATAAAGAGATGGCTGGAAAGCAAAGTGAAGTGAAGGAAAGGAGATGGCTGGAATTAGTGACTGCTTCTTTTGTTTGTGACTACAAGGTGAAAATTGTGGGCCCAGGGCAATGTAGAGATGAATGTAACCATGACATCCCAGTATTATTGGGAGCAAGTCAAGTTTATAACTACATGAAGTTTATGAGAAAAAGGATACCACATAACAATGGAAGCAGTTTTCAAGCAGAGGCCCTGAAATTTCTGTATTAAAGATTTGTATTCTGCAGTTATGAGTATTGTGGGGAATTAGTTTCCAGACTATTCTAAAGTACCTACTATGTACAAGGTACTGTGCTAAGCACTGGGGATACAAAGAAAAAACATTCTAGGAGGAAAGAGCATCAGGAAGTTAAATATAACTTCCTTAATTACTTGTCAGTCCTGATTAAATTTTTTTTTACTGATTCAGAGCTTTCTTTTGCATGCTTTTTGTTAGTAGAGTGACTTACAAATTCCCAGTTTCAAAATCAAAAGCAAAATAAGCCAGATGAGATAAAATGATATTGAAAATAAGCCTGTCTTGATTTGAACCTTTGCTAATTTGCTTGAATCCAGTGATGCATGGAACATGGGCTATACCTTTTTCCCACCTTTCATTAGCTTTGTATTTTTATTCTTTCCTGTGGCTTGCTTATTCAATATAATGAGCTACAATGTTTTCTACCAAGACTAAAATAAGAATTTGCATCTTGAATCAATGAAGCATTTCTAAGTCTTGGGGATAAAGCCAAAATTTTTGTGAAATGTAATTTCTTGCTGTTTTAACTGAATTTGTGATTACCCCAGCTCTCTTGAAATGAAAAAAGTCATAGGGGCAAAGGAATTGCTGGAAATCTCATTTCATGAATTCTCCTCCCTGTTCCGTAATAAGAGTGATTTGTACTTGTCAGTAGATGTATCTAACAATTTCACTCCTACAAAGAAAGGGAAAGCACAATCATCTTGCTTTTAAAAGATGGTGGAGGGGTAACTATTTGGTGGAGTGGATAGAGCACCAGTCCTGAAGTCAGGAGGACCTGAGTTCAAATCTGGTCTCAGATACTTAACACTTTCTGGCTATATGATACTAGGCAAGTCATTTAACCCCAATTGCCTCAGAAAAAAAAGAAAGAAAGAAAGAAAGAAAGAAAGAAAGAAAGAAAGAAAGAAAGAAAGAAAGAAAGAAAGAAAGAAAGAAAGAAAGAAAGAAAGAAAGAAAGAAAGAAAGAAAGAAAGAAAGAAAGAAAGAAAGAAAGAAAGAAAGAAAGAAAGAAAGAAAGAAAGAAAGAAATTTACTTCAAGGTCCTAAGAAATGAGAAAGTGGAAAAACAAAAGTGGAAACTTCTATGGCTCAATTCATTCCATGTGTTACATCCATTCTTTCCTTGTTTAATAATGGATGTGTTGCTGAGGAAGTCTTGCATATGTCCCTTAGTGCCTTCTAATTAAGAGGAACAGTAAAAACCTCCAACAGGCAAAGGGCAAGATTACAAATGCATAATATCTAAACGTGGGATTTTACAGGATATAGATACAGAGTCAATGCTGACATGTATTAAGCAGAAAATAATGAAGGACAAATGTATGTCTTTTTTGGCCATGGTGAATTTGGTTTGCTTGCTTATAAGGAGGATTGGTTATATGGGGGAATTTTTTACTGGCAGGGTGAAGAGAGAAAAAGAAAGAAAAGGGTGATTGTAGCATTTTAATAAATGTTTGTAAGAGAACAAAAGACAATGCAAAAGAACACAAAGATGAAGATTTTCACATGCTGAGTTTATTATATATGATCGTTTTTTAAAAATGTAAAAATATGAGTTGTATATAAGATTTATGGTTTTATGTGTAATCTTTTTTCTATGTAAATGTATAATATGTATGTGTAAATGTTCATATATAATGATGCTTATTGAGTTCAGAATAACAAAACAACCTTCCCCCACCCCAAAAAAGGTTAAAACTTTAAAAAAATATATCAGTATAACATGCTATATGTTTTTAAGGTTAAATGTTCAAGTTTGTATTATAATAAAGATAGAAAATAATAGCTAATCTTTTGTTTCTCTTAGGCAGGTCTCCTTACTGTATCTGTGTCTCTACTTGCATAGTTTTCTGACTGAAATGTCCTATTCTCACTGTTTCAAACTTGTTCACATATTTTGACATCCAATTTAAATTCTATCATCACATAAAGGTTTCCAAATCATAACATTTTATAACTGGAAAGGATTATCTGGTGTGATGCTATTTATAGGGAAAGAAACTGAGGCTAAGGAGGCTAAAATACTTGCCCCTCAAAAGCAGTGTATAATAAAACCAGGACAAAATTTTAATTTCATTGTCTTGCAGTCTAAAATTCTCTTGATTATATACTTTAAAAAATTTAGCTGTAGAACAGATCAAAGAGTAAAAAAATCTCCAATAACCCACTTATTTCATAATTAAGAAAATGAATATTTTTAATTCCAAAAACATTTCTAATAAAATATCTGACTTTTATATATAACTTTAATGTTTTCAAAATTAATTAGACACCATAAGATAAGTAGTATTCTCCCTCTTTCAGAGAAGAGAGAACTGATGTTTACAGCTATAAAAAGCCTTGATTGAGGTGACAGGCTTTCTTGGAATCTCTTTCCATTACTCCATTATATAAGTACATCATTCAGTACTGAATTCTCAACAGAGACTCCCCACATTTTAATGATTGAGTCGACTCCTTTGCCTCAAGGTAACAGAAGTATGTGGCAAAACATGTACCACCCATAGTGCTTCATAATATGCACTTCTATTTAGCCAGCGTTATTATAGTAACTTCTTAATAAGAATCATTTACTGTTTATAAGTGTTCTGGTATGCATTCTTTATAGTGAAGTGTTAATACACCACATCTTATTTATTTTAGCAAATCAGTATATTTTCTGTATTTAATTATAGAAAGTTAACTTAGTTTTTTGAAATTTATTTGCAAATAAAGTTTTTCCATTTGGCACTATGGTTTGTTGCCTACCTAGCTGAATATTATAATGTCAACTTGTTCTGAGACTGTCCATGTACTCAATTACTTAAGTGTTCATTTTAAGTAAAGCGCTCACTGTGTATAGGAATTTGTATTTTGGAGGTGCTTGATCTATCTACAAAGAAAAATTAGGAATTACTTTATTATAAAATGCTCCTAGAAGTCTTAATTGTGTTTATTTTTTTAAAAATTTGTAATGTTAGACTTGTGTGCATGGACGTAATTAAGGTCCATCATTATTGTAGGTTAAAAGTTGTATATGTTTTTACTGGATGATCTATTCCCCATCCCAAAGCAAGCATGAATAAAATTAGGTTAAATGTAGCATGTGACATCTCAGTCTCTTGAAAATTCACTTCACCTATTTTATTTTATTTTATTTTATTGAATACTGTCTGTATTTAACACTAGTATGGCAATCCTCTTTACCTTTATTCAGTTATTAGAAAGTTTCTGCTAATAACTGAGGCATTCCCTTTGCAGAACATCTAAATATTATCTGGACTTATTTTCAGCACTTCTGTGACAGATATATGGAAATTCCTTTAAAAAAAAACTATGTCAGTAACTTGGTAATTGTTTTTATATTTGCATCCAAAAGTGTGAGGTCTTCTAATAGCTGTTGATAAATAAATCACCTTGTTGTAGCAATGAAAATAGAAGAAGGATAATTTTCAAGGACTTGATGTTCACTGTTACCTTGCTTTGGTCTAATACCAAAGCAGCAACACCTAAAGCTTTTGACTCAGACAGGGAGGTGGAAAAGTGTGAAGGCAAGCAATGAAAGAGAAGTTTTTGTTTAATCTTAGGGGAGAAGGAGAGGAACCATCAGTATTAATAACAACAGCTAACATCTGTTAAATCTCTTATGCTGAGCAATGTGCTAAGATCCACAGAACAATTTTGATTACTTCTGCTTCCTATGGGAAATTTATCTAGAGAAAACACATCAGGTTATAACTTCTATAGTCAGATTTTTAAGAAAGTCATCCAAAGCAAACATTTTTTGAAATTCCTAGATAACAAGCAAAAGTATATTTAATAATGACTTGATTTTATTATAATGAGTTTATTATACAGTTGACAAACATGGTGAATGTTTACAGTGGGAAAGGACTATGGAGATAAAATATTCTGGTGAAATCCAAATTGGGATGTATTTTCCTTCAGGGAATATAAGGAACTTGACAAGGGAGTACTGAGGATATTTGGTAAATATTACCTAATGAAGTAATGTGCAATGTAGTACAAAAATAATTGTGGATTGAAGAGTGGTAATGCTTTGGCAATGATTAGCTGAGAAAAGGGAGGAATGAAGATATATCCAAAAATGCTACTTGAGGCTTTTGAAAGAGTGATTTCTACTAACTAAAATCAAATAAGGTTTGGGCAGGAAAACCCTTTTTATTTTGAGCTAGGAAAAATAACTAACAGCAATGCAGTGAAAGACAGGCTAATAGATCTCTGTAAAAACCACAAATTCCCAAGTGATTTCCAATCAACAATGAACTTTGAACATTTTTAGTGTGTCCTTGGTGAAACATATCCTTTTTCTGCTTATCATGCTCACAATGACTTAATTTCATTTATAATAACTTATCTCTGAATCAGGATTCTCAATCCTGTTCTCAATTAAATTTGAAGCAAGAAACAAATACTAGGCTGAACTTAAAATGAGTAATCTTTTCAGAAACTTTACTGAGAAGAAAATTGTCAGTTGACAAGAAATAGAAGGAAAAGCCTCACTAATTTATTTATGTTCAGATAAACATTAATGATTTTATAATATGAAAAAGTCATCTATTCAAGTTTTATGAAAAATAAAATATTTTATTTCTCATGTTTATATGCATGGTAAAGCCTAGAATTTATTTCCTTTCATTTTGAATAGGGAGGACAGAAAGATTTACTAGAAATAAAAGCATAAAGAAACTAGAAATGATTGGTAATACCTGATTTAATTGAAGCCCCACATTTTACAGATGAGGAAACTGAGTCCTAAAAAGATTTACATTATTCATATTTACATAGTTAATAAGTAGAAGAGGCAAAATTCATAAAATTCTATCCATTATACTATATATCATTTGTCATCTTCAGTAGAGCTATATATGTGTGTATATGTATATGTGTATGTATACATATGTGTTCATGTATAGATACATGTGAAAATATATTTTATATACTATGGTTTTTATGGATAGATAGATTATAAGCAGATAGATGATATATATATATATAGCAGGAAACAGAAAGCTTAACCACTCTCTGCTCCTTAGAAAGAGGAATACTAGACTAGAATTCTTATGCTCTCTTAAATTTTACTTCAGGCTTTATATCTAAGACAACTCCTTTCTCACCAAATATCAGTTTTATAATGACCATATTTATCTAATTTGATATTAAAACAGAAATCAGAGAAAGTATACATAGGATAATATATGTAGACAATATAGAGTAGTACTGCCTTTGGGAGAAAAAGAAGTCAATTCAACTCAGAGAAAGTCCTATATCTTATCCAAGGAAGCATTTTACAAAGTCTCCAGTGTAGCAAGCTGGACATAGGGACATAGTGGAGACTACCACTTCTGCTCATGTCATTTTCTTCCTACAGTCTTTATCTTCAGCAACCTGGAGTTCGATTCTTCAATCTTTTCTTTCAAAGTTGGAAGATAGAAATAATTGCTGAAGAAGCTTGAAGAAAAGGCTGATAAATTCTCCTTTCTCTCATTGTCATCATCTTCAACCTGCCCTTCATCCAGCCTGGGGACATTGATCTCTACCAATTAGGAAAAAGTTTTATACCAAAGGTCTTTGTGTTATGGAAAGATACATATGCTGCATGTATTCTGACTTTTTTTTGAGAACTCATATTAACAATGCATAGATACATGTAAGACCATTTCATACAATTTAGCATTGTTTTATTCATTTAAATCATATTAACTAAATGTGAATTTATTAATTTGAATTGTGTGTGTGCATGTGTGAATAAATTCATTTTATTGTTTTATGGTTTTCCATAATATCTAGGATGGTCCTTGGAAATAATTTTGACCTATTATTGGAAACATGCTCAAAAACTTTTCAGCATGATTGGATCTGCAAGGGGTCTCAGGAAATACTGCTGTTGCCTTTGAGAACCCAGGATCAATTCCACATTTTGATAATACATTTACCTCCAAAGAAATCAATGTGCATATCACACAAGAGGTAAAGAAGAACTGCAATGTGAGCACAAACAGGTTTCAACACATAACCATTAAAGAATTCCCAGGAAAACTGGAATAAAAGTCATAATAAAGGAATTATATGATAAGGAAGCAAGAATGGGCTAGTGACATGGTAGGCACAAGGGTTTGAAATGTTGACAGCCTTGAGTGATCCATTGGTAGCCTTAAAATGTCATGAGAAAAGAAGGAAAATCTTCCTTTTATTTGGTGAGCCCCCTAGGATAAACTTTGGAAGAACACAAACAATATTTGTGCAGGATGGACAAGCATGGATGAGTTTTGACTTCTATTGCTTGAGGCCACTCACAAATCACTGAAATCCAGTTGAGTATTTCAGTAAAGATACTTAGAATTGAGTCTTTACTTTGATGACAATTTACTAGTCACACATATTTTAAATTAAGTCCTTAATTAGGAATTCAGCCCCAAGTATTAATATATCCCTCCTATGTGCAAGTATGATTCAGTTTACAATAATATATTTTATGACACAGTTATGGGAATATATTGCAGAAAGATGCACAGCCATATTTCTTTGCTAGCTTATTTGTGTCAAGTTCCCTGAAGGTAGGGACTATCATTTATAACCTCCCATTTTCATTCAGTGCCTAACAGAATTATAATTACAAAGTAGACATTTCACAAATACTTACTGCTTTTTTTAATACAAGTTGTGGACGAAAATATATTTAAAAGATAGTCAATTACTGTTTTGGACTAATGACTCTTGTGAAGATGTGGCATTTGATTTGGAGTAAACACATAATTAGCCTTTGAATTATTAGCAGGCAGAACCATTTTATTGTAATAAATTTTTGTTCACTTTCTTCACAGCATCCATGAGCCTCAGCAACTGCTTAATTTTCAATTCAATAAAATTTTACCAAACCTACTTCAATAAAAATTTTAGTTATGTATAAATAATTATGCTAGATAATACGAAACATATATACCTAAATTTTAAAAAATGATTCTTGATCTTAAGTATTTACCACATATAGTGTGCATATACACAGTATTACATAACACAAATTCTGGAGAATTATAAAGTATATATAGAGATGTGGATCGAACTACAATTTTCATTGCTATAAGGAGCTCCTGAGGAAGGAAACTTTTCACCAATGCAGGTTAACACTTTCTTTGCAACTTCCAGAGAAGATAATTCTGCCCAGAGGTGTTCTGTTAAATTCAAACTCTCCAGTATAGTCAGGACAAGATTAAAATGTAATTGAGAAATGTTTAACAAAATAAATAAAAATACAACGCTACATGATTTGGGGTGTATTAAAACAATATATACTCTTAAGGAATCTATTTCTATTTGAGTTTGACTTCATGTTTACAGTGGTTTGTCCAGGGTCACATGGCCAGTATATGTTAGAAACAAAATTTGAACTGATCTGTTCCAAATTGGAAGACTGTGAACATCACATACATTCACTGGTCCAGTGAGAGGGAAAATCATGTAGAAATCCCCTCAGAGGAGATCCAAGTAGATCTGGAAATCTTGTTCAGAAAGATTTTAAAAAAGCATTGAGAGATATAGAGATAGAGACAGGGAAAGAGAGAAAGAGAAAGAAAAAGAAGAGGAGAAAGAGACACACACACAGATAGAGAAACAGACATAGAGACAGACACAGAGAGAAAGAAACCAGCCTCTAGCATGGACTGGGACATAAATGTTCAACTCATGGAGAAAGTCCAGAAAAATAATTATGGAGATCAGGAAATATAAGAATCTCTTAAGAGGAAAGAGGAGACAACTAGAAAACAAAGAAAAGAAACTCATTGTGGTAAAAATGGGTGAAGAAGATAAATCAGATTTATCAAAAGATGAAGAAGATGGAAGCCAAATAGATAATGGAGCAAAGAAGGATATGTACAAAGGCCATGATATGTACACAGAACAGATGTCTAATGGGAATGATCATGGAATTAGAGGAAAAGAATAAAAAACCAGATGTAGAACTGCTATAGGATTTGACAGGCAATTTGGAAAAGAGTTATGCACTGCCAAATCCAAGTCTAGAACATTTTATTCCAAGTGTGAATTGTTTTTAATCACATTGTGGCAACCATATTTTAAAAATTTTTTTCCTGGATCTGGACAATTACAAAGCTATGATTCCTATAGATTGCATATATACTTGGCTCCAATGGTTACATAGGATGATTATGATGAGAGCTAGGAAAGGGGAAACCCCTTTTGGATTGGCTCAAGGATAGTCCCGTGATGGCACAGAATCCCCTATAAAGAAATTTACAGACCCGAAAACCTAGATTGATTTAAAAAAAAAAAAGTATATTGTAGGGGTTTAGAAGTAAAGTTTAGTTAGTAAAATTGAGGATAGATATAAAAGGGCAAAGAAATAGGTCCAATGGGCAGAAACCCTTGACATGACTGACATAAGGATGCCATGCTTAGGACTTCTGCAAAACGTGGATTCCAAAGTAGCCCCTTTTATAATGGGGGCTCTTGGTGATCTTGAAGGTGGGTGAAGTCCCAGGCTCCTGGTGGGTTTTTTAACCAGGGTCAGCATTGAATAGAATTCAATGGGTTTAAACTGTGAGGGTTGGGAAAACCCAAGTTAGCTCAGATCCAGTGGGGGCTGGGGAAAGCCTGGATATCATTGGAATTCAAAAGGGTGCTTTTTGACCAGGATTTGTGAATCAAAAGATCCTAGCTTAAAGGGACCTCAACCCCCATAATTTATACTACAGGAACCTGATACCAAAAGAACATTCTTAATGAGGAGCTGGTCCCAGAATCAAGTCCTCTTAAAACATCTATTATAAAGTGTTCAGACAAGCCATATTCACTCTTTTATTTCTCTCCAGAATCTATACTTAATTATAGATCTCTTTCTCTAACATGCCAAAGCTAATATTATCTTGCAATTTCACCCCCCCCAAAAAAAATCCCACATCATTTGTCAATTTGTGTGTATTGCCTTCTTGTATTAAAATATAAACTTTTTGAGGGTAGGGATTATCTTTTCTTTGTTTATTGTATTTATATTCCCAGAGTTTAGCAAAGTACTTGGGTCATAATAAGTACTTCATAAATTCTTGTTGTTTTTGAGTCAGCTTTTGATCCACTATATAATGATGATTAAATATTGTACATGATAATAAAAGTAGAATTAAAGTGTGACTGAAGGCAGGAAGGTTCTCTTCTGATTGATGGAATTATAGAAAACTATGTGGAAGTTGGCAGTCCTTACTACATCTTGGAGAATGGGATTAATTACAATTTCTAAAAATTGAGGAGAAAGGGATTCCAGGCATATTGAACTAATAAACAAAGTCACGGAGTTAGAAAAAATACAAAAAGCATTTAGAGGGAAAAAGGGGTAAGTAGAATATTACTTTAATTGAATATTTTAACTGAAGCTACACTCCAATACTTCATTGCAGAATGGAGATGGCCTTGGGATTTCAAAGGTTAATCTAGTAGGACCTGACAGAAAGTTTGATGAAGGATACAGTTTGGTGGTGCACTGGATAGAGTGCCAGGCATGAAATCAAGGAGATTCCATTTCATGAGTTCAAATCCAGCCTCAGACACTTAGTAGGTGTGTGATCCAAAGAAAATCACTTAATCTTGTTGGTCTCAGTTTTCTCGTCTGCAAAATGAGCTGGAGAAGGGAATGGAAAAATATTTTATATCTTTGCCAAGAAAACCCTAAATGGCATCATAAAAAGTTGGAGATGATTGAAAGGACTGAACAACAACAGAGAGCATGAGTGTCTGTGTTCACTTTATTTTTCCTTCTCTTTGGGTGACAGGGATAGAATTTAGCCTCTGAGACTTGGGCTCTTGTGCTCATTCATTTAACAGAAAGTTAATTAAGACCTTAGTTCAAATTTTAGAGTCCTTGTGATAATTCTAAGATTATTCATAAAATGAAACTAATGTGATATCCCCAAAGGATGTCTTTTAACCTTCCATACTAGATTTGTAGTGTCCTACCATAGTTTGAAATATAAAACCTCTCAAGACTAACATTTCATGATCATTCTAAACTCAAGTAACAACATACCTACGGAAAATGGGGGGTTTGATCTTTTATTCTTTCCTCTGGAGGAGCTGGGTGGTAGAGGGTTAGGACTGGAATTAGAAAAACTCCTTTTCTTGAATTCAAATCTGGTCTCAGATACATATTAGCTATGTGATTCTGGGCATGTCACTTAAACCTGTTTCCCTTAATTTTCTCCCCTGGAAAATGAGCTGAAGAAATAACTTGCAAAGTATTCCAGTATCTTTGCCAAGAAAACCCCAAATGAGATCACAAAGTCAGACATGATAAAATAACTAAGCAGCAAAATTCCTCTTCTGCTCTTCCACACCCCCAAATGCTGCTTAATCAATTGACAGAAAAAAAAAAAAAGTTAGAGGTTGTAGGTTGTAGGCTTCATTTTTCTAGATACTCCTGGATTTACTGGGGCACTTGTCTGATGGAATCAAGGATCCCTGGGCCTGTGCTTATCAGTATCATTGCTGCATGATTTTAAAAGCCTTTACTACAAAACCTTGATTGGAACATTGTTTTTGTTACTTCCTGTTTACTGAAAGCACCTTGTAATTGGGCTCTCTACAGATCACTCACCTCTGAGACAGCTTGAGAGATTCAGAAATGGATTAGAAAAGGAGTAATAACACAGAATCCTTTCCTAATATATTATGCCATGGATTTTCTTTCTTCCCTAAGGAAACTAAATTAATTCTCAGGCTTTTTTTTTTTTAATTCCTAGTGAGAGGTGAATATAATAAGTAATCCTTTCCACTATCTTTGGGGATAATTGGCTGGAAAACTATTGGGTAATAATTGTTAAGCAACTTGAGGTCACCTCTCTGACACATTAGCACCATTGAGGCATACTTCTGAGTAACAGGAACATGCCCTTCAGCCAAGGATTAATTAAATGCAGAAGTTAAAAGAGAGAAACAGATGAATACTCAGCATGGCTTACAGAATGGAAGAAGTGTAGTCCATGCTAATGCCTCAGTTCATTTTCAAAGCTAGCTTTGTGAACTGCTCTGATTATGCTTCTGGTTAAAAGGTTAAAATCTTGATTAATAGATTTTAATATGAAAAGGAGTTTATTTTAATGGGCTAGTTTCTCCCATATAGCAAGTATGCTTTCCACAATAAAGAATTCATTCCTAGCTCCTACTTAAAAGTTCAAGGCCAAGGACAAATCCATCTTTGCCTAGCATCCTGGAATCTCTGGGCATTTCTACAAATGATCCCCTATCTAGAATGCGCTTTCTTACTCCTTCTTTCTTTTTTTTTTCCCCCATAGTATTTGCTTTTTTTCCAATTGCTATAAAGACAATTTTTAATTTTAATTTTTCAAAAAATTTGAGTTCTAAGTCATCTCTCTCTCCCTCATTCATCTTCTCCCTGAGATAGTTAGCAACTTAATATGGGTAATATAGGGGCAATCATGTAAAACATATTTCCATATTATTGATGAGGAGTAAACTGAGGTTCTAAACCAAGATGGGTCAGTTCCTTTTCTCTCTCTCCTTCCTTCCCCAAAGTAACCAAGGGCTGGGTCGGCAGCAAAGGAATTTGCTACTTAATGCTGTATGGAAACAAAGTCTTTATTGATTAGAATGGAAACACTGGAGAGCCGGTGGGCAAAATGGCTGCATGGTACACGGCCAATTTTGCAAAGAATAGATTTTTGAGGACTCTGTTTTATACAAGAGCACAATCATTCAGATGTAGTGATGTAAGGAGGTTCCTGAGAGTGATGTAAATAAGATAAGGATTCTCTTGTTATCTTTTGGGAAGAGACAGAAGTCTCTTCCCAAAAAGGAATTTCCTGCTGGCATTTGGTCTATTTGAGCAGAATAGAATGGGGGCTGTAAAACCCCAGCCAGCTCAGATAGCCCAAACTAGTTTGACCAGATCTTGTATCAAAGGTCCAAGTCCCAAAGGAAGTTGGAGATCAAACAAGGAATATCAAGGGGCTATGGCCCCCAACATTATCATGTTGTGAATGGAAACAGACCAAAAGAAAAGAACCCTGAAAAAATTTTTAAAAACTAAGAAAATGAAAATAGTTTCCTTCTATCTGCATTTATACTCTATCAGTTCTTTTTCTGGAAGGATACAGTATTTTTCCTCATGAGTCCTTTGGAATTGTATTGCTGAAAAGAGCTAAGTCATTCATTGTTGATCATCACACAGTGTTGCTGATACTGTATACAAAGTTATCCTGCAACACTAACTTTGTTCAAAGCACAACTGACCTGCCATCGATCAAATAGTTTTTTAGATCCTCCAGGTAGAAGTAATCATATCCTTTTAGAAATTACCTCATATTTATAGATACTTTGCATTTACTTATTTCTACTTGATATATCTTCTCAAAAAATGTAACTTTCTTGAGGGCAGAAATTGTTAATTTTTGTCTTTGCTTCCTCAGATCTGAGCACATGTTGTTTAGCTGTTTCAGTTGTGTTCAACTCTTCATGATCCCATTTTGGGATTTTCTTGGCATAGATACTAGAGTAATTTTCTATTTCTTTCTCCATGTCATTTTATAGATGAAGAAACTGATGCAAACAGGAGTAAGTGATTTGCCCAGATTTACACAACTAGTAAGTGATTTTTCTGACTCCAAGCATGGTGCATTATGTCACTGTATCAACTAGCTCCCTACTTGTCATACAGTAGGTACTTAATAAATTTGTTGAATTGAAATTAATGATTCTAGTAGTGGCTAGTGTGATATAGTTGTAATCCAGCCACTCTATCAGAACACTCTTTCTTAAAAACTATAAATTATATGTGCTGTAAAGTGCATAATTACTATATTTCTCCTTTGTTTCAACTTAAGTTAACCAGGCTACACTAATACATATCTTATGGAAGGAAGATTACTTGCTTATTTTTTTCCTCCTTAAAAATCAGGTCATTTGGTTCTGATTTGAGTAGAACCTTTAAAATTCTATGACTATGAATCTAAGCCTTTCAGAAGAAATCCTTCACTTAGAATCAATGATTCAGTCTTAAGAAACTAAAATTTCAAGGACAACATTAATCTGTCTTCCTTGAAAGCAGCACAGTTCACAGTGGTATTTATCTAAAACTCTATTCATATCCATGATTTTTCTTTCATATTTTGGGTATACTTATTGTTTTCATATTCCCCTGGTTACACATATTCCTTCTGATGCTGCTTCAGTTTCCTTATCTGTAAACTGGAGATAATAAAAGCACCTATTTCTCTCGCAGGGTTAATTAGGATCCTTTTCTTTGGACTTGTGTCTGGGATATTGGCTTGGAAGTACATATCCAAATTCATACAGATGAATACTTTAAGAGTGAAGTCATTCTGACGGTTTAAAGTTTTATAAAGATTCTTCAAAATATAAAAGTGATTAAGGGCATAAAATTCTCATTCTATAGTGCCTTCTGGAGTGCTAAGGAGATACCAGAGAGCACTACCTTAAAATACTTCTCAGTCATTGCTTGATGTAGAAATGATCTGTAAGTATTGTTGCTTAGTCCTTTTCAGTTTGGTCTCATTCTTTGTTATCCTTTGGGGGGGGGGGGTTTCTTGCTAAAGATATTGGAGTAATTTGCCATTTTTTTTTCTCTAGCTCATTTTACAGATGAGGAAACTGAGGCAAACAGAAATAAGTGACTTCTCCAGGGTCACAAAGTTAGTAAGTATTTGAGACTAGATTTGAACTCACAAAATGAGTCTTTTTTGACTATAGGGTCAATCTCTATCAATTATATCACCTAGATGTAACACCATATCTAAGTAGGATCTAAGATTAAAAGAACAGATCCAGGTACATTAATTCTAAGACTGCTTCTTGTTACTGTATGCCCATATCCTTATTATTACAAATTATTCAGACTTTGGTGGTCTAAGCTAATAATGGCTACTAACGGTGGGTGTCTCTAGCCATATACTTATTTTTTTCTTTCTTTCTTTTAAAATTTATTTTGAAAGGCAATTGGGATTAAGTAATTTGCTCAGGGCACATATCTAATAAGTGTCAAGTGTAATGTGGATTTGAACTCGGGCCCTTCTAACTCCAAGTCTGGTATTCTATCCACTATACTACATAGCCACCCCTCTCTGCGCCCCCCCCCCCCTTTTTTTTTTTTTTTACAAACATTGGGAATCTTTATTAGATCAGCAAGCTCATATTCTTCAAGACTCAGACTTTGGGTGGGACTTTTGAGGAAGAGAAGAAGAAAGAAGGACAGAAAAGAAACTAAGGTCTATCCACTACCCTGGACATCCTCTCTATCTCCCAACAACTATCTTAGGCTACTGAGAAAAGAAAGAAATAGGCAGAAGGGAATGACAAGAAGGGAGGGATTAAGGGAAAAGGAGGCTCCTGCCAAGGAGAGTCCTATTCAGATATGTGGCTTTCAAAGTCCAGCTATGGCCAGGACAGCAGTCACCATTGGTCCATCCCTATAAATTTAAACTTCCACAGTAGCAAGGCTGAGGGAGGGAGTAGGGAGCAAGAAGAACAACCCTGTGAAAGAGATATTGGTTCCTTGTTCATCTCCTTTCAAATCAGTGACCTGAAGCCTGGCCTAAATGTGCTTATTAGGGTACAAATCCTCAAGTAAGAAAACAAGCTTCTTAGGGAAAAATAAATAGAAATATTCAATTTTGGTTCAGCAGAGGAGGATGGGGCCATTGGTCCATTTTTGGAAACTGGAGGAAGAGGGAGTGTACGTCAGCAAGTTTGAGATGAAAAGATTTTGGTTTAGCATATGTAAGCACTGTGAGAGAAACAGTGCTGACAATGGGTGGGGGGTCAGTGAGAAGAGCAAGAGGAGGTAGCAGAAGGAGCTTGAGTGTTCCACAATTTTCCTGAGAACTGAGGTACTATAGACTTCATCCCTGGGTTCCCAAGCCCTAGGATGATTATACTATGGAACTGTCCTTGCTACCTGCAAAAGGAATTAATTAATTGGTATTTGCTATGGGACATAAATTAGGTATTCCTGTTTAGTCTCCCCGTTCTCTCTTCCCTTGTTTCTATTACCAATTATCATTCAACAAACATTTATTAAGTGCTTCCATGAGCCAGGTATTGTAGCTTACATCCAAAGGGGAAGAATATGTTAATTTCTAGGTACATACAAATTATGTGCAGAGTAATTGGCAGGTAATCTCAGAGGAGAAAGCCCTGGGAAGGCCTCTACAGAAGTTAATATTTGAGTGAAGTATTGGAGGAAGCCAAGGAAAGGACGAGCTGAGAATGAGGGGACAAAATTTTCCAGACTGGAGACTTAGCCCTTTGTGAGAACCAGTAATTAGGCCTGTGTTGCTATATCGTACAGACTTTCCATTATGAAAATTAGTCTTTACATAAAGCATTTTGAAAGAAATCTTTATTCTAAAAATTCAATGTTAACTTTACTCTATAGTATTGTGCTCTTTGCTTCTGCCCTTGATTGGTGGCTCTATGGTTTTCTCCCTTCCTCCCTTAATAATAAATAATAATAATAATAAACCATCTCCAAGTCAAAGCAGAAGTGCAGAAGCCCAGACTGAGATCTCTAGCACTGAGAAAGGAGACTTTTATCTTGGTCCAACTGATGGGGTTTGAGGTCCCTTTAAGATTCCTTTCTAATTGTCCAACCCATGGCTGACCTTGATTCACAAATCCTGGTCAAAGGCACCCTTTGAATATCTGGGTCCAGCCCCTATTATCAGCTCAGCTTCCCCCAGCCCTCACCTGATCTAACTGAAAAGCTCGCCAAGAACTTGGGGGGGTACCTCCCATCATCTTCTAGGTATAAAAGAAAAGAGCCAAGAGCGCTCTCTTTGCAGGAGCCCTCCCCCCAACACATGGTATCCTTCCAGCCATGTAAGGGTTCCTGCCTGCCCAGCGGCCACTTCTGGTCCTGGTGTCTTTCTAACTGAACTTTAGTTCCAAATTTCTACAATAACCTTTTATTTGTCAATCTAGGTTTTGGGTCTATAAATTCATTTACAGGGAACACTGCACCTCATGGGATCATCTTACTATCTATGTGCCAAGCAATGGGGTTCCCCCTTTCCTTTCCCTCATTATATCCACTGGCCTTGCATGTCTACCCCATGCTCACCCGTCTGTCTGTCTTCTCTTTACCTATGCGTTGGGACTAAATATCTGTCCTTCCCCCACCTAAGTCTTTCATGTTCTCCTGTTTGTGTCTTCCCTAACTCTGGCCTCAATACATTCCTTTTCCTGCTCTCCCTTCTCTGTCCCTGCTTCTGTGTTCCTGGGCATCCCCTGGCCCCCTTCCTCCCTATTCCACTCTCACAGGCAAATTTACATTAAGTAAAAAATCACTTTGCATAGAGGTCTATGGAACAGTCACTTTGTAAATCCTGAGTGTGTAATATACTGAAGGGAAGAAAATATACGAAAACTTGGGAAAGTAGGAAAAGGTCAAGTTATGAAAAATTCCAGAGGAATGCGATCATGGAGTTATTAGGAAGCCTCTAGAGTATATTGATGTTACTAGGTCTGACCTGCACTTCAGAAAAATAAGTTTTGCAGCTGATTTTGGAGTGGGGAAAAACTTTGGCAAGAGAACAAATCAAAAAGTATTCTAATAGTCCAAATAAGAGTTGATTAATGTCTAGACTAGCGTGTTGCCTCTATGAGTTGAAAAAAGATGACTTATGAGAGAGATTTCATGAAAACAAAATTGACAAGATCTGGCAAAAAATCAGATTTGTGAGATAAATCAGACTAAGGAGTAGAAGATGATACAGATTGTGGGCACTGGATAACCTCTTTGGAACTCGCTAGGCCATTAAATTTGTCATTTGCTCAATTATGTTGGAAAATTTAGTAGTGCATAATGAATTTTTTGATGATTAGGAGCAAGACATTTCTTTAGCAGGGCGTAGGGAAGAAGGGATAAGCTCATTGCAGATTTATATAATTATAACTCCATACTTTTCTGTAATAGCAAGTGACCATTTAACAAAAATGAACGGCAAGAAAATCCAAGTTAGGGAATAAAACATGTAGGGAAATGCAAGAAAAATAATGAGATAAAGAAAACTAAATAAATGTGAAAAATGGAAATAAGAGGATAATCATTGTGGTTCTATAGTTGTTTATAAGATAGATGCCTAAATAGAAATGAACAACTTCCTAAAAGTCAATATTTACATAATTGATAAAGAAAGGATTAAATATGCTTGCCTCCTGAATCTAATGCAAGACTTTATTATAATTTTATAAGGCAGAAAGGTATTATTTCTTAATTCTTGGTTTTATATAAATGTCAATAACTTTTAAAAACAAGCAAACCTTCATGGATTATATCTCCAGTAACAAAGTTTCTGAAATTCTTATTATTATTCACAAATAATATATATTTTCTTAGTTGCCTATCCATCCATACTGGAGTGGGGAAGGCAGAGAGATATGTCATTATATCAATCATCTTTATTATTCATCTGTGTTACCATTAAAAAAATGGTTTAGAGCATTTCTTGAGGCTCAAAGTAGTTTAATTAACTTGTCCCTAGACTTCTAAGTTTCAAAAATGGAATTTGAGCACAGTTTATCCTAATTTCAAGTTGTACATTCTATTTTCTATAGCAGTAATTACAAACACAAATAGAAACACATTCCTGCCATACTATATTGACATAGAAAACCGCAAATTGGCATTATCCTGTTATATTCCATATTTATTTATTTTATGAATAATTTCTTAATTAGATTTTAATCTATTTCAGGTCAATAAGTTTGATACAGGATAATATCCCTTATATTTTACATTTTCAAAAGATAACATTTTTGTGTATTTTATAAAGAAACATCTACTGATAGCTAATGTAAATTGCTAATACTTGATAGCAGAAAGACTAAGGTCTGAGATGTTGACCCAAATGAAGACACAGTTTTACATAGATGGAAAATAGGCCAAAACTCTGAATCTGGTGGTAATCCAGTAAACCAACCCATTGTTCTATAAGGGATACAATGAATAAAAGGAAATACTGTCCCGGCCATCAAGAAGTTTACAATCTAATAGGGGAGAGGGGAAGACAACACACCCCAAAAGGAGGAAATATAGGGGAGACCAGGGTGTATCCAACTATCTTGTTCAGTGGAATTGGCATCTGGCAGAGCAGCAGACATGGAGTTGAATGGTAGTAAGAAGGAAGTTTCATGAGGTTGCTATTATTGTTATTGAATCATTTTAGTCATGACTCTTTGTGATACCATTTGGAGTTTTCTTGGCAAAGATGCTAGAGCAGTTTGCCATTTTCTTCTCCAGTGCATTTTACGGACAAGGAAACCAAGGCAAGCAGGGTGAAGTGGCTTGCACAACTAGTAAGTGTCTGAGGTTGGGATTGAATTCAAGAAGATATGATCCTGAATTCCAAACTTGGGACTTTATCCATCCAAAGGCTTTCACAAGCTAGTAAGCCTCATATGAACTTTTTTTTTTTTTTTTTTTTATTAAGAGTAAGTATACAGAATTCTCTCTGTAGTACTTGTTGGCATGCTGGAGAAGGGCCACTTAAATAATGTGTGAGAACTATGAGATAAATTCTCCAGTGTTGGCAAATGCTGCAAATCAGGATTTGATTTATTGTTTTATTGATTTTCTAGACAAGAAAGTGATAAGCAAGATGATAGAAGCAAGAAAACACTGTCTATAGTAATAGCAATATTATTTTCAAAACAACTTTGAGTGAATGAGTCATTTTGACAATTATAAATACCCAAATAAACTATAAAGAATATGTACAGAAAGATACTATCCAGATCCAGAAAAAGAAATGGTAAATAGAAGTATATAAAGAATATACATACACATACACATACATATGTATATGTTTAATGGTAGTTACCTTTAGGTTTAGGAAGGGGAAAGACAAAAAGAAATTTACACAATAACCTCATTATGTATTTAAAAGGAATAGCAAGCTGTACATAACCTATTTGCAGGGCAAATGTGCAATTATCTTTTTTTTTTTTTTTTTAATTTATACTATGTTATGGAAATGCTTGTATTATTCCTTAAATTAAAAATAAAATATAAAGGAAAGTGATGAAGAAAATATTAATGAGGCAGATTAAATTTAAAAGTGTATTGCATATATATTTTTTAATCTTTTTTTTTTTGCTAGTTGTTTAACACTTATCTGCATGCCTCTATTCAGCTATTTCCAAGTACAGGTAGAAGATAAAAATAGAGATAAAATCTCTAAATCAGGGTGTGTCCAGATCCACTAAAAACAAGATTGTTTCCAGATCACTGTACACCTTTGTATTTTGAAACTATCATCAGATCATATGATCTCTTAAAATCTCTGCCAAACTGTAAATTCTATGATCCTAAGACTATATAATTTAATTCTTATTAGCAGTGTTTAATTCTTATAAACATTAGCACTTTCTCACCTCATTCCACTAAATCTTCAGAAGTCACAGGAAAATAGCATTATCATGTTTCTGAATATAAAATTAGGATTTCCTGACAGTTTTTCAATGTATTTGCAATTTCATTTAGTGTGATCTTTTTAATATCTTTGTAAAAAAATAAATGAATTTATTAACTATGTGAGGATATACTGTAGGCACATTTAGTGAAGGATAAAGTGCTAATTAATAAATATTGGTTTCCTTCAAATCTCAATTTTACTTTCTATGGGAAGCCTTTCCCAATCCCTTTTAATTCTAGTGTTTCCCTTTTTTATACAGCCTTTATACTTGTCTGCTCCATGAGATTTTAAGCACCCTGAGAGAAGGGATTATTTTTTGCTTCTTTCTATACCCACATTTATTCATTCATTCCTTCATTTAACTATTTATTTTTGCTGAGACTGTTGGGGTTAAGCGACTTGCCCAGGGTCACACAGCTAGAAAGTGTTAAGTGTCTGAGACCAGATTTGAACTTGGGTCCTCCTGACTTCAGGACTGGTCCTCTAACCACTGCGCCACCTAGCTGCCCTCATATACCCACATAATTTAGCACAGTATCTAGCACATAGTAGACATTTAATGAATCTTTACTGACTGATGACTGACATGAAAGTATTTTTCACTTGGAATTTTAGCAACAAGGTACTAAATATTCATAGCAAGCATTTAACTGTGTGGAAAAGGTATGACATTCTTTTCTCACTTAAACAAGACATCTAAAATTGGGATATCTTTCTTCTATGTTGAGGAGAGATTCTATGAAATAGGAATTCAGGGAAGTGTTAAAACAAGAAAAAATAAGAACTAGTATAGAAGAAATTATATTAAAAATCTTAAGATCTTAAATAATTCCACAACTCAAAATTTAAATAGGAAACACATTTACTAAGCCTCAAAAAGTCCGAGGGACGCTTCCTCAAACAGCAAAATTTTACCTAATTACAGCTTAGGGCTAGATAATTGTTATTTTTCTCATATATTAGCCTCAAAATTTCATTTAGAAATTTTTAAACTATTCACAGATTTCATTTATTCACAGCCATCATTTTCAACTATGATCCTCCTTCCCTTCCCCATTTAGTCCTTAGTCTGCAGATAAAGCCAAAGGGAGAACACTCTAGATCATTTCTAGAATAAAATGGGATGAGAAAAGAGATGAAATTCTCCAGCCGAGTCCATATAGGCAAGTGGATTATTCATTGGGCACAGTTTCCATGACTTATTTAGGCGTAATAATATATATATATATATATATATATATATATATATATATATATATATATATATTTTTTAATGCTCAAAGAGGAGTTCAAGTTTGCAGATGGTGTGACTTGAAAGGCTAACTGATTAAAAGCTACACAAGTTGCACAAGTAGCTATCACTCAAATTGCCACTGGGGTGATATTTGAAGTAGCCCAATATTTCTTAATTAAATCCATTATCATTTATGTGCCATAATGGATCCTTTTAATGAATTAAAAAAGTATAACTGGCAAGGACTTACCTACCTTAGTCCATTCAGACCCAAGAGATCAGTTTAACTTTGTACTGCTGCTTCGACCTTTTCACAACTAGTTTGCACACAATATATAGTTGTTTCAAAATAATAACAATAAAAGATACAATTACTTGAGTTTCTAAATGATCACAAATGACATCTATTTTACTGCTCAAAAGTTACACTTTGAATAGGAGAGACCCTTGTTCCTCAAATTGTATTGCCACAGTTCTCTTTTATTGTCCTGACTCAGTTTCCCTAATTGTTCTGCTTCAGTTTATAATTGTTCTGCTCAGGGCAACTAGGTGGCACAGTGGATAGAGCACCAGCCTTGAATTCAGGAGGACCCGAGTACAAATTTGGTCTCAGACACTTAACACTTCCTAGCTGTGTGACCCTGGGCAAGTCACTTAACCCCAGCCTAAGGGAAAAAAATAAAAAATAAAATAAAATAAAATAATTGTTCTGCTCAGTCCTGTGAAATCACCCCTCCCTCTTAAACAGAATATTTGATAAGCATAAAAGATTTTATATTTTAGAATATCAGAATGTCTCTCCCCATCCCAAGCTATCAGAATATCAGATACCTTCTTATCAAGATGCCTCTTCCCATCTCCAGTGCCTCCTCTCATTATGTCATCCCCCTCTCTGGTGGCTCGCCCCACCCTGTCAGAGTCCCATTCCCACTCTCAGCACCCTGACTTTGCCCCTGCCTCAATCTACCCCCTGACTCTGAGCCATAGTCATTGAGAACTCACATTGGTGCTGGATTCTTGGAGAAGATAGTCTCATTCAGCCCTGGGACCAAACCATTGGTCCATTTGGTCCAGTAGAGCTCTCCCTTTCAAATAAAATATTAATAACTCTAATCTCTCTCTTGCCTCAGTTTCTCCAGCATTACATTTTGGTGGCTTCCCACTGAGATATTAGAAAATGAGAGCAGGATTAATGATTCAAAGATCTTCGGGTCTCCTCCTTGGGCCTCAGGGAGGCTGGAGATCTGGGTTCACTGCTTGGAGAGGCCTTCCCTCTGGATTTTTTCCCAAAGCCCCCGGGAAAGAGCAGTTTCCAGCCATAGCCTGATGCCTGATGGTGGACACTTGATTTCGGCCAGGGGAGAGTAAGTCTGAATGTCTTAAGACCTGTTCTGTTCTGTCTGTCTGTGCTAGCATCTGGATTCTCAGAATAATGAAATGCTTATGGGCATTATTTCTGAGAGTAGGATGCTCTGGACACAGGGCACAAAGACACATCTGGTTCTGTGTGCCAGTTGGCACAACTTTGGCATTCTAGAGTATAAATCTGGGTATCTTTTTAAGACACCATCTGGCTAAATGTTTTGACTTGGAAATCTATGTCTGTGTGTTCTGTGTGACTTGTCTGTCCTGTTGGTTCAGAGCTCTGCTAAATTAAAAAAATTGGGAATTGGTTATTTCAATGTTGCAACTGTACTTAGTATAAAATTTGCTTGTGATTTTAAACTTTTTAACTTGTTGTACTAATTGGTGAGTAAAAGGAACACAAAGGTATATGTTTTTTTCCTTGAAGCAGGTTTTCAGAGCCTGCTAGATTAAAGGCAATAAAACCTTATCTGATTGAAACTCAGGATAGATAAACATTTGATTAGGAATTTTAGGATCATTCTAAATGTGGGGGAAATAATTTTACTGTTGCCTTTGCATGCTGGATTTGTTCTGAGTATTCTTTTGGACAGTTTTAAATTGTGGGAAATAATTTTGTTGTTGCCTATGCAGAATAGACTTAGTTATCCTTAAATGGAAGATCTTAAGAACTTGTTGGAGTGAAATTCTGTTAACTTACCTGAAAGGGGTCACATGCCTCTAATTAGATAAAGACAGGTCTGACTTTTCTAAATGAATGAGATGAGGTGAGATCTTTCAAGACAGTTGTGAAAATCGAGTAAGGCTTCATCTACTTCAGTGTTTGAGTAGCCCTGACGGACTCTGAACATCGAGACAAGGGTATAATTGGGTTCCCCTCTCATGATATCTCCTCCCTATTTCAGCCAAATATGGGCAACTATGTACTTATTGGTCAAGTTTCAATTTCGCGGGTAGATCTCGTGTTTAGAATGTAAGACTCTCAGCCAATGAGGAGGAGGGTCAGTGGTGGGAGAGGGTGTTTTGCATTAGGGATTAAAGGTGCTTTCCTGCCCACAGGAGGTACTTCCTCTCTTCGATTGTCTGCTCGAAGGATGGGACGCCCTTCTTGCGAGAATGTAAAATAAACATTGATTTTCTCTAGAGCTCTCTCCAGCTTTTTTATTAAATGGTGACCCCTCACCATTACAGTACCACACAGTTTTGGGGGCTAGTCCGGGATCCTTTACTCGATGAGCAAGTGAACTCCTGGCTGCTTGTGGGGAGGCGCCCTGCCCAGATTTAGGCAGCCCGCCAGCATCCAGGAACTTCTCCTTTCTCCCCAATGTAAAATGGGCCCGAAGTGGAGAAACTCAGAGAAAATTGAAGTGAGAATCTCTGCGGTAAAAACTCCGACCGGTCAGTGGAGGACAGATCAGTCAAGTAATTTGCTGTGCAGAAACCCAGAGGTAAGTGTCCTGTGAATCCTTGAGTCTAGTTATAGATTCTGGAGGGGTGCTCTGGACAGGAAGATAGCTAGGCCTTCTGGGTGACTGGAGTTAACCGGTGATGGTTAGTGTGTTTGGGCGTTTGGGAGTTCATGAAACTCCTTCCGAATTCAATGGGTGTGGCCCAGTCCCAGCCAGCCCTCTCGGAGAGAAATGAGGAAAATATCAGAAAATACTGGTAGATAGTCCCTTGGGAGATAAATTAAGTAATTGGAACAAACTGCCAAAATATGAGGGGAAAAAAAAAAAAAAAGCAAGAAAAAGATGATAAGGTATTGTTGTTTTGTTGCAGACTGGGTGTGCCAGAAGGATTAAATGGTGTACCTGAAGGGAAGGGAGAGGATTTAATTCCATTAGCCCTTCTAGGGGCCTTAGGGCGGGGAGGAGAAATATGTCTATTTTGAAGCAGGGGCCATTTCAGCTGACCAGAAATACCCCTTAGTAGATCCCATTTGGGATCAATATCCCTGTACATCGGGAAGTATGTGGGATTGAGCGAGTGAAGATGGTGGCTTCCTTTCTTTTCCTCCCATGGTTCCTGACTGCAGCAGGGCCACGTGGGTCAGGGGAAAGAAACTGCTATTTAGTGAAATTCATTGTTTTAAATATGATGGCAAAAGTAGTTTTATGTTATTGGGAATTTAAAGCTGTGTTTGGAATTTTAAGTTAAAATATAGGTTATTAAAACAAAATGCTGGTAGCTTACTTAGGGGAGGTTGTGGTTGTATCTCCCTACTTAGATGGTATGTTGTTTTCTAGAGGTATTGGGTAATTTGTAACTGAGCTATGCCTTAAGTGTTTGTCAGCTCTGTTGGGCATGTATTAAGTTTTATAAAATTTGGGTCACTTATTTGCGAACTTTGAAGTATAAAGTTTAAAAATATATACATATTTATTTACTTACAGACAAGGGACAAGAAAGATTGATTTGCAAAAGTAATTAATAGTTTAAATGGAGCTATGATATATTGGGTCGGGAAGCATGGTGGTATGGGGAAAGGGTGACCACGTGGAGAGGGACCTAGTCAGGTGTTCTAATCCCTCCTCCCATTAAGTATAGTGTTTTTTTTTTTTTTTTTTTTTTTTTTAATAACTGCACCTCCTTGCTGATTTAGATATTAATTATTTCTACTGTTTAAAGGAACAGACTACATTTTTATGGTGTTAATAACTGAATGTTTTATTTTTATTTTTCAAGTCTATAACTGTTCTAAGGAGTTGGAACTGTAAGTTTTCTGAAAGCAATTCATTTCTACTAAGATCTGATCTGACTAAAGCAAATTATTTAATGTTTATTTACATGCATGATAGTCTCCTTATTTAAAGATTATTTTAATCTGATCTGATAATTTGATAAGAGTTATTTGCAAAAATTTTAATCCTTTTCAGAATGAAGAGAGTATTAATGTTAAATCTGAAAGATCTGAAAGTTTCTTTTCTGTGGAAACGGGATGGACAATATGTGACTTAGGATTTTTCTTGTATTGAGTATTTTGAAGGCAAAATAATCTGTAATGTTAAACCTAGGATCATCTACTTAGATATAAAAGATAAACTGTATAATCTGAACTTTCTAGAATGAATCTTTACTGTGATTCTTGAGAACTAGATTCACCTGAAGCCTTAATTAATGATAATTGCCATAGGAGATAAAATCTTTTGGGACTGTAGCTAATATTTACTTGGAGTTTTGAATTCAGATATAACTGTTTGCTTAGGTCGTTAAACTCCACCATCTGGAGATGGGATGGTTAAAAATTAGGACAGCTACATGAAGTAAAACTGCCTTAAATAAATCATGCCCCTGGAGTTTCCTCTTATGTTTGTAATCAGAGCAAGTGGTCAGTGAGATAAACAGTACTAGGACCGCTCCCACTTTGCCTTTTTGAGACAAAGCTGGCAATCTCTGGAACCCCAATCCTAGACTCCTGACTATAGATCTATATTCAGATGCGTTTTTCATGTTTTGCATGATCATGGTGAGGATATGGAAAGAACTTTTGACACTCAAACAATCCCCTATTCAATATGCAGAGAAAATAAAATGAAGGGGTATTCAAGTTAGAATAATATTAAATCAAGAGGGCTGGGAGATGGCTCACAGATTCCAGAATGTTGAAACATGAGGCAATACTATTAGAAAAGGATGATCTATAATCCAAGATCATAATCTTAATCCTGCCTCTTTATCAGAATACTTGATAAGATCTTATGTTTCAGAATAGCAGAATGTCTCTCCCATCACAAGTTAATGGGAATCTCTTATCAAGACTTCTTGAATTCTCTTATGTGGAATTAGACATTCTGTATATGATTGTATTTGCATTGGGTGTTTTTAAAAACAAACTGATTTGTATGAATAATGTTCACTTATGAAAGATCTACTTGGATATAAACTCATTGGGACAAATTCATTATTGTTATGATAAATATTTGTTTAGAATTTAAGTATGGTTCTTCTAGGATGGTAAATGGGAAAAAGAGAAATGGGTTTGCTAGAACTTCCACTGTTACCAAGAGCAATCTACCCGTCCATTGGTCTGCTCAAACTTGTGAACTGTATGCTTTAAATCAAGGGTTGAACTTATTGCGGGACCAGGATGGGACTATATATATACACACACACTGATTTGAGATATGCCTGGGGTGTGATACATGGATTTGGAGGGATTTGGGAGAAAAGAGGGACTGGAAAACATTCTGGAATGTAGCATTATACATGCAAAGGGACATGAAATGGGAAATTCTTTTGAGGTAAAGGGAAATAGATTAGCAGATGAGGAGGCCAAGGGAGCTGGAGACCAGGATATTTCTCATAATGGCCTTGATACCTGTACTTCCCCCTAGTCTACCCTCTCCCAGTTTTACTCAGAAGGAAAAGAGAAGGCCTCAACTCTAGGAGCAGTTGAGAAGTCAGAAGGACGATGGCTCTTACCTGACGGCAGAGAGGTACTGACCAAAGCAAGTATGGGGCAGGTCCTTCAGCAACTGCACCAGGGCAGTCATTGGGATTTCCAAAGCCTGTGTGATGCTGTGCTGACAAGGTATGTTTCCCCTGGCCCATATACTATGGCCTGACACCTGGTGGATGGCTGTCTCGTTTGTGGAAGGATTGACAAAGCTGCTCAACACCAGCTCCCAAAAGGGGGATGACCTCCAGGAATCAGACCATTCCAAAGCATCCAGGTGGATTTACTGAGCTGCCACCAGAGTCGCCTCTTGCTGGTCGTAGTGGACCATCTGACCTCATGGATCTGGAGGCATTTCCCCTCATGCCGAGCAACTGCCTCCACAGTAAGTAAGGTCTTATTAGAACAAATTATTCCCAGATATGGAATGATGGAGAGGATAGACTCGGATCAGGGAACACATTTTTGCTAAGGTATTGCAGAATCTGATTGGGGCCTTGGAAATCACTTGGGATCTCCATAGCCCTTGGCATCCTCCCTCTTCTGGGAAAGTAGAAAGGATGAACCAAGAAATAAAACGGCAGCTGACTAAGTTATCTTTAGAGACCCAACTACCTGGGACTAAATGCCTTCCTCTCACTCTGGTTAGAATCTGAACCAAGCCACGTAGAGATATTGGGCTTTCACCTTATGAATTATTGTATGGTCATCCTTTCCAAGCTTATCATGAGGGTAACTGGGAGCCTATTTTAGAGACAAAGGATTTATTTGTTAAGAGATAATGTTAAGTCATTGCTTAAAACATTTGCAAGAACTTGAACAAAAAGGGCTAATAGCTCAGACTCCTCCTCTAGGTTTCCCTGTTCATAGAATTCAGGTTGGAGATTGGGTGTTGATCCGTTCCTGGAACGACAGAAGCTGGGACCGACCCTACCAGGTGGCACTGACCTCAGACACTGCGATTCGCACCCAGGAACAAGGCTGGACACCACACTAGGACAAAAGGACCTGTGGCGCCACCTTTATCGGGGAGACCTCCAATTACATAAGAGGAGGGGACCTCCACTGAAAGAACACTGATTCTGAATCCAGTGCATTGTAACTGTATGACTTTTCTTACTTTGGGTCTCTTTGCCTGTTTGGAAGCTGATATATTTTCACTTGGGAATTCACCTTAACTTCACAGTGTTATACTCAGAGGGCATGTTCAGAGTCCTTCAGGCCTACTCAAACACTGAAGTAGATGAAGCCTACACTGAACCTCATGGGGCTTTCCCTGAGCTTTGGGTTTACCTATTTCCTCATGATAGCCACAGAAACCAGACTTTTACTTTCCAGAGATGAGAACTAGTTCCTCCTGCTCATGCAGAATATAGGGAGAACTTTTAATTTATCAAATTGTTGGATCTGTGTTGGATCCCAACAAGCAAACCAATGGCCATGGGTAGCTGTCCCCTTAAGCCCAGCCTGGGTCCTTAGTAACCGATCCCAAAGGGAGCATATACATTGGGTGCAGTTATCAATGGGGTTGGTACAATGTCACCCCAAGGACACCTGGGACTCTGTATCCCACATTTTGGAGTACCTTTAACCTAATAGATCAGTGGCCAGTTGCCAATTGTAGTTGGAGGAAGGAGCAAGGTTTATGGAAATGTCATTATGTCATCTTTGTGGGGGGGGAGACCCCCTAGGGATGAGAGACCCTTTTACATATTTTCAAGGGAACAACCTGCTCTAAAGGGTCATTATTGGATCTGTGGTTTAACTGCCTATACTCACCTACCTCTTAATTGGACAGGGATTTGTTAAATTGTACCAAGGCCAAATGACATGGAAATCTAGTAAGAGAAGTCACTAAGAACATTAGGAAACTTGCTTGTGTTTCCTGTACAGATGTGGACCTCACTGTTCAATACTTCTTGATGGTCCTAGTTTGGGAAGCTGGTGGAAGCAGCTCCTTTGGCTTGGCCTTATAGCCCTTAGTGGTTTTATATTACTCCCTATCTACATCCCTTGTTTGATCAGATTAATAACCAGAATTGTCCAAAATCATCATCTGGAATGATCAGGTTGGAAGAGAAAGCTGAAGGGTCTGTTAGATGGATGTTGTTAAAAGAGCAAGGGTGGAGCCGGTGGCCCAAGGCCAACAGCAACCAGAAGGAAGTGAGGAATTCATAGGGAATGTGAAATTATGTTACAAAAATTTGAAGAGATCTCAGTGTACAAAATAAGAGGAGGGACTGAATGAGATGAGCTGAGATCTTTCAAAACAGTTGTGAAAATCGAGTAAGGCTTCATCTACTTCAGTGTTTGAGTAGGCCTGAAGGACTCTGAACATCGAGTCAAGGGCATAATTGCGTTCCCCTCTCATGATATCTCCTCCTCCCTATTTCAGCCAAATATGGGTAACTATGTACTTACTGGTCAAGTTCAATTTCATGGGTAGATCTCCAGTTTAGAATGTAAGACGCTCAGCCAATGAGAATGAGGGTCAGTGGTGGGAGGGGGTGTTTTGAGTTAGGGATTAAAGGGGCTGTCCTGCCCACAGGAGGCGCTTTCCTCTCTTCTATTGTCTGCTCTAGGAGTGGGAAGCCCTTCTGGCGAGAATGTACAATAAACTTTGCTTTTCTCTAGAGCTCTCTCCAGCTTTTTTTATTAAATGGTGACCCCTCACCATTTCCATACCACACATAAAGGTTCCAACTCTGGCCAAAGTTGTAGCTTAGGAAAAGTCCATTGGGAATAATGGTCACTTGGAATCCTCCCCCCCAACCCCCCCACTGCTTTCTGCTACTTTAAAGGTTGGGTGGGGTAGGGATCTCTTGCTTCCAAAGGTCAAGATTAAACTCTGCTAGTTAGCCTGGGGTGTAGTTTAGCTCACCTTCCCTCCCCCCTGCCTCTTTGGAGGTGACGAAGAAAGGCCATATGGGAACCCTTACCCCCACTAAGTGTGTCCCAGCCTCTTTCTGCAGAGGCTTGGCTTTGGCACAAGATTTCAAGAAATAGGCCCGATTTTAAATTAATTGATTGATCTATAACTTAGTAGGGTTATTTCAAAATATGGTAGAGACCACAGAGAGGCCTGGGTACTTCCTTAAATGAGGAATGCTGTTTTATGCTAATAAGTCTGGGGTTATTAGGGAGACACTTGTCCCTGCCACAAATTCTTGAATTTTTCTAGTTTTATTTTGGTTTATTTGCTTTACATAGGGTTGGTCAAAATTATGGTGCTAAGACCTTCTAGAGGAAGATAATTCAATGATTGGAATATTCAGAAGAGAAAGAGTGTGGTTTGTTATGCCACAGTTCTCTTTTATTGTCCTGACTCAGTTTCCCTAATTATCCTGACTCAGTTTCCCTAATTGTTCTGTTTTAGTTTATAATTGTCCTGCTCAATTCTGAAAAACCACCCCTCCCTCTTAAACAGAATATTTCATAAGGATAAAAGATATTATGCTTTAGAATATCAGAATGCCTCTCCCCATCTCTAGATTACCTCCCCCCATTATGTCATACCCCTCTCTCTGGCTCACCCCACCCTGTCAGAGTCCCATTTCCACCCTCAGCACCTGGACTCTGCCCCTGCCTCAATCTACCCCCTGAGTCTGAGCCATCGGTATAGGTCATTGAGAACTCACATTGTTGGCTGGATTCTTGGAGACCATAGTCTCATTTAGGCCTGGGACCAAACCATGGATCCATTTGTTCCCAATAAATCTCCCTTTTAAATCAGTTATTAAACACTCTCTAATCTCTATCTTGCTTCAGTTTCTCTGGCATTACAAAATGGCAATGCTGCTGAATATCATAGTACTTTCATCAGGGCTTATCCCAAGGAATCTCACTGACAAAGATTTCCTAAGAGGGTTTTACTAAACTTTTCTTCCAGTAGTAAGCCAATTACCATTATTATTATTTTCTAGTTTACACACACACACACACACACACATATATATATATATATATATACGCTAATAGTCATGTAATAGATATATTCAGGTTGAAAAGAGGAAGAAACTTAACAACTTCTTTTAGCATTCTTGTATTTAAAAAAATCAGTAATCATACGATAATAATTAAATGCTTTTCAAAGCTATCAATTCATAAAAAAGATATTTGTCTTGTTGACTCTGGCATTTTCAGGCTAATCTTAGTTTATGTGGTGCCTACTATGTGCCAGCCTTTTTCTATGTCTTGAAAGTTGCTTAAACCTACTTTCAGTGATACTCTAAAGTTTTAGTCTATAATTCCTTAATTTATTAATTCTATGACAATTAGAAAAAGGTCCTTGTAATTGGGATAGTAATTTGTTCAATTGCATTCCTACAAAGTCTGAATATAACAATGTTCATTCTTTTCACAAGCCAGGTATTGTTTTAAGGACTTCACAATCATGTGTTCCTTTCAACAGCCCTGGGAAAGCGGTATAAATATTTACTATTCCCTTTGTACATATAAGGACTGATTAAATTGTCTAATTTTACCAGCATTACAATATTTTCAACCAAATAAATTTTAATTTATAATGACTAGTAGCAATAACTAAACTTCATTTTACACAAGGTTCCATTATTTTTGTTTGACTTACATTAAAAATAATTCAACTTTCCATTATTGCTTCTTTGTTTTTTTTTTTTTTTTTGAGTTACTCAAAGTGCCAAACAAAGTCCCTTAAATTTTCTAAATTACTAATCTTTTAGCATGACTTTGCAACGGGTGCAATAAGATAATTCTTTATCAATCAATTAATTAACATGCATTTTATGAAGCATATTTTATAGTCTTACATTAATTGGGAAAGGAAAGCTTGCAGCAACTATCAAAAGGGCATTGCTTTAATTTTTTTTTCTAATTTTTTTCCCTGGAATTAAGATCCTCTCTGAAATCTCTCTTTCCAAAACCCTTTATTTCAAATCCTGAATTTATGCTGACAATGTAGAATCCAATTTTCTTTACCCATCTTCTTCTTCACTTTATTACCTTATGCAACACTATTCTTTCTTTCTTTTACTTACTTAATTGCTTTAGCAAACCTATTTTTGCTTCTTTAGTGGTTACAAATACACTTGTTTAAAGGTTTAGGAGCAATTAGAATTAGTTACAAACACAGTTGTTTTTTGTTTGTGTTTGTAAGAGACAGGCAAATAAACTCAAAAACCATTCACTTAGCACAAATGCTTCATTGTAGTGCCTCACAGATTTCAGTAAGAAATATGATTGGAAAAGAAAGCACCTTTCTCCTTTTATGCTAGAAAGACATTCATTCAGCTAATCTGGCAATGCCCAAGGGAATTTGCTAAAGCCCAACTATGGCACAGGAATATAAAAGGAATCTCACTGCTAGAAACCTATCTTATATAGATTGTATTTTTCTGAATGGCTTGGTGTGTAACTTTTCTTCTTCCTTTGGAATCACTCAAAATTAAGTGAATTTATTTATTTTTCTTAAAAAATAATTCACAAATTCTGCTTTTCCCTCTCAAAATTTCAATATTTTATACTTTTATAAGCCATGTGCTGATTTTAATTTGATTTTTTATGATCTGAGCAGCTGCTACTAGACATTCATGCATTTAGTTTCTTTTTATATCTTTTTCATATTATTGTTTAATTCTATCTTCAATAATTCTTTATCTAACTTAATATATCCTTGTTTGTACAATTTTGATCTTATTAGCATTGATCAATTGATTTTAATTCAAATGTTATTATGTATGTAACTTACATAAACAATTGACTTAAACTGTAGTAATATCCTTAAATTTCATTTATCTTCAGTAGCTTTCTGGTTTCAAAACAAGTTTCCTTTTTCTGGGAGCACTTTGGAAATTCACCTTCAATTGAGAATACCATTCAGGACTTGCTTGGTGCCCTTACATTGATTATTTAAAAGCAGTAAAGAATAGCCCACTTTTTTTCTTTTCTGGAAATGAGCTAAAATTTTATTATTCTGCCTCCTAATAATAAAAATTCCTTCCTACAATACATTTATCCCAACTTTAAGTATAATTTTTAAATATACCTTTATTCAATATTAAAATTAAAATCAATTTCACAGATTGATACTCCAAAATTTCAGACTTAGAGCATAAGTAGCTGAAACATCTTCAGACTTAGCAAATGTTTTCTTTTAAAATTCTGAGTTGTATATTTATTTAAGCTAACAAGATTTTTAATCTAATTTCTCCTATTTAATTTCCTAATTTTTTTTCTTATTTAAACACAACCCTGAATTGCTAATTAAACTGAATCCCTCCTGAAACTATCTCATAACTAATAAAACAATTCTTAAAATGAAAACTTCTGCTTTAAATCAATCCCTTGTCATTTAAAAGGTTCCTTTTAAGAAATAACTGATCTTATTGCTGTTTTCATTAAACTCTGAGGAATTTGGCAGTACCCCCAAGCTCATCAAAATACTTTCTAAAGACACCCATATTATAATTTAGAAATGAAAGAAATTTGATTATTCTTTTTGTAGTTGTAAACCTTCCCCCCCCTTAATTTTCAATTATCTCTAATTGAAGATTGAGGAGTTCTCTTCCCATCCCCAATCCCACTTTGATTATGAATTGAGGAAGGTTATCTTCCACCCACCTGAGTTCCACAAATATAAGAGTCTTTCCTACAGCTAACACTATAATATTAAAGGGTTTGTTTTGGCAAATTCTCTCAATTTTTAATTTCTGGGCTTAACCTTTAGGATCCTAAGACCCTAAGATCCTGAAGGCCCTTTATAAGTGAATAACTCTTTTCTTTAATATTTCCTGAAAATTTAATTGTTAGTGACCGACTTAATCCTAAGTAAATATAAGTGAAAATAACTTTTTCCTTTCCTCATCTATATAAAACTTAAATGAGCCTTCTTCTCAGATCAGAAGAGGATGTAATTATTTTCAGGATGATCACATAACTTGAAGGTGGGAATCTTTCCTTAGAGGAGATCATGACCAACCTGAATTATTGCTCCTTCAAAATATTGTCCCTCAGTGGGCACTCAGTGAGGAATCACTCCCCAAGCCTTACATATCCAGATAAATGGTAATAGGACCCTTACCCTGCTATGACACTTCTTCAAACCATTTAAGAAATTTCTCTATTGATGACAAAAATGATTTAATTACTCCTTGTTAAAATAATTTAAAGGTTTAAAAAATCTATTTTAATCTTGTCAAGAGGAAGTTTTACAATTAGCTACATAGCTAGCTGACTGAGAATGAGTACTAGCAATTCCACTTCTGAATCTTCCTGACCTTAATAAAATGAAAATAAGAAAAAAATGGAGGGGTGGGTGAACAGTATCCCGTATATAAAAAGTTAAAATTATGACCATATAATTTTAATAAAAATAGAATTTGAATGCTCTGGAGCTTATAAATTTAGATAGTTTAGTCACAAATTCAAATATACAATATACAAAACTTATAATCCCTTCCCCTATGGAATCATATCAAATTAATTAATACTGATTGGGTAGAATAAGAGTACAAATGAATTATTTCTCTCAGGACAATACAAGGTCCAAATATTGAAAAAACAAAACAAAACATAAGTATACATAGGGAAATTAAATGGTACCATGGATAGAGCACCTAGTCTGGAATCAGGAAAATCAGAACTCAAATCCAGCCTCAGACACTTAACTATGTAACCCTGGGCAAGTTATTTAAATCTGTTTCTTCATCTGTAAAAGAAGATGGAAAAGAAAATAGCATAGCACTTCAGTACCTTTGCCAAGAAAATCCCAAATGAGGTCACAAAGAGTTGGACATGATTGAAATCTCTATAACAGCAACTTCATGAAAACCTCCTTCTTCCTACTATAACCCATCTCTGCATCTGCTGCTCTGCCCTGTGCCCACTGAACAAGATGCTTGGGTACTTCCCATTCTTTCCCTAAGAAAATCTCAGACACAATTGAAAATAACTATAGTAAATATATGTGTGTATATATATAAAACATAGTAAATAACTATGACCAAAACCAGAATCTTGGGGTAGACTCCTCAGGAGTTTCTGGGTATGATAATCCAAATAAGAAACCTTTGGATGGTCAAGGACTTGTGAGAATAGAAATGCCTTGTAGACATCTCTGACATTCCTAGAAAAATTATAAGGATAAAAAGAGTACTTAAAGGAAGGAAAGGGACCCACATGCACAAAAATGTTTGTGGCAGTCCTCTTTGTAGGCAAGAAACTGGAAACTGAGTGAATGCCCATCAATTGGAGAATGGTTGAATAAATTGTGGTATATGAACGCTATGGAACACTATTGTTTGATAAGAAATGACAAACAGGATGATTTCAGAAAGGTCTGGAGAGACTTACATGAACTGATGCTGGGGGAAATGAGCAGAACCAGGAGACCATTATACACGGAACAAGATTATACAATGATCAATTCTGATGGACGTGGTTTCCAACAATGAGATGAGCAAATCAGTTCCAATTGTTCAGTTATGAAGAGAGCCATCTACACCCAGAGAGAGAACTATGGGAACAGAATGTGGAATGCAACATAGCATTTTTACTCTCTCTGTTGCTGTTTGCTTGCATTTTAATTTGCTTCTCTCTCTCTCTCTCTCTCTCTCTCTCTCTCTCTCTCTCTCTCTCTCTCTCTCTCTCTGTCTCTCTCTCCTGGTTTGATCTGATCTTTCTTGGGCGGCATGATAATTGTATGAATATGTATATATATATATATATATATATATATATATATATATATATATATATATATATATATATATATTGGATTTAACATATATTTCTACCATGTTTAACGTATATTGGACTACTTGCCATCTAAGGGAGAGTGTGGGGGAAAGGAGAGAAAATTGGAACACAAAGTTTTGCAAGGGCTAATGTTTGAAGAATTGTCCACATATATATTTTGAAAAATAAAAAGCTTTAATAAAGGGGAAAAAAGTTACTGGGATAAACTACATTCTTAGGATAGACAATTTTTGATTGCATAAGATGGAAAACTTTAATAAATTTTCTTGGACAGTACAATAAATTATTTTCCCCACAAAAGTTTGTGAAGCACTTTGTACATGTTATTTCACTGATCCTCAAAGTAATCCTGCAAGGTGGGGACTATATCTCCATTTTGCAGATGAAGAGGCTAAAGGTAACAGAGATCAAATGATTTGTCCATGTCCACAAATATAGTAAGTTTCTGAATCAGGATTTGAATTCAAGTCTTTTTAACTTCAACTGTCTGCAGATCTGACTTCTAGTTCTGTTACTGCTTCTAATAAGCAGTATAATAGTGTCATGTCATTTTATTTCTTTTGAACCTATGATTTACAATAGAAAATAATAGCTTTCCAAACATGGTTAATTCAAGAAGTTTTTGAAGTTTAGCATTAACAAAATCCAAGCATCAGGGACATTTGGGTAAGAAAAACGTACACAAAACTTTTAAAATCTCACATTCATACTTATAAGTTTAAATTTGAGAAAAGGGAGCAAGTAACCTTTCTTTGAGTAATTCTTGCTTAAATCTATCTAGCACTGGCAGTCCTCAGCAAATATATTTTAACAATGTAGTCACATATTTTAATAATAAATGGTGATTATCTTATGAATTTAAATTTTATGAAAGCCAATGATTTGACAGAAAACTTAATCTTATCCACAAAGAAAATTAAGTGAAAATCAAAAGCCAATGAATGAAGAAATAAATGAAGAAAGCATTTCTTCAAATGAGAGACAATTTTACTTCATCAAACAGTTGGAGTTCAATGCTAAGCTCTCATGTAAGTGGAAACAATCCTCTTTCTCTTACCTCCCTGGCACAACATACACAAGATAGATACTTCTTATTGCTATGGATGCAGTTTAGTAATTTTTCTTTGGCCTCTTAATGAGATTACATTATAACTTTAGTAGGAAATTGTGATTATCTATCTAGTTTAAAGGATTCTCAACTTGTAACAAGGGGACAGTAATTTTTGTAATATGAATATTATTTATCTTTTCAGTAGTTTGAACAACTATCGATTATTCTTTATCCTTTTAAATTGACTTCTTTGCAGTTGTAATCCCATGCAAGTGTTAAAAGATGAGGAAATAAATTCATATATCTTCTTTTCCAAATATATGGAGTATGGTCTCATACTAAAACTTCCATTGTCTGATTGATTATTCCGAAGCTGAGTATCTACTTTATAGACTGCTTAGACTCCATTTCTACCCTAGTCCTATAATGGAACAATAGAAACATAGGAAGAACTCTGATTTCCTCATCTTGGAGAACTCCTCTTGTAGGAACTCCCTACATCCATGCTGACTGCAAGCAACTACTATAACATCAGAGATAAACCTTAGAGAACTGAATATTAACTGATTTTTCTCAGTGCACATGGTTCCTAAGTTGCAGAAATAGGGTTTGAATTAAGATGTCCTGACTCGAAGACAAGAACTTCATTCCCTATTTCCCAATTCCTCTTTATTAATTCTGGAAAAAGAGATGATGGAAGAGGAATGAAAGTTAAAATTCAATTAAATGGTTGATGTATACGAGTCACTTATGTATATGAGCATCTTACTGCTGACAGAACTCACAGGTCACCATGTATATTCACACATTCTTTCTAAAGTCCCACTGATTACAGACAGGTGAAGAAACAATTGATCAGTCATATGACTAACTGTCCATGTTAAATGTCTCAGAAGTTGGAAGAGTTGAGATAGTGTCAGATTTTGATGGAATGGCTCTTCGCTTTTTACCTAATCCAGGCAAGGAAAGAATCAGCATGAGAACATGGTTATTTTCTTTATGCATCTTGAATGCCAGGAAACATGTGGCATTGAAAAAAATCACTACCCTTATAAACATATAAGATCTTATTTTGCCATTTATTAGCTTAGTCACTTCTCTCACTGATCCCAACTTTCTTTATCTCTAAAATAAGGGTTTTGGCTTCCAAAACTTTCAAGATTCTTCCCAGTTTTTATATTCTCTGATTCTAGGTGATTGTTGACTATTATGCTAATGTAACTTGTTTTCCCTTCCTCTCTATTTTTATCATGGATGTTTCCTTAGTGGCTTTTTTTTTTCAAAACCAGCATAGGTAAATAGCAAGAGGTGTCTATGGCCTTACTCTCTTATGCTTGCCTCCTCTTAGATGATTCTAGAATGCTTAAACTTAAAATATTCTAAGCACTAGTTAGAACAGGCAAACTTGCTGAGATGCCACAGTTATAATTCCATCTTCTACATCCTTACTGGGCTTTCATGGTTAACTTTTAGAGATTACTACCTGCTCTCCCTTTGGTCCTGGTCCATGTTGCCAAGACCCCACCTGAAACCTGATATTTGCCATAGGGAGACCTTTGAATGAAGTTCCATTTAAAACTCCACTTCCCTCCATCCCATTCCCTCCATTCTTTGGCTTCCCTTAGAGAATATATCCCACTTCCATATGTGCTATGACCAGTCATACTGCTCTTTGGAATGGTAGAGGAAAAAAGTCACATGAGATTCTCACTGACTAAATTTCAATTCAGCTGTCAATGACTTCTCATTGTAAATGAGAAAATATCATTCAAACGCATCTAAGTGTTATTGTGTACCACAGACCTGAATTCCTTAAATTGATATGAATAAAAAAGAACTTTCAAACAAAAAGGCAGAAATAATAAAGAAATTATTCACATCTAATGGCTGCATGTATGCTAGAAGTAGCTAGTAGTAGCTAGTATAATCATTCAACTAGTAATAATTTATTAGCACTACTTTTGACTTTTTTGGATACAATTCCAGCAAATGTTTATCTTCTTCTCCAAAAACATGAAATGACTATGTCTCAGGCTAAAGGCTTTGATTATTCAGAAGCTGATTACCTACTTTGGAGATTGCTCAGCCTCGATTCCTTTCTTTCTTATTTTTTTAAGTTTTACTTATTTAATATTTTCTCCAGTTACATTCAAAACTTTTTTTTTACATTTATCTTTAAAATTTTTGAGTTCTAGGTTCTCTACCTTATCCCCACCCACAATTAAGAAACCCCTTGTGAAATTATGCAAAACATTTCCATGAAAATCAAGTTGTGAAAGAAAAATAGATCTCCCAACCTAATGAAAATAAAAACTCTCAAGAAAAATTAAGTTAGAGAGAGACAGACAGAGAGAAACAGAGACATATATATATATATATATATATATATATATATATATATATATATATATATATATACACATAGAGAGAGAGAAAGAGAGAGAGAGAGAAAGAGAGAGAGAAAGGGAGAGAGAGAGAAAGAGAGAGAAAGAAAGAGAGAGAAAAAGAGAGCGAGAGAAAAAGAGAGAGAGAGAAAGAGAGAGAGAGAAAGAGAGAGAGAGAGAGAGAGAGAGAGAGAGAAATGAAGAATGTCTCAATTTGTATCAAACACGATCAGTTCCTTCTCTGGCTATGGATAGGATTTTTCATCATAAGTCCTTCAGAGTAGTTGTTGATGATTGTACTACTGAGATTAGCAAAATCATTTACAGCTGGTTTTCCCAGAACATTTCTATTACTTCATATATAGTATATTTCACTTTGCTTGAGTTCATGGAGGAATTTCCAGTGTTTTTTTTCTGAGAGCATCCTGCTCATCATTTCCCATAGAACAATGATATTCCATCACGAACATATACCATAGTTTATTGAGTCATTCCTCAATTGATAGACATCCCCCAAATTTCCATTTTTTTTGCCTTGAGAAGAGAGCTACTATGAATATTTTTTGTACATTTACATCATTTCCTTTTTTTTTTTTTTTTAATCTCTCAGTATTAATGCCTAGTAGTGGTATTATTAGGTCAAAGGATATTCATGAATTTATAGCCTTTGGGCACAGATTATAGATTTTGATCATTTATCAGTTAGGGCATGGCTCTTATTTTTTTTTATAAATTTGACTCAGTTTCCTCTATGTCTGAAAAATGAGGCTGTATAAGAGAAACTTACTTCACTTTTTTTCTTTTTTACAATAACTACTGCAAACAATATTTCCCCCATTTATTCTCTCTCTCCTTTAACCATGTCCCTCCTTAAAAGTGTTTTGGTATTGACAACTTTCTCCCTCCATATGCCCTTTCTTTTATCACCCTCCCCTCTTTCCTGTATCCTATTCCCCTGCTATTTTCCTGTAGGGTAAGATAGATTTCATTTTTAAAAATTATTTATTTAATGAAAGCTTTTTTATTTTCAAAATATATGCATAGATAATTTTTAATACAAAACCTTGTGTTCCAAATATTTTTCTCTTTCTTTTCTCCCACCCCCTCCCTAGAGGCAAGTAATACAATATATGTTAAACATAACAATTCTTCTATACATATTTCTACAATTACCATGCTGCACAAGAAAAGTCAGATCAAAAAGGAAAAAAAGAAAAAAGAAAACAAAAGGCAATTAAACTACTACCCAAAAGAGTGAAAATACTACGTTGTGATCAGTCCCCACAATCCTCTCTCTGGATACAGGGGGGTCCCTTCATTACAAGACCATGGGAACTGGCCTAAATCACCTTGATTTTGAAAAGACCCATGTCTATCAGAATTGATTATCATATGATCTGGCTGTTGGTATGTACAATATTCTCCTGATTGTTTCATTCAGCATGAGTTCTTGTAAGTCTCTCCAGACCTCTCTGAAATCATCCTACTAATCGTTATAAATAGATATCTCTATTGAGTACAATGTATATTATTTCCTCTTAGAGCCAATTCTGATAAGTGTAAGATTTATTCACTTACTCTTCCTCACCCTCTTCCCCTTTACTGTAAAAACTTTTTCTTGCCTCTTTTTATAGCAGATAATTTACACTACTCCATTTCATATTTTCTCTTTATCCCAGTACATTCCTTGCTCATCCCTCAATTTCATCATTTTAAAAGATATTATCTGTTCATATTCTGAGTCCTTTATATATGCTTCTAACTGCCATAATAATGAGAAAGTTCTAATGAGGTATAAGTATTATCCTCTGATGTAGGAATGTAAACAGATAAATCCTTTTAAGTCCTTTATGATATTACCTTCCTGATTACCTCCTTAAGGTTCTCCAGATTCCTGTATTTGAAAATGTAATTTTTCCTTCTGATCTGATTTTCATCCCAAATGCTTGAAAATCTTCTATTTCATTGAATGCCCACCTTTTCCCTGAAAGATTATATTTAGTTTTACTGGGTAGATGGTACTTGGTTGTAGCCTTAGTTCCATTGCTCTCTGGAATATCATATTCCATCTCCCCAGTCCATTAATGTAGAAGCTGCTAAATCTTGTGTTATCCTGACTGTGACTTCACTATACTTGAATTGTTTCTTTCTGGAGGCTTACACTATTTTCTCTTTGATCTAGGAGTTCCAGAATTTGGCTATAATATGCCTGAAAGTTTTCATTTTGGGATTTATTTCAGTAGGTGAATGGTGGATTCATTCAATTTCTATTTTATCCTCTGATTCTAAAATATCAGGACAATTTTCCTTGATAATTTCTTGAAAGATAATATCCAGACTCCATTTTGATCATGCTTTTCAGATAGAGCAATATCCTTTAAATAATCTCTTCTGGATCTATTTTCCAGTTCATTTGTTTTTTCTATTTTTCATTTTTTTGTTTTATTTCATTGTATCTTGATTTTTCATAAAAATTAACTTCCATTTGCTCAATTCTATTTTTTTAAGAAATTATTTTCCTCAGTGAGCTTTTGTACCGCCCTTTCCATTTGGCCAACTTTGCTTGTTAAGGCATTTGTCTCCTCAATAGCTTTTTGTATTTCCTTCTTTATTTTTCTTGTATTTTGAGCTCTTCCATGGCCTGAATCCAATTCTTATTTTTCTCTTGAAGTGTTTGGATGTAGAAGCTTTGACTTTGTTATCACCTTAGAGTATGATTTGCTCTTCCTTGTCACCATAATAACTTTCAATGGTCAAAAGTTTTTCTCTGTTGTTTGCTCATCTTCATTTTTATTTATGCTGAGGCAATTGGGGTTAAGTGACTTGCCCAGCTAGGAAGTGTTAAGTTCTGTCCTCCTGACTTCAGGGCTGGTACTTTATCCACTGCTCCACCTAGCTGCCCCTGTCTGCTCATTTTCTTAGTTTATTACTTGACTTTTAACTCTTTTCAGAGATCCTTCTAGGGACCTAACCACAAACCCTCTTTTCTGTCTTGGAATTGTTAGGTGTGTTTGTGCCCCACTGTGGCTTTAAGATCTAGTGTGCTAAAGCAACAGTCCTATTTTTCTGAGGCTGGGACCACTGGGAATTGGGGTCTGAGCTGTGCTGACTCAGGCTACTCTGGGACAACACACCAGACTCCACTCCTTTGTCACAGACCTTCTCTGCTGATCTTCCAAGTCCTCCCTGGTATCCTAGCCAAGAGGTCCAGAAGTCTCTAGCACTGTTGCTGATTCAGAAGTCCATTGCTGGGTCCAGCCTAGGGCTAGATCTAAATGCAGGGCCAGTGCTAGACTGGTACAACCTGCACCAGGACTGCAAGCTGGGTTTCCACTCTGGGGTCTTAGATGTTTTCTGCTGATCTTCTAAGTTGCCTTCCCCTGGAAAATGTTCTACTCTATCTTTTGTGGTATTCAGATGCTCTAAAATGTGTTTAGATAATTTGTTTAAATAATGACTATTATTTAAAGGAATTTAGAACCATTTGGGGTAGAAATTGGGCAAGTTCCTGCCTTAACCCCATTATCTTGGCTCTGCTTCCCTCAGGCTCTATTTCTACCCTACAAGGTGACTATACAAATAAAGGAAGGTAGATGATTTCCTCAGCGTTAATTATTCCTGTATAGAAACTCCTTCCATCAATACTGACTTCAAAAAACTATTATAACGTAGGAGATAACTCTTAAAAGGTCTAAGGATACAGACACAAACAAAATAAAACAAAGCAATTCTTGTTGTCAATAAACTTATGTTTATAATAGTAAATTGAGAATTGATTGACTTTCTGGGATTGGCATTTTGAGTCAACTTTTCTTCTTATCCTTGAGATGAGATTTGGATTCTTGTGATTTTTGAGAAATAAGCAGGATTTTTATCTTACCTGGGAATTTTTGAAACACAGACCAACTCTGTGAAAGACAGGGCTGAAAGCAAGGAGCTGGGACAAGGGGGAAAGAAAGTTTCCTCTGTCTTCACCAGGGCTTAATGAGCTGAGCTGATGAGGGAAGTAGTTGACAATGAGATGATAGGCAAAAAATAAAATCTATCTGAGCTATGAAAGAGAAGGGTGAGATCACAGATCCCATCACCTTGAGAGTGCATTGAAGCAGAGAACTCAGACAGAAGCTTTCATTCGAATGACTTTTTCAAGGACTGAAGGAAAATATCCATTTTTCCTACTGTCCCCTCCTGATGCCACTGAAATAATAGACATTTATATACCTGCTTTTTGTTTCTTTTAGATATATTGCTTTTTTAATTTTTTCAATAGTTGTTCAAGTAGAGTTGCATTTAATGCCTGTATGCTTAGTCTATTTTGGAAAAAGGGAGAATGGAAGAACTTAGAGAGTAGTGGGAAACATGAAAATTTTAATTGGGACAAAGACTTAAAGCTTTGTCCAAATGTTAGGGGGCCTGAACCTATGATGATTTTGTTAATACTTTTTCATCTGGTATGAATACTGTAAAATGGCAGAAAAAAGAAATCTTATGAAACTGATAGACATTTTGTTGCCTCTAGGGTAGAAGCAGGCTAATTGCTGTTAAGAGGTAAAGCTATAGTGAGAGATGAGTGGAACTTGTGTAACAAGAATTTATAATGTACCTAATCAGCATATTTATGTGACTTTTTTCCATTTCTGTTTATTATGAAGAGTTGGGAAGAATCTAGAGCTGAGGTTTTGAGATTTGATAAATGGTGAGTGGCAACAGGATAGACAAGTGAGGAATTTGAGAATAGATTCTAGAGCTGAATTAACTCTAGAATTGAGATTGGAAAGGCAGGGAAGTGAAGACAGAGCTGGGGCAATGGCTTATAAAATAGTGTATTATTTTGCACTGGCACATACATAAAGAAAAAAGTTCAGTCAAAATAATATGGTTTAGAAGAAGAATTTAAAAAGTGGCCATGGTTGAACTACCATTAGCAGAGGATCATGAGAATTTAAACTAGATTTAGCCTAGGTTTCTTTACTAATAAGTAGATGAAGAAACAAAGGATAAGCCAGCTTCATCATTTTTAGAAACAATAGGAGCTGCCCTACGGGCACTCAACTGGAACAGGCTAGTTGGGCAACATGTCTTCTTCTCTTCTCTTCTCTTCTCTTCTCTTCTCTTCTCTTCTCTTCTCTTCTCTTCTCTTCTCTTCTCTTCTCTTCTCTTCTCTTCTCTTCTCTTCTCTTCTCTTCTCTTCTCTTCTCTTCTCTTCTCTTCTCTTCTCTTCTCTTCTCTTCTCTTCTCTTCTCTTCTCTTCTCTTCTCTTCTCTTCTCTTCTCTTCTCTTCTCTTCTCTTCTCTTCTCTTCCTCTTTTCTTTCTTCTTTCCCTTCTCTTTGCCCCCTAATCATACTTTTTACCTGTAGGTGCTCTACCCAAAGTAATGTAAATTTTGATCACTGAAACTTCACAAGATATTTTGGGTTGTGAAGGCTAGATTTTTTTTTTTTTTTCTAAAGGGCCATGCCTTAAATGCAAATCATTCTGGCTTTCATTGATTGGCCAACAATAGGTTCCAGGCCAAGCCCCATTTGATCATTGTTTGGACCCTGATTGGTTCAGAATGAATATAGATAGCCATTGTTTCTGTTTTTGTCAGAAATCCTGTAGGCCTTCCCTTCCCAGATTGATTTTTTTTAGCTAGGCAAAAAAGGCCATTCTTTGCTTCATTTCTTACCCAGCCTTAATCGATGATTGGGCATTGCCTCAGTCAAACTGAGACCTCTTAAAGAACTTACTTAAAAGGCTCCCACTTCATCCAGGGCCATCTTTCCTCATTTTGATCTATATCTTGCCAGTAGACCCAGATGGTTGCAGAGTAGAAAGTGAAGCTGTTGACCTTGCACAGCCCTCTCTAGCGTAAGTTCAATTCATTTGCTTGTCATGTCATCACTTCCCTGATGTCAAGTTCCTCTTTAAGAAAAAAGGACAAAGGACAACAAACTACTTATTATCAAATGAGTAAATCAAGAGAGTAACACAGATAATAGTTTAGAGTGTCTCTCAAATTAAGATATCTAGTGATAAGGAACACATTATCAACCAAAGCAGTTTATTCTACTTTTGTACAGCTCTAATTTTTTTTATTATAGTTTTAACATAGCTATATATTTTAATAAATATATGCATGGGTAATTTTACAGCACTGACAATTGCCAAGCCTTTTGTTCCAATTTTCCCCTCCTTCCTCCCACCCCCTCCCTCAGATGGCAGGTTGACCAATACATGTTAAATATGTTAAAGTATAAATTAAATACAATATATGTATACATGTCCAAACAGTTATTTTGTTGTACAAAAAGAATCGGACTTTGAAATAGTGTGCAATTAACAGCTCTCATTTTTAAGGATTTTTTTTTTTCCTTCGCTGATACTGAGTGAAAATCCTTTTGTTCAGGCTAAAAAATCTCTCAATTGTTTCAATCAATCTTTATATAGCAAAATTCAGTTCCCTCACCATTTTGGCACACCATCTCTGAACATTCTACTGTTTATATTATTTTTCTTTAAATCTAATTTATTTGCAAGTTATGACATTACTTTTCCCGATATCATGGTCTTTTTATTGTGAATAAACGACATCTACAACAACTAATTTAGTGACCAAAAATGGATACTGTATTCCATATTTGGTTTGTCCAGGGCAGAATATTGAATGCTATCATATTCCTTATTTTGGAAACTGTACCTCTATTTCTACCATTTCACAGGTACCCACTTTTCACTTCTATGTGCTTAATAAATGCTTAATGGATGGGTAGATGGCAAGCACTTCTTCCTAGGATTATGTCTGAAGGTAAGCTATTATGTAGTAAATTCTAACTAGCAACTATATCATTAACATCTAGTGACCTCACCCAAATAATTTGACTCATTCAAGGGCTGCTTCTATATCCCAATGAATTCCACAACAAGACACATAGACAAATAGAAGACAAGCTTATTTTATACCTAAATCAGGTATTCTTAACCTAAAATTCGATAACTCATGAATAGATTGCAAAATGTCTATAAACTTGAGTGGGAAACATAAAAATTGCATTTTTTATTTTCACTATCCTCTAATTTAGATTACCCTCTTCTCCAATTATGAATTATAAAAATATTCTGAGAAATAAACCACAAGTTTCACACTCTTATCACAAAAGTTTAAAAAAACAAAACTTGCTGCTATAATATAATCTTGTATTTTGCTACTGAACCATTAGCAATAAATCTAATTGTGCATCAACTACAAGAAGGTCACAAGTAGAGATAGATATAAAAGAAGATAAAATCTAATCTCTGACTAAACTAGTAATTTTCTGAGAGCTAGGATTTATCTGTAAAATAAACTCCCTAATGCTGAAGAGAAGGGTGTCATGTGGACCTTAAGAAGTCATTTTATAGCGTCCTAGGTTTAAAATGAGCTTCTTATTGTTTTGTTTATTTAAAAGGATTTTCCCAACAAAAAATTCTCTCTTGTCCTTCTAACCTACGTTCTCTAGTTAAGTATGCAAGAAAAAATAAAATGTGTTATTACACAAGAAAAAAAAAAAACAACTATTTGCAAAATGGGGCAGGACCAAAACAACTTAGATATTTATTTCAGTCCACAGATTTTGCTCAACTTTGGGGAAATGCTCTTAGAAGAGTTGAGTGGCCAGCCTGTGCCAAGATAATCAACAAGTCTTTCATCTCTTTGCTGGGTTGCTGCATGAAGGAACTCCTAAATGGCTGCCAAATTGATTACAATTTCTGTGCTATAATGAATGTGTGTTTCACATGAGCAACAACAATCCATAGTTCCCTTTTTCCTGTCTGATTCCGGAGGAATCTGTGTTAAATAAGCAGGTTTTTTTTTTTTTTTTTTTGTTTGTTTGTTTGTTTGTTTGTTTTGTTTTTTCCTGAGGCTGGGGTTACTTGCCCAGGGTCACACAGCTAGGAAGTGTTGTGTCTGAGACCAGATTTGAACTCAAGTCCTCCTGAATTCAGGGCTGGTGCTCTATCCCTGCGCCACCTAGCTGCCCCCAAGTAAGCAGTTTTTGTAATTACTAAAAAAAGTCTTAATGGATTTTTAAAAAAATGTTTTGCCCGAAAAACTTCTTCCTATATTGAGACTAGGACATAGACTGTGCAGGTTTCTATCTCCTTTGAGAATGAGAGATTTGGAACTCTTTGATCTTCTCAAGTACACCTGAATTTTGTGATATGCAGATTAATTAATTTCAACCCCTTTGATGAAATTAACTCCCTATCTTGGAAAAATCCCAGATTGATTTGGTTTTGTTTCTTGTCTTTCTAGTTGGTTAAAAAAGGCCATTATTTTTGGTCTCATTTCTTATCCAGCCTTAATCTTTAAATGGGTTTTGCCTCAGTCAAACTGAGATTTGGGAAAGACCTTAGCTTAAAAAGGCCATTGCCTTCCAGAGGATACAGGGCCTTCTCCAGTTGTCCTAATCTATATTTTGCCACTGGATTCAGAATGCTCTGGAGGACAAATGAGGCAGGTGACTTTTCCCAGCCCTCCCTCATTTAAATCCAACTACTCACATGTGAGTCATGGCATCACTTTCCTGAAGTCATGCTCTTCAAGAACAAACAACAAATGAATGGAGGGAGGAGAAGAGAAGGAAAGAGGACAGAGAAAGAAAGAGACTGTTATATAGATCCCATTAATCTTTGTTCCCCTGGCTCTCAATTAACACACATGATTTATAGTTGCCAACATTTGTCTTTTGGATCACAGAATCCTTTTCTTTTTGGAACAGCTTCATCGGTTGGTGTTTTTCCTGTCTATTTTAGGCCCCCTGACTGATATATCCAAGTCACCTGTAGATCATAGGTACTTTGTTGCTAAAATAAACATCAAAGGTAACTGACTGATATGCTTTTATGTCTTCATTTATGAGTCCATACAATAGAAACCTCATTTCTCTAACTTCATGGAAAAATTGAAGACCTGACATACCATGATGTTTCATTTAGAGAAATCTGGTCAGTATAAACCTGCAGGTGGACACCCTCCATTCACAGGATAACATCTCTAATTATACTTAGGATTACCTATGTCTAAATATAAATGTTGCTACTATATCACCTTGATGAGAAAAGTAATGAGAGTAATTAAATATCTTTTCCAGATTTACAGTGACATAAGTAATCTCTGTTACTGAAAACTCGCAGATTCTTAGAAAGTATCTTTGAAAGCTTTGGAACTTTAGAGTTGCAATTTTAATGCATATTTGGTTCTTAACTTAATGTCATAGTAAATTCTCTTAAAATAATTCAAAACTATAAAAAGCTTATTTCTGTAAACAAAAAGACTAAGCAATTACTTAAGGCTGTCCTGAATCCACTCTGTGGCCTGCTCTCCTAGGTGAATTCCTGGCTACAGGAATTCTATATTTTATGAGAAGGCCTCAATCAAGCTGTTGAGGTTGGGAAGGGACCCCAAAAAGTTGAGAGTCACAGACGAGTGTTGGTGTTTCAAAAGAATTTGCAGGCTTGAACCATATTGAAGTCAAGGGTCAAAGTTTATTGTAATGGTAATGACAATTGAAGCAGGCTAAGTTTCAAAAGAATTTAGCAAAGAACCTGGAGCAAGAAAACACATTTATTCAGTTCTTCATGTCACTATGTCACTGAGATGTTAATTTTATGGCCTAGAGGTAGAACTGAAGAGTGGTCTCAGAAATTTGGTTATCACTGACCAGCAGATCTAGGATTATCCTAAGGCCAGAAGACTTTAGAATCATTGACAGACAGATTGTTAGAAAAATAATATTCAAAGGTTAGAGGGCCTCAGGATCCCTAATATATCTTCCCAAAAGTCTAAGGGAAGGAATATTATTATATTCCTAGGCCAGAAGACTTTTACAATCATTGGTGGACAGATTGTTAGAACAATTGCACTCCAGGGCTGGGATCACAGATTTAAAATCCAGAACACTTTAGCCCTGATGGGCTTCAGGAGAGGGGGGCAGTTTAAAAGTCCTTTCAGGATTTACTTGGGCACAAACTGGGCATACCTGTCTAATTGTTCCTCCCAGCTTGTGACCAGTGAAAATAGTTTCATAAGGGATTGAAGGCATTCAAGTGAGTAGCTTGGTGTAGACCACAGAGGTTTCCACTGGCAGGCCTCAGGGATTAGAAATTGGCCTGAAGGTGTTTGAAATCACCCAAAGGGGAAAAGGTATAACTCCCCCTCCTTTTTTTTTTTTTTTTTTTAGCAAGGACTTATTCCCAGGAGCCATATGAGGGAATGTAGAAGTCAAGTAGTTGGGGAATCAAAGGTGCTATAGTCAGAGAGAGGCAAATGGACAAGAGCATGGGCAAGTGAATCTGCAATCCTGTTCCCTTGGCCCGAAGTGAATCCTCCTTCTGCTGTCCTTTACAGAACATAACATAAGCCTCTCTAGGGCCATGGACAATTTACAGCAATTGTTTTGATGCCAAAAATCCCCTTTCTTTCCATATAGCCCAATGAGCATGCAAAACATCGTGGAATCAGTATAGATGTTCACTCTCATTCCTTTGCCCAATTCTAAAGCTCTGATATAACAAAAATGCTCCAAATCTGGTGGGGAGCCAGACTCTCCAACAATTGGCCCAGGATGAGCTTAGGAGCTTCCTTAATTAGAAGAATTAGTTGTGGCAGCTAGCTCTAAGACAAGAGGATCACCCCAAAGGCACTAACTTTCTTTGAGAAGTAGGCAAGGGGTCTGGGATAGGGTTCCAGAGACTGAGTCGAGACTCCTAGGAGTCTCTTTCTATCTTCCACCTTCCATCAATGTACAGTGGAAAAGAAGGGCTAAGGCAGGGGAGAGGTCAGTTTAGCTTTCAAGGTCTTAAAAACCTTGGCCTGGTCAAGACATGATAAAATTGTCTTTTTCCTTTCCCAATGAACAAAAGGGATTTGGGAGGTTGACAAAGAAACTCTTGCCCCCGGAAACAAGAAAATGAAAGGTTTGATGATAACAGTTGAGAAGCTTCTTTCTCAGTTGGGCTTCAGATCAAAATATCATCTATATACTTGTATTGTACATGGCTTCTACTGACCACTTGCTCTGATTATAGAACTTTGCTACAAGAGGAAAAAGGAGCATAATTATAACATAATATAATCAGTCAAAACTGATCCTTCATGGCCTTGGGCTGAAAGCACATACACAACAGGAGAAAGCATCCTTAGCTCTGGCTACCAATCATGCAGTAACAATTTCACCTCATAATCAGACTCAGGAATAATCAGATAAGAAACAAAGAATCATAACTGGGAAACTGAGTCAGAAGAATCCCTCCTCAAGCAGAGGGTAAGGCTGTCCTCCCAGCTCTTGCCCAGATAAAATAACAGTGACAATTCAGGAAGCTACCCTCTGCAGAGCTTGTGGCATTTCTTTAGAATGGAGGGTTACTGACAATGATAAGGCAATCAAATTCAAAACCCCAAAGAATATCAGTTACAGTTACAGTCCCAAGAGACTTTTATCTCCAATAGCCAATTCTACTAATCGAAGTTTAGGACTACATACATCATTTTGAAAAATTTGCCAGAACTTACACACATAGGAGATTTTGTTTAACATGTTTTATATATTTAAACTTATCCTGGTGCAAAAGATCAATCATTAAACAAGCTTATAGATTCTGAATAAACACATTCCTTGTTTAGGAACTACAAATCCTAAATAGGCTCGTTTCTCAGGGCTGATGACCTTACTTACCCAGAAGGTTTCAAGAAAACTGGCAAGCTTACAAAATCAAGGGGAGTTGACAGAGACCCCAGAGAAGGGACTGAGATTGCTGGTGCCCACCCCAACTATTCTTAGTGTTTTCATGGGTTGTGCTGTTTGATATCTCTCCTCACTGTAAAGGGGGAAAAGTTATTGCGTATCTCCTTCTTGGAGGTGACTTCATAAGACTTTCACCTCATCCTTCTTGTTCTACACACAATAATTACAAATTTTAGATTTAACGTGATGACAATAACTCCAAATAACTTAGTTAAAAAGTTTAGATTTTTCCTTCTAGCCAAATAGTCTTAGTTGTAATTTCTTCTTAATTTTCTAGCAAAAGTGAAAATACCGAATTCCCTAGATTACATTTACAAAGCATTATAAAATAGTGGAGTCCCCACAGCTATTGCTGCTTCCCCTGTTTCTACAAATGAAGAAGAATTTGAATTTCCTTACAGTTCCTTAGCATTCTCTTAATCTGATCTGAAATGAGAAGAGTTGGCAAATAGAGGGACTTAGGCTATATTGATCTTGTTAGTAATCCCTACAACTGAGATGCACTCAGGACTCTGGGGAGTGGAGTGGAGAGGGTTCCTTAATATCTTCTGGGGTGCTTTCCCAAAGGAGTAGAAGGGGACTCTGGATAAAATAGGAGTCAAGAAAGGGTTAATAAAATGTTACTATTAATCTAGTTTGTTTTTTGTTTGTTTTTTTCTTTTCTTTCAGAATGGGGTGAATTCCTGGAATTATCCCCAATATTTCAGTAATTTATCTAGCAATCTTAAAGTGACTAATTGCCAAACTTATTAATCATTGCTCTCAAAACTTAGAGAATCTGCTAAAATGCTATTTTAATTTTAATTGGCTAATTTTACTTCTGTAGCCTTCAGCTTAGCTAGAGGTGAAATCCACAAGAGAAAGTTAGGATATTTAAGAAATCTTCCTAGCATTTTAACCCAGCATAGAAGTTTTTTGTTTGTTTGTTTGTTTGTTTGTTTGTTTTTGTTTTTGTTTTTTTTCCCCTGCTGGCTGCATTTTAAATCTTTCCAGATAACAAAATCTAGTTCACAAACGTGACAGAGATATTCTGCACAGAATGGCAGACACAGACAAAATGACATGAAAGAATACTGTCCCTTCTTTGCCCAGAGCCATAAAATTACTTTGCCAGAAGCCATCCTATAGTACTTCATCTACTCTGGCATCTGAGAAAAAATGGAAAGATGGCAAAGAAACTTTGACAAAAATTGCAAGAATTTCCAAGTCTGGGCATTCCCAGTCAAGAAAACTTGCTAAGCTCACAATGACCCAGACAAGCCTTCTTTCAGTGGCTTGGGGTATCCCAGCTATAGGATGGATGGAAGAAAAAAATAGGGGAGGGAATCAAGTCAGCGAAGGCCAGACTCTCTCCATGGAGACCACCAAATGATATTGGGAAAGAACCCCAAAAAGGTTTGGAGTCACAGACCAGTGTCTTGAGTTGTCTTAAAAGATTTTTGCAAGCTTAAACCCATATCCAAGTCAAGGAGCAAAGTTTGTTGTAATTGTAACGCCGATTGAAGCAGACTAAGTTCCAAAAGAATTTAGCAAAGAACCTGGAGCAAGAAGATACTTTGCTGCAGCTCTTCATGTCATTGATATGCTAATTGTAAAGCCTAGAGATAAAACTAAGGAGTGATTCAGGAATCTGGTTATCCCTGACCAGCAGATCTAGGATTATCCTAAGGCCAGAAGATTTTAAAATCATTGACAGAACAATAGCACTCTAAAGTCAGATGGCCTTAGGATCCCTAATCTATCTTCCCTAATGTCTAATGGAAGAAATATTATTATATTCCTAGGCCAGAAGACTTTTACAATCATGGATGGACAGATGGATTGGGGGGAGTGGAACCTCAGGATCACAGATTCCAAAGCCAGAAGACTTTAGAATCAGATTGTTAGAACAGAAGCGCTCCAAAGTCAGAGGTACCAACCCTAGTACTATCTCCCCTAGAAGCTATACTCCTTCAAAGCTGTTAATTTTACTCCAAAGTTCAACCCCCCTCTCTGGACTGCTTCATATCCCCATTATTTGCCTTGCCCATCTTAGTTTAAGTCTTTTCTCCTGAGATGAACCTCTGCTCCATCCACCATTACTAAACTCATTTTTTTATCCTTCCTATTAGAATTAAATATCTTGAAAATAAGGACAGTCTTGTTCTAATGTTCTAAGTGCTTGCCACAGCATCTGATATATAGTGATTAATCAATAGTCTATCTTTCTTCAAGTATCATTTATCCATTTACTAGATCTATCTATTTATTAAGGAAAGCTTTTGTTAACTTAATTCCTAGAAAGTCAAGAGAGCTATGAGGGAAATGTGATTATTATTAACTAATGATTTGAGGAGATTCTGAGGTTCCCACTTTTTCTGTTTTTCAAGACCTCAGTCTCTGAAGGTTGAGCTAATCTTTGACTTCACCCAACCTTACAAGGAATCTCTAGTCTAAGGAGAATTCCTTTTTAGTGGAGCTTGGGTGGAGACTGACACTTTTGTCTAGATTTCCCAAGGCTAAAGTCCTTGAATACAGAGGATCTGGGTTTAGAGATGCTGTGGTTGTTTTCTTGCTCTCCTTTCTTAAAGACAACTATAACTTGAGGGAGGTGATGCCATGAGATACAAGTGAATTGGATTTAAATGAGGGAAGCTG